>NC_057865.1:2565000-3165000 GCF_019393635.1 Dromiciops gliroides | reverse complement strand
CACTATGGCAGAACTCTGAAGATTTTAACAGTCTTCTTCACCGTTTTTCTGAACAGTCTGTAAATGATCAATATCCTTCCCAAATGAGACACTTTGAAAAGAGCAGTGCTGTACCCCACGTGTTGTCTGGTTAGGAGGAAGTACACTGACACAATCATTTACCTAGCCCTTGATATCATGCTTTTCCAAATAGTGGTTATGATCGCATTGGTTTCCTTGGTTCCATTGTCAACTCAGGAAAACTCTTAGAAGTGTTTGTTCAAATAAACGTTTTGTTCTTACCTAGTCATGTCCCTCGCATCTAGAGAATGTTAGAGATTGCTGTTTTGAACAGTGTAAAGTTTTGTGTTTATGTCTAGTAAATTCCCTCTTATTTGATTTGACCCACTCCACTGGAGACTTCTCCCTTGTTGGCAATGAACCACTAATGTTTACTGTTGAATTCAACCACACAATCAGTTCCTTACATTACTAATTCTACCATTGTCTTGACCATACCTTTCCTTTGGAAAGATCAACATTTATTCCTACTATTAGGGAATTGATTTTGTCTTGTTACTACTTAAGTTATGGTTCTTTGTCTCTGAAATTAGGCCAGAAATCCAGTAAGCCTGCAATGAGTTAAATGCAATTCTCTTGCTAATCTCTGTTCTATTCTTACCTCAAGGAAATCTGCTATCCTTGGGTGATGTATATGGGCACTAGGGAGCCTGGTCTAGTATCTTTACACCCCCTAATTATCCTTAAAGGATGTCTGGTTTGCCATCCAAAAGTCTGAGTCACTGTCTCTGACCTTGCAGGTGGACTCAAACAATGAGTCACAGGATGGAAGCAGGGGTTGATGCTAATCCTTTGATTCCTAACTTACAACTAATCATATTGCTCCCTGCTCCTCAGCTATGTAAGCAAGCATATTGTTCTCAACACCATGATGTTACCTATAGTGTTCCATTCTTTCTCGTATACTCGCCAAATCCTATTAAAGAAAACTATGACCCTTACTTGGGGTCTTAGCTTATTTAGAAAGCTGAGATCCTATGTATTGATGAATTCATACTTTACTAATAAATTGATTGTGCTTAGAACTTTGAGCCTCAATTTGCCTTATTTTAATTGTTTCACCTTGTTATCCATAAGAATATAATGACCTTGGGGCAGCTAGATGGTGCAGTGGATAGAGCACCAGCCCTGGAGTCAGGAGGACCTTAGTTCAAATCTGGCCTCAAACACTTCACACTCAGACCCTGGGCAAGTCACTTAACCCCAATTGCCTCATTAAAAAAAATTAAAAAAATAATAAGAAAATAATGACTTTGCCAAAATCTGCTAAAATCTAGGAAAGTCACTCCCCCCAAAATCCCCTGATTTACAAGTCTTATTCCCATTATATCTTTTTTTAAAGGAATAAAACTAGCCTGCTAATCTAAATCTTCCTTTCTCAAACATTTTTAATCCTTATCTCTGAAGACACTCTATCTCTTCAATAAGGGGGAGGTTTCTTATGCACGGGCTTTTTTCCCCTCTTTCTTCCAGCATCCTCCAAGAGTATTATGTATATAAGACATTAAATGCATACTGAATTACAATTAGGTTTATAGTTCTGAAATATGCTAAACTGAATATTGATATTATATATATATCAATGGATATATGATATAAACATATTTTATATATGCATATATACACATATTTATATTATATATAACATAACATAATGTATTATATTATTCTAGTATCTTCTCTTCTGTTTTATTCTATTCTGTTGCACTACATAGCATTAAGTATGATGTGATATGATACATGATATGATGATATAATATGATGATGTGATACAATATGATGATATTATATGATTATATGAGATATGATGAAATGAGATATGATGAAATGAGATATATGATATGATATGATACAACATGATATGATATGATATATGCATATGTGTATATATTTCAGAGAAAGAGAGCTCATCCCAGGCCATCATAGAGCTTAGCTATTATTCTCATTTGAATGGTTTCCCTTTAAGTTGCATGCAGTCTGACCATAATGTGACAACCACCTTCTGGATTCACTACTTCACACATTCCTCAGGCCAATGAAATCAAGTGCTTTTGAATTATTGAGTCTTCCGCACAAGGTTGTCTGCTCCCACCTTCTACCTACATTTGAACTCATAGGACAGTGCAGGGTCCCTTGCAATTGAACAATTTCAAAAAGCTTTTCATGTGATTCAGAAAAGTCTTGTACTATTAACTCTGACAGTCAAATCTCCACAACATCCACGAGACCTGTAATAACAGATGGCACAAGTAATCACCATTTACAATAACACTTACAGACCTATTGACAAATAAATGGTCATAGAAAAAATTGAAAACAGGCTCTAGTGTTAGTTACCAGGTGATATAGACTGGATGACTCAAACAAAGAAGGGATCTTACATGACACTTGGGTTTGATACAGATGGTAAAGACCTGACTGAGAACATGTTGCTTCATCTTCAATGGATTTCTGTTCTAGAGATGCCCTTGTTAAGGGCTAAAATTCTAGCTAAACTGTCTAAAATATCTAATGAGTGGTCGCCAATAAATTATAAGCTTTAGCAAGAGTTAGACTTTTAAGCATTTATTAAGGAGAATAAGAATTTGGTAAAGAGAGAGAAAAAGGCCTAAATTCCTAGCTATTAAAGGGAGAGCACATTTCTAGCTCCGCTCTCCACCAGAGTCCAAAGGAAAGAGCCAGAGTCAGCGCCAGTCTCTTCCTTCCTCCTCCCACTAGCCCGCGTCACTTCCTGACTCCTGGTCTTGCCCTCAAAGACCTTCGCTTCATGGGCAGAACTCTTCTACAGTAAGTATCCAGCAGGTGGCGTTATTCCAATCGTTACAGTCCCCCCTGTTGTTCCTCAAGAAACAAAATGTTTCCTTGACGGAACAGTAAAAACAATATAATAACTATTGCTAACTAATAATATGTGAACAACAATATAAAAAAGGAAGAGAGGAAAGTGTTAAGGGCTAAAATTCTAGCTAGTCTGTCTAAAATATCTAATGAGTGGTCGCCAATAAATTATAAGCTTTAGCAAGAGTTAGGCTTTTAAGCATTTATTAAGGAGAATAAGAATTTGGTAAAGAGAGAGAGAAAGGCCTAGATTTCTATCTATTAAAGGGAGAGCACATTTTTAGCTCCCTTCTCCGCCAGCGTCCCCAGGAAAGAGCCCCAGAGTCAGCGCCAGTCTCTTCCTTCCTCCTCCCACTAGTCCGCGTCACTTCCTGACTCCTGGTCTTGCCCTCAAAGACCTTCCCTTCATGGGCAGAACTCTTCTACAGTAAGTATCCAGCAGGTGGCGTTATTCCAATCGTTACAAAAGTTTTGTCCAGAGGGGCGATTTTTTTTGTCCTCATGAACCGACGCTTTGACATTAGTCTTGCAAAGGGAGGGCCTCTGCAGAGAATACATGTTACAGATGGTGTATATTATAACAGAAAGAGAAAAAAAAAAACAAAAACAACAAATCAAAACTGTTCATTTAAAGTCTCTGAAAGTCTTTTCTCAGATGTCCTCTAGGTGTAGTTGTGGAATGGAAGTCTTTTTAGGGGTTGATGTGTGGATGCTGGTAATCAGCCAGGAAAATTTCCTACAAAATTGAGCTTAACACAACTTTAAAATAGCTTTGTCAATAATCAAATCAAACAATGAAAGTTCTCAAAAACATGTCTAAGGGAATACAGAATCTTAGTTGTTAACACGTGAAACATACAATAAAACAAAAATTGAACCATTCTTTAAAATTATATTATTATTATAGTCCCCCCCTCATGGAGAGTAATTGAGAAGACAATTGCTGCGATATTAATTTTTAAAAATAATTTTTATCTTTGTTTCATCACTTTTTGCATCATCTGCCTAATTATCCTCATGCCATTATGAGAAATTAGAAAATCTAATATAATTGGTAACAGGTGTCAAGGCCAAATTCAACACTGTATTTATCATGACACCTGAGATAATTATGGGGGTTACCATAAAAGAACAGAGAAATGATGGGATATGAGCATTCCCACACTTGAGCAATATGTACTGCCCATGCAGTATGCTAGGCTTAAAATAGGTGGATGGAATATATGTCCATGCCACCAAACATATTGGAAGAAACTGAGTCAGACTTAATCAGATGCATGGGATTGAGATGGTCCATGGCATCAGGCATATAGGAGGGAGCATAGAAGCCAGGTGTAGAAGTGAGATGGGTGGGATCAATACTTCCAGCCATCTGTACAATATTGTGGGGAAAAATAAAATAAAATATTAAACCAAGAGAATCCAACCTCAACATTTGTCAAAAGCCGTACCCTTGGCCATACCTTGACTTCATGCATGTCTCCCCTCATGTGACAGTTCAGTGTCTGCTCTTGCATGTATTCCTCTTGTGATTGGATGGCATCTTGGCCAACTGGCATCTGATAACTCAGAATAAAGGCAATTAATGTCTTAAATGATAAGTTCCCATAATCCAAGTCTCATATGGATTTAAAAATTGAGGATAATAAATGATTGCAAAAAATGTGAATACATCTTGACTCAGAATATAATATATAATTATGCAACAATTTCAAATAATACCTTTTTTTTACTTAGTATACAATTACTTTTGTGAAAAATCAGAACATATTTAAATACAAGTTAAAGCACAACAGAATCTCAAAGAAAACTTTTTTTTTAAAAGAAAACTTTTACAAATGTTCCCCTCTTTTTTTTTTTTTTTGGAATATGCTTATCAAAAATAATACTTCTAGAATCAATTTACACTTGCCATGGCAAACAATTTGCGAGGGAAATGCTTTAAAGAGTTTGATCAAATAATCAGTTGAGAAAAAATAACAAAAACAAACAACTCAGAATATGGGAGCACAATACTCCTAGAATTAACATTGTATAATAAAATCAAAACCATCTTGCAATGTTTCAAAATTAGATAGACAAATGAATAGAAGAAAATACACATGGAACAATAAAATACAGTGAAATTCAAACTAAGGAAATCTAAATGAATATGAACTTAATATCAATAAGAGTATTATAAAATATAAACTTGATCACATGACTATAAAAAGCTTTTACAAATATTCTCCTTGTTTTAAAAACTAAGTATAAAACACAATCTCAAAAGCATGAAAATCTCTATGAAAATAAACCCATACCATTAATTTCAAAATGTAGGTGTAATAGCATAGAAATCCTATGTAACCTCTGAACTGACATTAATACTCTGAGTGAATTCAGAACACTTTTGATTCCGATATCTAAAATCCCCAACACTCATATCAATACCTTGCTGTTTCTTCTACATTTCTCTAAAATATATACCCTTCCATGGCAAAAGAAGCAGAGTCTTGAACTATGTTGATGGTTGTCATTCTTATTCAGCTTAAGTTTTTCTTCTTTAACCCCTCTATATTGTCTGTCAGTCTTTTCACCATACAAATGCTTTATAAGATTACTAATTAAAGACAAAAGCAGGTTAGCAAAATTATGAACAAAACAAGTATATCTGGAATTTAAAGGGTTTTCTAAGGTTGTCTCAGAAGCACAGCCAGCCTGGGGAAGGGCTGAGCCTGAAGCTGCAAATGTAGTTAGAGAAAGTTGCGCATGAGCATTAGATCTCTGGACTTCCCAGGCAGGGGAAGCAATGGGCTTAGCCATGGGAGGAGTAGAGGGTGGGGTCTGGAGAGGAGGGGAGGGACCAGAGCAATTTGAATAAGACTTGATTTTGAACTCAGGCCTGGATTCTTCTTCCCCCACTTTGCCTCCAGGTGCTAGGGGATTAAAAGCTTCTAGAGGGTGGGTCATTGCCTCCAGGCATGCAAAATTAGAGTAACAATTAGTGTTAGAACTGGGAAAAGCTGCAGGAATCTCTTCAGGTTTCTCTGAAAAAGCATGGTTGGGAGAGGGAGAGATATTTCCTTGTGTGAGTAAGTTGCTGGCTCTTTTAACAAAAATAAAAAGAAAAATAGAAAATCCACAAAAACAAAGCATTAACATGATCTTATCTCCCATTTGTCTGGTTAAACAGACTAAAATCAAAAATAGGGTAATTAGGGAGTTTAAAAGGTCCATTGGAAAAAATTTAAAGGGAAAACACAGCCAGTGTGCCAGTACTTAGCAGTTTAAAGGGTAGGGGAAATTTCTTACCCAACCGGAAGATCAGAAGTGAGGTTTAGCTTTCGTCTTCGTGGTCAGCCATCTGTTAAGGGCTAAAATTCTAGCTAAACTGTCTAAAATATCTAATGAGTGGTCGCCAATAAATTATAAGCTTTAGCAAGAGTTAGACTTTTAAGCATTTATTAAGGAGAATAAGAATTTGGTAAAGAGAGAGAAAAAGGCCTAAATTCCTAGCTATTAAAGGGAGAGCACATTTCTAGCTCCCTTCTCCACCAGAGTCCAAAGGAAAGAGCCAGAGTCAGCGCCAGTCTCTTCCTTCCTCCTCCCACTAGCCCGCGTCACTTCCTGACTCCTGGTCTTGCCCTCAAAGACCTTCGCTTCATGGGCAGAACTCTTCTACAGTAAGTATCCAGCAGGTGGCGTTATTCCAATCGTTACACCCTGGAGTCATTAGCAATTGGTATCTCTGACCTCTTTGTCCTTTTGTAGGTCTGCCCATTCCCAAAGTCCCGGGGTAAACTCTCAACTCTAATAAGTAATGTTCTGTGTTCATTGCTATGACTTGAACTAGTATAAAGCTAGAGGTCAGTCATGACTTGGTAATCCAACACTCTCTTGTTGATGAAGTGGCTCAGTAATCAATTTTCTCTCCCATTTCAAACCTCACCATTTTACTCAAACGACCCGCATGCATTTAGCATGTTGATCTTTTCTTATCACAGTTCCGTTTTCATCTTTTTCTTGCTATAGATAGCAAGCTTTGTGAAGGTAAGGATTGTGTTATCCATCCCTGCATTCTGCTAGTTCCATAGTTCTGTGCTTCCCAATCCCACTCTTCTCTATCTTTGCTTCCCCTCTCCTCCCCTCCCCACTTGGCTTCCCCTTCTCTCACATTCTATTTATAGGACTATGTGCATAGCACTGTGGAGGATATAGCAATAAACAGAGGGCCAGTTCTCAAGGAATTAACAATCTATTAGTTATCAATAAAAGGACAACAAAGGAGAATATGAGGAACAACAAAGGAATAGAATATGAGGAACTTATTAGGTGCTTGTGGGATTTAATTTAAAAAGCTCCTGCTTATTCCAGCCCTGTGGAATCTTATTCTTTACATTCCATGTTATAAGATATTATGGAAGACAGGGAAGGCTTGTCAAGTTCTTGACTCACCACTTTGCATACTCTGAGGGCCATGATGTTCACAAGGTAGCTTGTTAGCATATAGAGATGATGGAAAAATGCTGAATTCTAATTGAGGGGACCAGGTGTGGCTGTAGTAGCAAATCTCCACTTCTTCTGTAGATCTTCTACAGCTTGGAGATTTTTGCCTTGAGCTTCTATTTCTTCCTTTTGAGTTGCAGATTTCGTATCCCTGCTGCTGCCTCAGGACATTTTATTCTCAGTCTTACACTTATGATTACTTTAGTCTGAGGCACCAATTTGGATCAGTTTCATGTAAGATGGTGCCCTTCATCCTTTGCTGTGTTAATCAACCTTACAGTGAGGCTAAAGTGTTGAGCTTATGGCTGGGGCCAGTGGCTGCCATCCTGTCTCAGCAGCTTGAGTCCATCGGAGAGATGATTATGAAGCAGCAAGGTCAAATAGGACACCATTTTACTAAGGAAACAAAGGGAGATAAACATTTCTTCCCAGAAATTGGGAGGCGGTTTCTTCATTAGCCTTCACATGTCAGTGGGAATTGTTGGCTGCAAGTCTCTACAGTCATGTTTCAGAATTCATTTTTAATAAAGTTGTTTATTTCTGAGTGTAAGCTCTCCATTTGTGCAAAATGCAGAAACTAGCACAGGAGGTTAAAAAGGCTGTTCTGCCATAATGGGGTAATTTGTTTCTTGGCCATTAAATGAGAATGCTGGGATTTTAATTCCACTATTTGGTTTCCAACATCTACTATAATTAATTTTCTCTTATTTTGTTGCTATAGAATCAAATGGAAACTAATGATGTGGAACCCAACGTTGTCAGGGCCGTGATGAGCTCTCTCTCCTTGGTGGGGATGCTCTGCCATCTGACAAAATGGCAGATGACTTGAATGGTTGCTAACAATGCTGGGGTCCTGTGCCTTGTGGCATTGTTCTGCTGGAAATGAGACCACCCAGAGCTTGCAGTTCCAAAGCAAAGCTGTTTTAAATCTCTCACTCACTTGCCTCTGTTTTACTTTGTCAGCTTCATGATGTATTAACTCCATTTAATAGAATTCATCCTTTCTTTAGCTGAGTCTCTTTTTGAGAATTCTGACTTCATAGAATGAATAAATATGGACTTTATGTGTACAACAATGAAAAGGATGGGATCCAACTATTCTAAAATCACCTAAATATTTTCTAAAATGGATGACCCAATCGAAATGACTAAAGGTGATTGCAAAAATCATAACTATCAGTAAATACTTGTTGCATCTTTTGTTTATACATGCATACATATATACATGCAAAAATGATCATTCATTGATTTGTACTGAAGACCAACCCAAGTTGCAGAAATATATTCACTTGCCTTTGTGTGGGTTTGTAAACCTATGGGCAGAAACCTATGCCCAACCTTGCTGGATCTCACTGTTGAAATGAAGTGATTTCAATGACTCTAACTCTAAACAACTCCAAAATTGTCTTTGAGAGATGATCATAAGACATTCTGCAGCAGCAATAGCAGTGCCAGTGTATAATGGGTGTGAGCTTTGAAAAAAAATTAGAGATAGGAAATAACAGTACAGTCTTTCCATTCCCATAATTTCTTCCCAGGAAATATAATCATTGAGGCCTTTCTTATGGCAAACAAACAGAGCCTCATAAAGTGCACTTTAAAAATATTAATTATGATTTTAAAGTGTGCAATTCAATTTATTTACATTTTCCCCAATTGACTGAGATCCCATTTAATTTCTTATGGATACGGTAGAACCATCAATTAGTCACATAATGTCAAATGTTGAAAGACCATCTAATCCAGCATTCTGAACACAGGAGGCCTTTACAAAATACGTTTCAAGTGACAAGAAAGCCAGTGACTGGATATTTATAGCAGTGAAGGCCCCTACACCCTCCCAAGGGAGGACATGTGGCTTTTGGAGACCTCTGAACACTAGGAAATTTCTCTTAACATGGAGTAAATGATGGCCTTTTAACTTCTATATAATGTTCTTGGTTCTGACCTCTAGGGCAATGTAGAAGAAGTCATATCCATCTTCAACATCAAACCCTATGAAGTATGTGACATGTTTCCCCTTTCTTTCCTTTCTCGAGTTTAGACAATCACGTTTTCTCAGTTGAACCTTGTAAGACATTCTTCTGGAGTCCTCCCATGGCATCCTGCTCATCTTTTTTTTTTTTTTTCTGTTTGTTCCCTGGTTTACTAAATTCCTTCCTAAAGCACACTGCTTGTAGCCGAACATCAGACTCCCCTTGTGCTCTGAACATATGAGAACATACCAAGGCAATAACCTACCTCATCATAGACACTGCGATTCTCTTACTTGAGCCTGGACTAACATTCACTTTCTTTTAAAAAAATCATTATTTAAAAAAATAGAAATCAATCCACTTCCCACCTCCCATTCTCTGCCTTAGTAGGGGATAAAAATCTTTTTAACAAACACATTCACCTTTCTAGTTGTTATATCATACTCTTGACCCAAATGGACGTTACTGTCTGCTAAAACCATTCAACTGTCCATAACAATTGCTTTCTAGCCTCCCAGTATAATAAAGTTATTGGTGGTATTGTTTTGCTTTGTTTGGGAATGGAAGTATATTAAGATGTGTCCCAATGATCTAGCCTGTTGACACTGCTGGCATTCTGACCATCCATCAGTGCATTAGACATTCCAGATTTCTATCATTTGGAAATCTGATGAGTATACAATCTAGGCCTTTATCTAAGCCAAGAATAAAAATGGTAAATGGAATAGAACAATGGATCATCTAATCACAGACCTGTAATGTACCTCAGAGGTCATCTGGGACAATCCTCAATCTTACAAATGGAGAATAGTGTTCTTGTCAAAGGCCAAAATGAGAAAAAGACCAAGATATACACTATGAAGGCAGGTCCTCCATCTTAAGAGCCAGTATTCAACCAAATGTAGCAATATTACTTTTCATTAAAACATGGGTATCGTACAAAATTTACATTAATGACAACAATTTGGTAGTTACTTTTTAACTATTACTGAATTCACCTAAACTATTTTTCTATCTAATATCTTTCCATATTGTTCAAAATATTTTAAATTAAATGAAGTACCTGTCTTGAAAATTTCTATGTTTGACAAAGAAAAAGAAACAGCAAAATCTCCAAGCCATAGAAAAATAGGTTTATTGAGAGAGGGATCCTGGTCTCAGGTCTAGGACCAAAAGATCTCAAGTATAGGGCTTCTAGTGGTTTTATACTCCTACAGGCTCCTCCCATTGCACCCTCAGAGAATTGCAAATGGTACAGAATAGGACACATTAAAACTTGAACATTATCTTTAGTGACAAAGGCCATCTAGCCAACTAGTCACAGAGGGAAACAATTAGTCCTAAAGCATATCACTGTAACAATTGGAATGACGCCACCTGCTGGAGAGCTACTATAGGAAAGATCCACCATGAGGAGAAGGTGTCTGAGGGCGAGCCATATGGTTTTCCTTGGTGTCAGGAAGTGACGTTTGCTCATGGGTCCTGTCTATAAAAGAGGCAAGGCTTGCTCTCTTGCTCTCTTTCTGGAAGAACTTAGTGGGGAGAGGAGCTGGAGACATTGTCTCCCTGAGATAGACAGCTGAATCTAGGTCTTTCTCTTTTCACCAAATTCTTATTCTCCTTAATAAATGCTTAAAGGTCTAAACTTGCTAAAGATTCATCCTGAAGCATACTTCTAAAGCAACAGGTCATAAATCTCAATATTGATTGGTTCTTTAAGCTTAGTAGATACTATTTTTAGTGTTGTGGTTAACTACAATGCATCTTTTGAAAAGGGATATCAGTATAAAGATGACAAATGACCCTTAGTTGAACATGTAACCACAATGGAGAGGGATGGTGATGAAAAGTTAAGTTTACAAGTATTGCATTGGCTCAAGCCACTAAAGAGTATTTATAATACATTAAGAACAAGTTACACAGTATGCTCTGTGCTAGATTATAAAATTCCCAAAGACTCAATAACACTTAAGATTAAGTAAATCATGATTTATAGTCTATTTTACTGATTAATATCACAGTTAAATTATTGTATTTAAGGGGTGGGGATAATCCTACTCGTATACCCAGAGTTCAATATTGCATGAACTGATTCATTGTGAAGGAAGTACATCAAAGAAAACCAAATACACGATGACTTCAAAAATGTAAATAGAAACTATAACCTTAAAAAAATACTAAGGGAATGCTACAAAATTATTTTTTTAAAAGGAAATCTTGTAAGAAGCCATAATCACTCTTTGTAGAAGTAGGAGGCTCACTAGTGCTGTACATAGCACATTGTCAGACCTTTTTTTGTTTTGTTGATCACTTATGTTGATTTTCGCATGTGTTGTTTTGTTTTCCTTTAAAAATATTTGTTATATAATATCACTCATTGGGAGGGAAGAGACAAAAGGAAGTATGAGGGATAGTGCAAGTAACAGAAGTGATATAACAAAATGTATCAAAAAAGTAAAATGTGAATGGTTTATAACACTTGTATTCCAAGAACTTTACAAAGTAGGTTTAGAGGGATATATAATGTAAAACTATCTAAAATATAATCACGAATGAAATGCAATGGTGATATACTGGAAGTATTCACAAGAAATAGGGCCATCAATCAAGGTTGCCTACTTTCTCCACTATTATTTGGTACAATCTAGAAGGCTTACCAACATCAATAAGAGAAGAAAAATAAAGGTATAAAGAAAATCTTTGGGAATAAGCAAATATACTAATTGAACAATTAGGAGTGAAGGACACGAAATATAAACTGAAAAAATCAACTGAATTTCTGAATAATACCACTGATGAAGATAACAATAACAAAACTTAAGAAAATAATAGAAAGAAAAATATCATTTAAAAAACTACAAAATTTAGAAAATATTTGGAGGCCAATGTATAAATGTATAAAGAATAAATGTATATACAATCTTGTACTTAAAAATACAGAATAATTTGAAAGGCTGGAAGAATGGTCAGTGCTCATATGGTTGGGCTGTGTTGATATGATAAAAATTACAATACTATCAATGGAAATTTGAAGCTTTAGTGCTATGACAATCAAATTATCAAAAGAAGACTTTACAGCACCCAGTAAAATAGTTGTAAAATCCATTTGTACAAACAAAAGATTCACAGTGTCATGTAACTATTTAATTTTTATTAAAAAGTTAGGAATGAGGAGGGCGGAGCCAAGATGGCGGAGAGGAAGCAGCAAGCTGCCTGAGCTCTCCTTCTGTTCCCTCAAAACGAACATTAAATCAAGCCTCTGGATGGATTCTGAAACTACAGAACCTGCAAAGAGACAGAGAGACACAGTCCTCCAACCAGAGATAATTTAGAAAACTTCAGGAAAAGGTCGGTCTGACTCGGGCAAAAGGGAGACCCAGCGCAGGACAGCAACCCAGCGCCGAGGGGGTCGGGGCAAGTCAGCAGGAGCTGCGGGCCACAGCTGAACAACTGAGGCTCCCGGAACCTGGTTCAAAAATCTGGTGGCCAAGAAGGACAGTGGAAAAACCTACCTGCACCGGCCGAGAGGGCCACAAACGGCGGGATCAAACGCCGGGGTCTGGCGCCTGGCTGGCCGAGCGCGCTCAGACAGGAAGTGCAGGGCGGGGGATCTCCACACACCATAAAGGCCTCAGAGTAAAAGCCCGGTCACACAGCACCTATACACCTGCACAAGAAGCCCAAAACAGGGACCCTGGTGCCCCCAGAGCAGACCTCAACTTAAAGAATAAATAAATAAGCTGCAATAATGAGTAAGAAGCAAAAAAGAGCCCTCTCCATTGAGAGCTTCTGTATCAATAGGGAAGAAGCCAACACAAACTCAGATGAGGACAATAGCCTCAAATTGGTTACATCTGAAGCCTCAGGAGGGAAGGTGAATTGGTCACAAGAACAAAAAGCCTTCCTGGAAGAGTTCAAAAAGGATTTTAAAAATCAATTGCAAGAGGTAGAAGAAAAAATGGGGAGAGAAATGAAAGCAAAACAAAAAAACTATGAAAAAAGAATCAGCAGCTTGGAAAAGGAAGCTGAAGAAAACAATACCTTAAAAAATTCACTTAGCGAAATGGAAAAAAAGGTGCATAATCACACTGAAGAAAATAGTACCTTAAAAAATTCACTTAGCCAAATGGAAAAAAAGGTGCATAATCTCACTGAAGAAAACAATGCCTTAAAAATTAAAGTGGTACAGTTGGAAGATAAGGAATCCATGAGACACCAAGAATCAGTCAAGCAGAATAAAAAAAATGAAAAAATAGAAGAAAATGTGAAATACCTCATTGGAAAGACAACTGATCTGGAAAACAGATCGAGGAGAGACAATTTGAGAATCATTGGACTGCCTGAAAGCCATGACCAGAAAAAGAATCTAGATACCATATTCCAGGAAATTATTAAGGAGAACTGCCCTGATATCATAGAATCAGAGGATAAAATCATCATTGAAAGAATCCATCGATCACTTCCTGAAAGAGACCCCAAAAGGAAAACTCCAAGGAATATTGTAGCCAAATTCCAGAATTATCAGGTGAAGGAGAAAATACTCCAAGCAGCCAGAAAGAAGCAATTTAAATATCATGGAGCCACAGTCAGGATTGCTCAGGACCTGGCAGCTTCAACATTAAAGGACCGCAAGGCTTGGAATATGATATTCCGGAAGGCAAAGGAGATTGGATTGTAGCCGAGAATCTATTACCCAGCAAAAATGTGCATTTTCATTCAGGGGAAAAGATGGACATTTAATGACATTGGGGACTTTCAATCCTTCCTGGTGAAAAGAACAGAACTGAATAGAAAATTTGATCTCAACATACAAGACTCAAGAGAAGTTTAAAAAGGTAAACAGAGGGGGGAAAAAAGTTACCCTATTAGGTTAAACTGTTTATATCCCTACACAGGAAAATAATACTCATAACTCTTAAGAACTGTAAATGTATTTGGGCAGAGAGAAGGACTTTATATAGAGGGTATAAATATAAATTGTCTTTGATGTGATGATACAAAAGAATTAAGGGGATAAAAAGGGAGTCTATGGGGAGGAGAGGAAAGGGGAGGTGGAATGGGATGAATTATATCATATGAAGAGGTGGAAAAAAACCTATTACAATAGAGGGAAAGAAAGGAGGGGGGAACATGGTTTCAACCCTATTCTCATTAGATTTGACTCAAAGAGGGAATAACATACGTTCATTGGGATAAAGAAACTTAACTCATTCTTTAGGGAAACAAAAGGGGAAGGGAAAGGGGGGGACTGATAGAAGGGAGGACAAAAGCAAGGGAGAAAAGGGTAAAGAAAAGAGAGGGGGGTGATAAAAAGGGAGGGCAGATTGGGGGAGGCAGGGGTAAGAAGTAAAACGTCGATGAGGAGGAATAGGGTGAAAGAAGGGGGGAAAAGTACAAAGGGGGTAAATAGAATGGAGGGGAATAGACAGTCAGTAATAATAACTGTGAATGTGAATGGGATGAACTCTGCTATAAAACAGAAGCAAACTGCAGAGTGGATTATAAACCAGAACCCTACAATATGCTGTTTACAAGAAACACATTTGAAGCAGAGAGATACACACAGAGTAAAGGTAAAAGGCTGGAGCAGAATATATTATGCCTCAGCTAAAGTAAAAAAGGCAGGGGTAGCAATCCTTATCTCAGACAAAGTGCAGGCAAAAATAGATCTCATTAAAAGAGATAAGGAAGGAAATTACATCTTACTTAAAGGTACTATAGATAATGAAGTAATATCAATATTGAATATGTATGCGCCAAGTGGTATAGCATCCAAGTTCTTAGAGGAGAAGTTAAATGAGTTACAAGAGGAATTAGACAGTAATACTATACTAGTGGGAGATCTGAATCTCCCCCTCTCAGAATTAGATAAATCTAGCCAAAAAATAAATAAGAAAGAAGTGAAAGAGGTGAATAGATTACTAGAAAAGTTAGACATGATAGATGTCTGGAGAAAATTGAATGGGGATAGAAAGGAATATACCTTTTTCTCAGCAGTACATGGCACATTTTCAAAAATTGACCATGTATAAGGGTACAAAAACATCATAGTCAAATGTAGAAAGGCAGAAATAGTAAATGCATCCTTCTCAGATCATGATGCAATAAAAATTACATGTAAGAAAGAGCCAGGGAAAAGTAGAATGAAAATCAATTGGAAACTAAATAATTTCATTCTAAAGAATGAATGGGCCAAACAAGAAATCATAGAAACAATCAATAACTTTATCCAAGAGAATGACAATAATGAGACAACATACCAAAATCTATGGGATGCAGCCAAAGCAGTGCTTAGGGGAAAATTTATAGCTCTAAATGCTTACATGAATAAGAAAGAGAAAGAGGAGATTAATGAATTGGGCATGCAACTTAAAAAGCTAGAAAAAGAACAAATTAGAAATCCCCAATTAGACACTAAATTAGAGATCCTGAAAATTAAATGAGAAATCAATAAGTTTGAAAGCAAAAAAACTATAGAATTAATCAATAAAACTAAGAGCTGGTTTTATGAAAAAACCAATAAAATAGATAAAATATTGGTTAATTTGATTAAAAAAAAGAAAGAAGAAAACCAAATTACCAGTATCAAAAAAGAAAAGGGTGATGTTACCACCAATGAAGTGGAAATTAAAGCAATAATTACGAAATATTTTGCCCAACTGTACGCCAATAAATTTGACAATCTAAATGAAATGGATGAATATTTACAAAGATACAAACTGCCCAGGTTAACTGAAGAGGAAATAAAATCCTTAAATAAACCCATATTAGAAAAAGAAATTGAACAAGCTATTAATGAACTCCCTAAGAAAAAATCCCCATGGCCAGATGGGTTTACGGGTGAATTTTACCAAACATTTAAAGAACAATTAATTCCAATATTATACAAATTATTTGGAAAAATAGGTGAAGAAGGAGTTCTACCAAATTCATTTTATGACACAAATATGGTGGTGATACCAAAACCAGGCAAAGCAAAAACAGAGAAAGAAAATTATAAACCAATTTCCCTCATGAATATTGATGCTAAAATCTTAAATAAGATATTAGCATGGAGATTACAGCAAGTGATCACCAGGATAATACACTATGACCAGGTGGGATTTATACCAGGAATGCAGGGTTGGTTCAACATTAGGAAAACTATTAACATAATCAACCACATCAATAAGAAAACCAACCAAAATCATATGATTATCTCAATAGGTGCAGAGAAAGCTTTTGACAAAGTACAGCACCCATTCCTAATAAAAACACTAGAGAGTTTAGGAATAGGGGGAGCTTTCCTTAGAATAATAAACAGTATCTACCTAAAGCCATCAGCAAGTATTATATGCAATGGAGATAAATTAGAGGCCTTCCCAATAAGATCAGGGGTGAAACAGGGATGTCCATTATCACCCCTATTATTTAATATTGTTCTAGAAATGTTAGCTTTAGCAATCAGAGAAGAGAAAGGAATTAAAGGAATTAGAATAGGCAAGGAGGAAACAAAACTATCACTCTTTGCAGATGATATGATGGTATACTTAAGGAATCCTCGAGAATCAAGTCAAAAATTACTTGCAACAATTAACAACTTTAGCAAAGTAGCAGGATATAAAATAAATCCACATAAATCATCAGCATTTCTATACATGACCAACAAAGTCCAGCAGCAAGAGATAGAAAGAGAAATTCCATTTAAAGTAACGGTAGGTAATATAAAATACTTGGGAGTCTACTTGCCAAGACAAACCCAGGAACTCTATGAACACAACTACCAAACACTCTTCACACAAATCAATTCAGATCTAAATAATTGGAAAGATATCAATTGCTCATGGATAGGCAGAGCTAATATAGTAAAAATGAGAATACTGCCTAAATTAATTTACTTATTCAGTGCCATACCAATCAGACTACCTAAAAATTATTTTATACAGCTAGAAAAAATCATAACAAAATTCATCTGGAAAAACAAAAAATCAAGAATATCCAGGGAAATAATGAAAAAAAATCCACAGGAAAGTGGGTTAGCGGTACCAAACCTGGAGCTTTACTATAAAGCGGCAGTCATCAAAACTATCTGGTACTGGCTAAAAAATAGAGTGGTAGATCAATGGAATAGGCTAGGCTCAGGAAATGCAGTAGTAAATGACACTAGTAATGTAGTGTTTGATAAACCCAAAGACTCCAGCTTCTGGGATAGGAACTCAGTATTTGACAAAAACTGCTGGGAAAACTGGAAGATAGTATGGCAGAAATTAGGCATAGACCAACATCTTACACCTTATACTAAAATAAGGTCAAAATGGATACATGATTTAGACATAAGAGGTGATACCATAGGTAAATTAGGAGAGAAAGGAATAGTGTACCTATCAGATCTTTGGAAAGGAGAACAGTTTTTAACCAAACATGAGATAGAGTATATTATAAAATGCAAAGTGGATGATTTTGATTATATTAAATTAAAAAATTTTTGTACAAACAGAAGCAATGCATCCAAAATTAGAAGGGAGGCAGAAAGCTGGGAAACAATTTTTGAGGCCAGTGCTTCTGATAAAGGCCTCATCTCTAAAATATATAGGGAATTAAATCAAATTTATAAGAATCCAAGTCATTCCCCAATTGAGAAATGGTCAAAGGATATGAACAGGCAGTTTTCTGATGAAGAAACCAAAGCTATCTATTCCCATATGAAAAAATGCTCTAAATCTCTAATGATTAGAGAGATGCAAATTAAAACAACTCTGAGGTACCACCTGACACCTATCAGATTGGCTAAAATGACAAAAAAGGAAGATAATAAATGTTGGAGAGGCTGTGGGAAAATTGGAACACTGATGCATTGTTGGTGGAGCTGTGAGCTGATCCAACCATTCTGGAGAGCAATTTGGAATTATGCCCAAAGGGCGATAAAGCTGTGCATACCCTTTGACCCAGCAATCCCACTTTTAGGTCTTTTGCCTAAAGAAATCATGGAAGGGGGAAAGAGACCCACATGTACAAAAATATTTATAGCTGCTCTTTACGTTGTAGCAAGGAATTGGAAGTTGAGGGGGTGCCCATCAATTGGGGAATGGCTGGACAAGTTGTGGTGTATGAATACAATGGAATACTATTGTGCTGTGGGAAATGATGAGCAGGAGGAGTTCAGAGAAGCCTGGAGGGTCTTGCGTGAGCTGATGGTGAGTGAGATGAGCAGATCCAGGAGAACATTGTACACAGTATCATCAACATTGAGTGTTGATCTACTGTGATGGACTGTATTCTTCTCACCAATGCAGTGGTACAGAGGAGTTCCAGGGAACTCATGATAGAGGAGGATCTCCAAATCCAAGAAAAAAAAAGAAAGAAAGAACTGTGGAGTATAGATGCTGATTGAACCATATTATTTCTTTTGTTTTGGGTGCTGTTGTTTTTTTTTTCTATTTTGAGGTTTTGCATCACTGCTCTGATTCTTTCTCTTGTAACAGGATTAATGCAGAAATAGGATTAATGTTATTATGTGTATATATATGTGTGTGTATATATGTCTATATGTATATGTATAGAGATATATAGATATAACCTATATCAGATTACTTGCTGTCGAGGGGAGGGGGGAGGGAGGTGAGGGAGGGAGAAAAATCTCAAATTGTAAAGCATGTATAAACAAAAGTTGAGAACTATCTTTACATGTAACAGAAAAAATAAAATATCTCATAAAAAAAAAGTTAGGAATGAGAGGGAGATAGGACATTCTGAACTTAAAAATATATTTTGAAACAGGACTCATTAAGTAGTGATCTAGAAAATCCAATAAATAAAACAGACTGGACAACAGAGAATTAGAAATAATAAAACTCAATATTCTACTTTTTGATAAGCCCCCAAATAATACCCTATTTGGGAGAACTCATTACAAAACTAAAAATCAGTCTGGCAGAAAATAGGATTGGGTGAACATTTTATACCATATTTTACGACAAAGTAAAAATATATATTTGTGAAATAATTTTAAATATGTCATTTAAAAAAGAATAATAGGGCATGTACCTTTTACATTTATACATAGCAGATGTATTATTAACTTAACAGGTCATTACAAAACTTACTTTCATTGCATGAATTGTCAAGTTTTGCACAAACAAAATTATTTTATTTAAGATAAGAAGTGAAAATTGGGGGAATTTAAATGAAATAACTCAGTTCAAGGTATGGTAACAGAAATACATGGGGGATTGACCAAAATATTATGGCCAATATCCACTGCCCAAGAGATAGGTGATCAAAAGATATGAACAACTAGTTTTCAGAAAAATTGCCAGAAAATAACAACTATGTGAAATAATTCAGAAAATTAGTAACAATAAGAAAAGTATAAATCATAGATTAAATTTTACTTCAAATATAACAAACTTAGAGAAATTATAAAAGGTGAAAATAGCCAGTGTTGGAGTGCTCGTGGTAATATAGGCACACTAGTTCATTATTGGCGGATTTGTGAGTTACAACAATCATCTTGAGAAAGAAATTTAAAATTACAAAAATAAAATTATTAAAATGTCCATATCCCTGGAGCTAGAGATACCCCTGCTAGCTGTATGCTCTAAGGAGGTTATTGACAAAAACAAAGTTACTATATAAAACAAAATATTTATAGTAGCACTTTTTAGAGATAGTAAATAAATGGAAACAATGCAGATGCCTATCCATTTGGAAATACCCAAGTAAATAATAATTTATGAATTTAATAACATCACTATAATATGATAAATAATTAGTGTGATGAATATGGAAGAGCATGGAAAGACTTTCCTGACCTAATGCAGAATTAAGAAGAGCCAAACAGACGCACAGTTACACAAAGAATTCAACAATATAAATGGAAAGAACAACAATTATGAAAAAAAATCAAAAGTAAATGACCAAAAATTACAGATAATAAGCTTGGCCACAAATAAGACAGAATACAAACTCCCCAACTCTCTCCTTTTTTCAGAGGTAGGATGCTCAAAGGTGCATATTTTAAGATTTTTCAACGTATTAATTGGTTTTGCTGATTTGTTTTCTTTTAAAATATTTTTTGTTCTATGGAATTATTCTCTGGGATGGGAGATGAGAAGGGATACAAGGAAACTAAATGCAATGTAAAAACCTATATATAATTACATAAGTATATCCACACATATGTGTGTGCATATATAAAATATATTCTGTATGTATGTATATAAATATGTGCATATAACTTTATAAAGCTACTCTTTGAGTATTTTTTTCTCTCACAAAGTTATCCCATTTCAAATTTCAAAACCAATGGCTGACTCTGGCACCCACTGGTCAAAGGTTTTATCACAGTCTCCAGTAGTCTAATACTAACCACTCCCAATCCAGACACTACTATCCCCATTGCTCTTGCCTTTATCAAAAAGGTAGAACCCTTTGATGTGGAATATGTTCTGCAGCTGCAAGATGGAAAAGAAATCATTTTGCTCATCATTCCTTTTTTTAATTTGAAATAAACCAGTTTGCTCTTTTGAGTTGGGCAACTGAATAGCTAATAGAGCTATTTTTGAAAACATAACAAATAGCAATTTATCTCAGTTGCTGCTACTGCAAAATCAGGAGTGTGAAAAGCCCCTGGAAAGTAGCATTTGATAAGTAAGGGATGGAGTTTTAGACTGGAGCTCAGAGAAAATATCCAGGGACTTCTAAGATTTGAGAGGAAGCTTCAACAAATAGACCTAGGTCAGAATGTGGGTGGTTTTGGGACGGCTAGGTGGCGTAGTGGATAAGTACCAGCCCTGGATTCAGGAGTACCTGAGTTCAAATCCGGCCTCAGACACTTGACACTTACTAGCTGTGTGACCTTGGGCAAGTCACTTAATCCCCATTGCCCTGCCAAAAAACAAAAAACAAACAAAGAATGTGTGTGGTTTTGAAAGACCCTTGAATTTCCAGTCCCACCAAGATATTGTCTCTGTATCTCTCTGTCTCCATGCCTCTCTCTCTCTCTTCTAACCAAATGAAGTGTCCTCTAATGGCCTCCACAAAACAAAAATGTAAACAGCCCTGGCAAGCAGTGACTCCTCTAGCAAGTCATATGATGTGGGAAAAGAGATTCTGGATGGTTCTCAAGAACATTCTCCCTAAATTCAGAAACAATCTTTTAGCCAGATTAGTTAAAGAGTGACTATTTTTTCTAACCATAGAAACTCATGAAAAGCATAAGCTAATACAAACTGTATTTTGCCTATCCTTGTATTACCAATGTTTAGCACAGTGTCCAGAATATAAGTTCATACTTTATGGACTAAGTACCCCCACCAAATCAATCTTATCCTTGAGTTAGGGAACTATGATCACCTGCCAATATCCTTACTAATCTTGGATAGTCTCTTCCCCTTTCAGGGGCATCAAATAACAGTGCTTAGTACAATTACTAAATACTCTATCAGATAATTTAGAATTTTAAAAGTGATGCATTTGATAGATGGTTCCATAATTTTTCTCTTTATGGAAATGAGGTTTAAAAGCTCCTTTTCTCATTTCCAGCAGATCACTGCTTGTAGTTCTCTTTGCTCCCCCCCCCACCCACATTGTGAAAAGGGGAAGGGATATCAAAGGCAACTGTGAGAAAATAATGGTATTTGGCAGACACCCAGGGGCCCCACCTGAAGATTGATTTGGGATTGAATTGGGTGAGACTGATTGAGAACCTACTTAAGGTTGATTAAATTGGGACTATGCCTGGAAGGCCCTGAGTGGGGCGTTGTTCTCAGAGGCTGTGGACTACGACATCAACATGAGACCACCATCAACCAATCAGCTTGAAGGACAGCACCTTTGGGGGAGGGGGACAGGAAGTAGGAAGTGACACTGGCTTCTTGGCTCTGTTCTTTTTGGTTTGAAAACCTCAGGTTGGTGGCAGAAAGGAAAGGACAAGAAGGAGGCCAGTCTGAACCCTAAGGGAGACAGGTTTTTCTTTCTGTATTTTCTGTGTTCCACGTGTTCTCTCTTTACTCTTTAATAAATGCTTAATGCCAAAAACTGGTGCTGAAGTTTATGGCTTATAAGTAAACCTTAGCTAGTTCTCCCCCCATACTGGAGGTAGAAACAACGCAAACACACATTAGATTTTAAACGTCACACAACCCATCCAGACTTAAGTGGAAATTCAAACCTTTGTCCTTGACTAGACCAAGAAGTCTTCAGAGACATGGAAAATAATTTTTTTTTAAATACGAGAAATCTTAAGGATGGCAATAGGACAAGAAGATGCCAGAGTGGCATATATCTGGTCTGATAAACAAAACCAGAGGAAAAATTCCATGCAGAAGAGTAAGTGGAAATATAAAGGCGCAGCCATGGAAAAGATACTTTCCTTTATCACAAAGCCTTAAACATGCATATGTCCTACCCTTTTCACACCCAACCTTGGTTATTGACCCAATGGGTCATCTTTTTTTTGTGTGAGGCAATTGGGGTTAAGTTACTTGCCAAGGGTCACCCAGCTAGTAAGTGTTAAGTGTCTGAGACCGGATTTGAACTCAGGTCCTCCTGAATCCAGGGCTGGAGTTTTATCTGCTTCACCACCTAGCTGCCCCCTCCAATGAATCACCTTAAACAGGTTCAGACCCACCACAAGTTTGGAACATGTAGGGTGAATGATCACTGGATACCTTCACTGGCAAAAGTTCTACTCAGTAGTGCCAATGGGGAACCCCAGAATCATACTTTTACGGGGATGACTTTGGATAAGAAAAGAAAAACAGCAGTGACAGAGATGTGAAGGAAATGCTCAAGGAAAAGAAAATGTCTATTTTTTAAATTAAGAGGGCATTGAAATTCCATGGATAAAGCCTCAGGAAAGATAACTCTATGTTAAAAGCATATCACCAGTTAAGGGCATGGAATGCTAGAAAGGTTCCTGAAAAAGATGAATCAAAGGAGGAAAAGAAGAAATAAGTGATGACAGCAAAATGGGAGGGAAGGGCAAATAAACATAGCCATCATGTGGGGGATATGAATAGAAGGACTGGTCCAGAAAATGGAGAAATCCTGCAAATGATTAGAAAGAACAAAATAAATAATTGGCTATTTGTTAGAAATAGACTTTCAACAAACAAACAAAATCCATACAATTTTTATATGAGGGATTAGAGAGCAATCCGTTCTGCCTCGGGGGATCCAAAGAAATCTCTATCAGGGATCTCAACCTCTGAGAAAACAGGAGTAAAAATAGATATGGCTGAAAGAGAAAAGGAAGGAAACATCCTAAGAGAGAAAACTGTAGGGAGCACAGAATTAACATGCTAGCTTGGAGACGGGATGTAAATGCTCCCTCTGACATTTATGAGCTGTGTGAAAAGAGGCATGTCATCTTACCTCTCTGAGCTTCTTCATTCATAGAAAAGGATTATACATCTAGCAGCACCTACATTGAAGGCGGCGGTTAGGTTTAAATGAAATAAGCTACATCAATCTCTTTGAAGACTTGAATGTACTTGAAGCCATCTACAGCCTGCTGATCCCACATTATGACTTTCTATTGCCAATTTGATGATTCACAGGTTCAAGTCAAAGACTGTAGTGTGCCACGGCTTGCTGAGATTCATTAACACCATTAGAAGATGGTCATAAGGACGATGTTGTTGTTGATGAAGATCATTGAGATTGTTGTGATAACATTAGGGTTATGTTTTATGATTAGGATTATAATTCTTATTAGGATTTTCAGGAGAAGATCATGATTAAATGATTGACCTTTATTGTAGGCAGAACCTTGGGAGTGAAATTCTATAATTTCTAAACTTTAATTAAGCCTGCTCTTCTCCTGTCATTAAGTTTGGTTCTATCTTCTTGTGCTCTTTTGATGTCATTCCAGGAGATAGACATTTTTACTTACATATACACTCATTCCTCTTGAACTGTACAGATTGTCATTCTAAATGCATGTCATCAACGCCGAGCAAAATACATATTTTGGCCAGTTATTATTCTTTCTTTTATTCCCTATGAGTAGTTGGGTTAAACCTTTTATAGTGGATTAGAGATGTTCTGGGGCTGAATTAAATCCACAAAATCTCATCTCTAAGGATGAATATTTGGGACATGTCACTAATGACTTGAAATTCCATTGGATATGAACTGTGTGCTAATGCTACTCCAAGGCAATGGCAAGTACCCACAGAGAGCATGTGACTCCTAGTTTTATGCCTCACCTTAGGGTTAATGTTCCTTGAGCAAAGTAGCTACCATTGTCTCTTTACAAATGTTGTATATTTTATATGTGCTTGAGATCTACATTGGACCCTTGTTTCTAATGTAGTCTTTTGTTCTTTGCTTTCTGAATAGGCAGCAAATTAAAACAGTGGCATCCTGTATCCTCTTTTATTCTTCCTCTTGTAATAAATACTATAATTGTAAAGATGTGGTCTACTCTGACATCTTCTTTGAGAAAACCTTTCTATGAAATTTAATTCCTTCATGAGGAATATCCTAGGGGTGTGTATGTGTGTGTGTGTGTGTGTTTGCACACAAATTATTCTTAAATCCTTCATACTTTGACTTCAGATTCCAGCCCAACCAAGAGACTTAGCAACTGTCATATACAACATTCCATCTTCTGTCCAAACACTTTTTCTTAGTCTGTGCTCCATGCCTGGAATTCCTTCTTCCTTTCTGACTCCTTTTCAGCAGACCCCTTCCAGAAATAACTATAACAACAACTAGTTCATAACATGTTATAGTTTGCAAAATGATTTACAAAGATTACCCAATTTGAACAATGTGATAACCCTATGAGGAATGAATATAATGAAATATATGCTACTGTGATTCCCATTTTACAGGAAATCAAACTGAGTCTTGGCAATGTTGAGCAACTTGTCCAGGGTTCTACACCTAGTTAGTGTCTGAGGCAGCATTAGAACTGTGGTCTTCCTGAGTCACCAAAAGAAGGGTATCTTTATTATCCTCCAACAATGTCCAACCCAGTTGCTACTGCCCTGTTTTTCCTGGGAAAGTATTTGCTTTCTACTCTGTAATGATTATGATTTGTTTTTCTGGGTATATAGTATTTCTCTCCATCAGGTCACAAGCTCCTTGAGGATGGGGCCATTTGGATTTTAGTTTTGTACTGCTATAAAGACTAGCACATAGTAGGTACTTTAAACAAAGTGGTTGAATAAATCAAATTTCAACTATGGGTTAGCACTATTGATGTACTCCCCCTTGTCTTTCTTTTAAACTGATGAGGTCCAAAATTGTTTCCCCAGCCCCATCATATCTCTTCCTCCTTCAAGCATCTTAAGAATTGGTCCCTAGATGTGTTTAATCATTTGTCAGCTATAGCAGGAGGCTTCTACATGTATACTTGTCGTAGTCTAGTGGCTTTTGCCATCATTGTTTCCTTGTGTCTTGTCTCCATGTCATTTAGAGTCATATTTAGTGACTGTAAGGCTAGCATTAAAGAGAGTAGCTTCAAGCATATAAAGAGATCAACTACATTGCCCTTTCTGGTTATGATTTTGTTAGACAAACCTTTTCAGGTCTTTTCTTTTTCTTTTTTTCCCCTCCCCCAATGTATAGTAATTTTATTGTAACAGAGAAACCAGACAACGTGAATGCCTATAGAATTATTTTTAATTGTAATTAGTTTTAAGGGTGAAGTTAAAACTCCTCTGGAAACACTCACTCAAATCTCACCCCCCAGAAGTTCCCTGTATATACAGACTTATAGCATTAGCCTCATTATTATTTGTGTGTGTGAGGGGGGGAGGGGGGCAATTAGCATTAAGTGACTTACCCAGGGTCACATCTGGGTAACCCGAGGCCATATTTGATCTCAGGTCCTCCTGAATCCAGGGCTGGTGCTTTATCCACTGCACCACCTAGCTGCCCCCATGATCCTGGTCATTAAAGCATTGTTTGGGTAGAGACAGAAATGGGGATGGCTGTATACTAACATAAAATGATGTTAACATAAAAATACAATCATTTTATCTACTCTATGTTTTTTGGGAAAAAAAGTGAGGGGACTATTTACTCTTTAATTACATCCTACTTAATTCGTAAAATCTTTCCTTTTAAGGCTAATTCAACCAGGAATAGTAAGGAGAGAAGGTAGGGTAGATCTGGGTCTTGAAGACAGAGAACAGGGACACCCTGTCCCACCCCAAGAACAAAGAGGAGGAGAGGAAAGTTTTGAAACACAATTTTTGGTGGCTAACGGGTCAACTGCCTTCTTTCTATTTTTCCTAAAACTAAGAAAGGAAAAGTGAACTGAAGGAGCAAAGCAATAGCCATCAAACATTTGATAATTACTGAATGGACATTATAAGGAAAATACATTTTTATCATTGCGTGACATCTAAAAATTTGACTATATGTTAGACATAAAGAAATAACTCAAATAAATGCAGAAAGGAAAACTATTAAGCATCATATAGAGATGAGAACAGTATAAAATTGAGATTAAAAAGGAAATAAGAACAAAGGACAGATGTAAATAGAGGTTAAATTATACATTTTTTCAAATGAGAGGGTTTTTTAAAAGTATAGAAATCATGATGAGCTTTACACAAGGAAAACTATCACAGTAAGATCCTATTCAAAAATATATGATGATGGAGGTTACTCAGTCCCTACTAGAGTTCTCAAATTGATTCATGATTTCATCTATAGGGACCTTTTTCAGATCATCAAGATTATAATAAATCACAGAACATTCATAGCCATAGTTCAACAAACCTCTTGTTTCATCATCCTCCTTTGCATGAGGGCCCCAACCCAATCTTTCCTTGGAAAATTCCCTTGTCCTCCCCATCCTTCCTCATCTGCATTTCCTTCTCTCTATCCTCTTTTTTTTTTTTTTTTTTTTTTTTTTTTTTTTTTTGTGAGGCAATTGGGGTTAAGTGACTTGCCCACGGTCACACAGCTAGTAAGTGTTAAGTGTCTGAGGCTGGATTTGAACTCAGGTACTCCTGACTCCAGGGCCAGTGCTCTATCCACTGTGCCACCTAGCTGCCCTCTCTATCCTCTCTTAATAAGTTCTCCCCATTTCTTCTCACTGCCTTCCCTTGAAGACAGTATAGGACTTCGACCAGATCCGTCTGTATGGGGGAAATGTATTTCTCTAAATAACTATCTCACCAAGCCAGAGAAAGAGGTCATCAAGGAATTGAGAATGAAACTAAAAAACAACCAAACAATAAAATCGACAAGTTAATATTCTCCAAACATATACAATACCTGCCAAGCTTAAAATTAAATAACTAAAATTCAAAACAAAATACACGCAAGATGAAAAAGATCAGAATTTTATAGAAAATCCAATAAAATAGATGGAGCATTAGACAGTTTCATTTTTTCCAAACAAAAGAAGAAAATTACATTACTAAAATCAAACATGAGAAAGGGGAAATTACAACAAATAAAAATTAAATAATCAAAATTATGACAAAATTATGACAAGTATGTAATCAAAGGTAAAACAAATATAATAGATGAATATTTCAAGTGTCCAGATTAATAGAATAAGGAATAAACCATAAAAATTACCCAGTCCCAAAGAGAAGAAGTTAGCAAATGATAAAGGAATTCCCAAAATGGAAACACTACCCCCAAGCAAGAAATAACCCCAAATAATTCCTTGGGTCTTAGTCTATTTATAAGTGAATTATATCAACTGTTTAAAGAACAATTAACTTTTATGTTTGCAAACTATATAAGAAGACATCTTACCCAATCCTTGCTTTGAGACAAATTTGGTCCTGATTTACAAATCTAGGAGAGATAAAAATAAAATTAAATTCCTAAAACAATATAGATGATGAATATTGATATAAAATAACTGATGAATATTGATGCAAAACAAGCAAAATCAGATCAAATAGATTGAATATTGTCAAATCTCTTATTAAGATCAAGTTACTCTGATATCAGTTGTAGAGGATCACTTAAATTTAGAAAAATTAGAAATATATTAAATCATATTAATAACAAAAGAAAGGGAATTCCATTCAAGATTACTAAAAAGTGAATAAAATACCTGATAGCCTACCATGAAACTTTATCATGATTTAAGCTCTACATATACAAACGGAAAGAGCTCTTTATGAAAATAAAGGAAAGCTTAAATAACTGGAGAGATTGTTATTGTTCATGGCTATGCTTTACCAACATAAGAAAAATAATTATTCTACTCAAGGTAATTTATAGTTTCAGTGCAGTTTCAAGCAACTGCAGAGGGTTACTCATAAGACTAGACAAATTTATATCTACATGTATTTGTGAAAGAAAAATATTGAGATTTTCAAGGGAAATAATGGTTTAAAATAAATTTATGAAGGAGCATATATTACCATATTTCAGATAACTCTACAAAGCAGAGTCAACCATATAACTTATAACTTTTTGATACTAGAAAAAATTGATCCTTGAATCAGAATAGATCATCAAAATTTAGACACATACATTAGCTGTGCAGCATTTGAAAAAAAAATGATCAGAAGTATTTTCTCTTTGACAAGAATTTCTGGGATAACTTTGAAGCAGTTAGACAGAAACTAGATTTGGCTTCAGATCTTATACTTCAAGACTGATCTTTTGCACAGGTCTTTTCTGGCTCTCACAGTTGCTAATTCCTCTTCTTTCAGATTTAGTACATGCATGACACAAAATACGCATATATGAGTAAATAAATACAAGAAGCTTCAAATGAATACTCAACGTAAGTATTAAAGGATCAAAATTTTTCAAATAAGGAAGAAGGGAAAGAAGTACTTCTCAAATCTATTGAAAAAATATTAATCTGGGCAGCTAGATGGCACAGTAGATAGAGCACCGGTCCTGGATTCAAGAGGATCTGACTTCAAATCCAGCATCAGACACTTAACACTTACTGCCTGTGTGACCCTGGGCAAGTCACTCAACCCCAATTGCCTCATCAAAAAAAAAAAAGAAGAAGAAAGAAAAAAGAAAAAAATATTAATCTAACCAAGGATAGAAGAGATTGTAAAATCTAAAGCAAAACATTTGTTTTATGTGGAATTAATAATCATTTTCATTAGAACACAGCTTCAATAAACAAAGCTACTAAGTTGTTGAAAAATCTTCATTAAGCATTGATACTAAAAATGCCCTAAGATAAAGCAAGAGCTTCCCCAGATATATGAGACAATGTGAGATTCTCCAGTAAGTGACTGGGCAAAGTAAATGAACAGTTTTCAAAGGAAGCAATCCAAATAACCATCAAGTAAAACAGAAATCGTCAGTTTTGGAGAACTTGTGTAACACTAGTCATTCTAATCTATGGATGATGGAGATGGGAATTGCTTTAACTCATTAAAGTAAGATTTGATGTTTGAGTGCCATGTTATTAAATCACTTCAGCTCTGAATTCCAGTCCTGGCCATATACTCCAAGAAAGGCAAAGGGGAAAAGACAATCTTAATTTATATCAAATACTCATAGAAGCTTTGGAATTTTTTTGTACTTAACCCAAATTGGAAAGACATTGGGTGTCAATGATTTGGGAATGTTTGACCATATTGAGGTGAATGAATTTAATGTTATTTTACTGTAGTATAAGAAACAACACAGTTGAAGATTCCATTGATATATAGTATGTGCTAGATTCATTAAAAAGGGGGAGGGGGCAAGGAGGTGGTGCAGTGAATAAGGTACGGGCCCTGGAATCAGGAGGAACTGAGTTCAAATCTGGCCTCAGACACTTGACACTTACTAGCTGTATGACCCTGGGCAAGTCACTTAACCCCTGTTGCCCCGCAAAAAAAAAAAAAAAAATCCCTGTCCTAAAGCCCCAGTCTAACAAGGAAGACAACACAAAACTGCTACCTCTCAACAAGTTATATTCAGGATAAATTGGAGAAAATCAATAGAGGGAAGGCACTAGCATTAAGAAGGGGTCAGGAAAGGTTTTTTGAAAAAAGTGAAATTGTATGAGAACTTGGAAGAGGCCAGGGAATCCAGGAGCTAAAGATGAGAAGAGAAAGAGTTCCAGGCATCTGGAGAACCAGCAAAAACACTCAAAGTTGAGAACTGGCTTGTCTTGTACAAGGCCACTGAGAAAACAGCAGCTGAATTCTGATCAATTGCAATTTCTGGTAAGGATTCTGAAGGGAAGGTGAGAAAAGGTTTCTTTTCTCTTTTTCAGGGGAAGTGGAATTCATCTGCTGAACTCATCAGCCATAAGAATACAAGGGCTCCGGGCAGCTGGGTGGTGCAGTGGATAGAGCACCAGCCCTGGATTCAGGAGTTCAAATCCAGCCTCAGACACTTGACACTTACTAGCTGTGTGACCCTGGGCAAGTCAATTAACCCCAATTGCCTCACTAAAAAAAAAATAAAAATAAAAAAATAATACATGAGCTCTGCTATACCTTTCTATTTTGCTTAACTGATCTTTATTAGAAGGGAGGAAAAAAGTTATATCAGAATTTTTTATATAAAAAAAAACAAAATCATCAATAAAACTGTATGTAACAGAGTGAGCTATATTAAAAGTATAAATTTCAGTATATTAGCAGGGATGATATGGGAAAGAAGTAGTGTAAAAACCACGATGTGCACCATTACCATCTGTCTCACTCCACTTTGCATCTGCTGCCCTGCCTAATTTCAGCACAAGATGCCCCTCCCAGGCTGAGTTCATCACTTCTAATCTCTTCCCCATGCTGCTAACTCAAACCTCAATTGACACCACTTCCCTCAGTTTCCTTTGCTCCTCTGATTGGAGGTTCTATATCATGTCAGTGCTTCTTTTCCCATTACAGGAAGGAAAGGAAGGAAGGGAGGGAAGGAAGGAGCAAGGGAGGGAGAGAACAAAGAAGCATTTACTAGGTACCTACTATGTGTCAGGAACTCTGGCAAGCATTGTACAAATATTATCTCATTTGATACAACAATCCTATGCCATAGGTACTGTTATTATTTACACTTTGTCATCGAGGTAACTGAAATTGACCAAGGTTAAATGACTGGCCAGAATCATAGCTAGTAAGTGAATTTGAACTTGGATCATCTGGATTCCAGGCCCAGAGCTCTCTTTTAATGTGCCATGCCTTACATTGCCTCTGTTGATTATTTCCTATTTATCTTGTGTGTATGTGTATGTACACACACATGTATACATGTGTGTATGTGTGTGTATGTGCATATACATGTATGTATACATGTGTATACATCTATATTTAACTGGCATGTGATTGTTGTCATGTTTTCATGCACACACACCCCAACCCTACCATTATGAGCTGTGTTAGATCAGAGATCATTGTGCGCCTTTATATATGACACAGTAGGCATTTAATAAAAATATATTGACATTAATTTTAACACTTCTACTGAAGCGCCTCTTCAAGCAGGTAAGTTTGCAGGGTGATTCAGAGTAGTCACTCCTGATTAACTAGAAATCCAGTGTGTGCACTTGTGTATGTGTATGTCTGTGCATATGTGTATGTGTATATTGGGGAAGGGGAGATATCTGCCAGAACAGAATATACTATATATTATTAGACACATTTTCTTTATCACACAACTCTGTTGAAATAGGAGGTAGGCCAATTCATGTGTTCAAGGAGACTCAGCACCTCTGGTGTGAGGGCTGGATGAGTGCTTTTCAGAGGTGCTCATCTACTTTTTTTGTACACCAGTAACTCAATTCTCACCTGTGACTCCATGAAACCATGGCATGAGCACAGCCACACCCCAGTAAACCTTCTCAGCAGATGGCCTAGACCAGGCTAAGGATAACCAGTGGACCTCACATGCATTCGTGAACTTGGAGAGCATCTACCCCAAGCTTGTGAAGACTTCCCCCACTGGAATGGGTGGATGAGTACAATTTGTTCCAGCAGCTATGGAGGCAGTGGAAATGGGCACTATGGAGGCCTTAGAGCTTGGTCAGAGATTGAAGACTCCAAGGTCATACATTGCATCCCAGGAGATTCTTGGCCACCACCAGTCATCTTGTCTATTGTCTTTCACCCGGACTTTAATATCTCTGGAAGAGACAGTAAGGTTGATGACCCTGAAACTCTGCCTAACTTAAATCCAATTCATTTATTAGTTAAGACAGCACCCCATGATGTCACTGGTCCTTTTCAAAAATGAAGAAGAAACAGCAATGATGATCTGAAAACAAAGACATTAATAAACATGGAAAATGGTGAAAAGTAAAAGCTAAAAAGAAGAAACAGCAGAGGAGTCAAAGGTTGCATATTGTTCCAAGCAGACTGTCTGCATGAACTCTTTCACTTTGAGAGAACAAGGGAGTTGTATTCCCTTATACAGACCAAGGCATAGACATGAGAAATAAGTATTAGGAGTTGTCAAAAAAAAAAAAAAAACACAACAACAACAACAACCTGTGAACATTAATGGGGCTATAGAATCAAAATGGATTTCCTCTAAAAATGCAAATATGAAACTAATCTCCCCATTCTTTGTTTTCTAACACTATATACTCTAATTGCATCAAGCCCCTTGCTTTAATACACAGTTTTCAAAAAATAATAAACTCAGAGCTGTTTGAACTATAATATTGATAAATGAATGAATACATAGAGGGATTGATACAATGGCAATGAGGCTTTGAAAATAAATGTGTAGGTGTAATAATAGATGGAGATTTTAACATGCAAAGAAAAATCATAATTCAAAATTTTTGCTTACTCAAATTGCAACACCATTTAAAAATGTGTCTAAATACCACAGTAGGTGGAAGTTGGGAAAATGGCCCAGAGAAACAATTATGAGCTTGCATTGCCTTCCCAGAGAATGTGATAGCATGCTCTGCTTTCTTTTCTCCTTCAGTCCTAACATACATGTGCCTAATAATATACCTGAGAGTTCCACAGTAAGGGTTAAGATAATGAAAAGAGACAAAATACAGGTTTCAAATATGTGCCAATATAATTAAAGGGTCGAACCAATCATTATGTTGTTTGCCCTTTCTTGAAGAAGACCAAAGACATCAGGAAGATGATGCCTTGACTTGCACATGATTTGGCTTTAAGTAAGGCAGACCTGGGCAAAGTCATCAGCCTCACTCTCTCCTCCAGACACATCAGAGTCCAATGGCAAGATATAGGTCAAGATGACTGCATATGGCCCCAGATGGCAGTGGGGGAGATCTTGGCCTTTTCTAGTTAAGGTCTTTTCCAGGTCTCAGTTTGCCTGAGGTAACAACCATTAAGGAATTTAAGGCTAGGTAGAAAATAAGGCAAAAGATGACCTAATTTACCTGCTGAAAAAAAAATCAAACTGAGAGGGGAAGACCCCCAGGGTTCTAGCAAAATGTTTAGATAATTAAGAGACAAAATATATATTTCAGATGTATGCCGGTCAAATAAAAGTATTGAACCTATCATTATATCTGACTGTAAATGGAAAGGTATAAGAGAGGAGCATACCATTGTCCTCGGTACTTAAAACGAAATGAATAAATGAATGTTTTGTTTGATGTTTTTCATAGTAAATTTCCCAAACCATGCATGATTTTATTTTAAGCTGTCTATTCAAAGAAAATAGAATCCAACCATTATTTGCACAGTGTGTTTTTGCTTTAAACAAATTATCATTGGATAGCTCACCATGGCATGGTGCTTGCTGGGGGCCATGTTCTCTAAAACTCTTTCACTTCATTTTTTTCAGAAATGGCTATCCAGGAACAGACACATAATTGACCACTAGAGAAAAGGTCATTATTATTAGCAAATTAGAAGAAAAGGAGAAAAAAGATACTGTGCAATTATAGCTTCACTGACCTGACTTATTTAAATAAACCGTCAATTTCCCATGAGAAAATTGAACAAAGTCAAGTCATTGACTCTTCAAGTTCTTAGAGATATTTTTTGATGAAAAATCATCTCAAGGATAGAGGCTAAGGGAGAAACTGCTGCTTCAGGTAACAACATACAACTGAATCTCCTTAACTCTGGAGAAAAAGTGAAACCTAAGGCCCAAAGGTATTTATAGTTGTATTTCATTCTCAAAAGAGGACCAGTAACCCCATAGGCAATGTCTTGACTCATGCAAAATGGATTTGAGAGACAGAGTTGCACAAAGTCAATTCTCACTCTCTCTTCCAGAGTCATCGAAGTCCAGTGTTAAGGCAAAATTTATAATAACTAGCGATGGCCAAAGATGCAGTGAATGACCTTGGTATCTTCGATGTCTGATCAAACTCTCATCATTCCACACAGCCTGCTGCAGCTGCCTTCATTGCCACTAGAACAAACTGTTCTCGTCTGCCAATTCTATCAGGGGAAGGCTTCACATATTTAGGGTAGACATCCTCCCCCATCTAACAATGGGGTTGAAGCCAAGCAGTTATCCTCAACCTGGTTTAGCCCATCTGACAAGATGTGTTTTGTTTTGTTTTGTTTTGTTTTGTTTTTGTTTTTTACCAGTGTGTGGCTGTTGCACATTCTACATTTTCTTGCAGCCATGGGTGAGAATGGAGTACCAGGTAGACACCAAAAGCAGATAAGCAGCCCAGAAAAGGGCTTGGAATGCCCTTTCACATCAGAGGTGTTAGTCCTCCCCCAGATGTTTCTAGTATCAACACATTTGTAAAGGGAGGAGGGGTGTGGAAATGGGGATAAAGAAGTAAGGAACCCCTTAAATAAAGGAAATTACAAGCAATAAAAGGTGACTACAGAGAGCTTGGGATGACATATTTAAAATGTGCTCATGGAAATTCCCCAAAAGATAAGTGGTCAAAGAATACGAATAGGCTGCTACAGGGAAGAGATTTAATTCTATTCACAATGATATAGAAAATTATCTGGCTCATTGATAATTAGAGGAATGAAAATTGAAGTAACGTTGAGGTTCTACTTGTTATCTATCAGACTAGCAAGATGACAAAGACTGGAGATGCTGCAGACAAAATGGGAATATTGATGTCTTTGATAAAGAATTGTGAATAACAACTCAGCAACACAATAATCCAAGAAAATCCCAGAGGATTAATGATGAAGCATACTATACACCTCTAAAGAAAGAACCAATATTGATTGAATACCAACTGTAGCATGCTACTTTTCACTTTCATTTTTTAAATTTTATTCAAGTTCTCTTATACAAGATGACTAATAGGGTAATGTATTATGTAATTACACATGTCTAATCCATATTTGATGGTTTACCACCTCAGGGAGGGAGAAAGGGAGGGAGGGAAGGAGGGATACAATTTGGAAGTCAAAACTTTAAATAAAAATGTTTATCATTAAAAAAAAGAAAATAGGCATAATAGTGCTCTGTTGGTAGAAATAGGAATTCATTTAGTCATTCTTTACAGTGCTTTGGAACTATTCCAAGAAAAACAAGAAACTGTGACATAGCTATACCACTAACTTCCCCCCCGCAAAAAAAAAAAAAAGAATAAAAGAGGAAAAGGATCTATATGTGCAAAAATCATTTATAGCGGCTATTTTCTTGGTAGTCAACAGTTTGAAATTGAGGGGCTGTCCTCTTGGTTAATTGTTAAAAAAACTGTTATATATAAATATGCAAAAATATATGAGATATATAATATCAGAGGAAATAAGGGAGACTTTTATGAATTTATACAGACCAAAATGAAAATTAAGAGAATATTTTTATAATGACAACACTGTAGAAAAAAGCAACCTCAAAAGACTTCAGAACTCTTATCATTAAAATAATATGCCCTGATTTCAAAAGAATGAAGAAGAAAATTGCCACTCACTTCCTGAAAGAGGTGATAAACTTGAAAATTAAAAAGAACCATAGAAAGCTACTGTAGGAATTTGTTTTGCTAATGTGGGACTATGTAGATATGTACTGAACAATTTGTTTTTCTTTATTTTTTTAAATTTATACAATAAAAGGTACTGAGAGGAAACATTTTGGGGGGGAGTTACTGTACTTGAAACTAAAAAAGATGGAAAAAAATGAAGTATTTTCCTTACAGGAGAATGTATAGATGAATAGGGATGGAGGACAGTATACTGTTTTCTTAGAGAACTAGGGTAAGTATTTCACTAGTGGTCCTGTCTCAACAACAAGGGAAGCAGAAGTAGAACCCTTTGATTTGCCAGTGTAATGATATCTGATGTAATGTTCTGGGGGTGGGAGGGAGAAATCAACAGTGATAACTAAAGCCTTTACATCAGGAAAGTCATCTGGATGACAGGAACACACAGGACAATCTGTGCTCGAGATATCTGAATGTGAAAGGCAGTTAGGTGTTGACTTTCAAATATCTCAAACTCAATATGGACAACGACCAGTGACTATGGACCCACAACCTTTTATATCAAGCCTGAAAGTTCCAAGATACTAACTTAACTGTAAATAGCATCTCCTCCTAGATCACAAAGAGTTTTTATTTTCTTTTTTTTCTCTTTTGCCATAAATTGTAGGAGTAGTTTGTTCAAAGCCAAGATATAAGGGATGATGTGCTATCACTGAGATAATTGCAGGGGGAGAAACATCATGATCACCAAATTCCACATGGTATGTTTTCTGAAGCTCTGAATGTGTCATAAAATGAGCAGAAGGTGAAGGAAGTGGTTCAACAGTTCTCTAGCTCCTTAAGTATACCCTTTGCCTTCAGTTTCCTTTAGAAAGAAAGACTGGGAGTCCAAGAATAGAATAGAGAGTGGGCATATGTAGGCTGTAATATAGTGCTAACTGTGATCCATGCAGGAGAGAGAGAGAGAGAGAGAGAGAGAGAGAGAGAGAGAGAGAGAGAGAGAGAGAGAGAGAGAGAGAGAGAGAGAGAGATTGAGATTCTTCACTAGAAAAAAAGGTAGGTTAGTGATGATGTGAAGGAAAGCCTTGATGGATATCCTGAGAATTGCATGGATATCAACAAAACATTGAAAGAATTAGAGGAAGCCCCCCCCCCACCAGTAGATTTACCAACAGACAAGTAGAAAACCATCATAGCTTCACATTTTCCCTGTGGAACCTATTGGGACTCAGAAGGATCCACATGTCAATGAGATTACATACTTCTGAAAAGGTTGGTATATGTATAAAACATAGTTGAATTGTGGTCACAAAGAAGAAGGAAAAAATATCCCAGATTCCATCTTTAAGGACCTGTAATTTAAAAAGTAATGATATGGATGAGTGATGATTTTTTTCAAGTTATATCATATAGTTTACATCTAGTGTCAGGGTAAAGTCAGACACTTGAGGAAAGATGTATTGATCCTACTTGGAAGGATGACATGACTTCAAAGAGTGTTGAGCTGAACCCACAATGTTTCCAATGGACAGCAGAGTCTAGATTACAACTGTTGTATCAATTACTATGATGAGTTACTCAAAATTAGGACACCAGTTCTTGCTTTGTGTTATGATTTTCATTGAGGGGCCCTGTCTCATTCTGAAAATATTGGACCCCATATACATGAATTTAGGTCATATTTTGCATCCCTAATCAGTATGACATTATCTAAGACAGTATTTTTTTCACCCAGATGTCCATATTACATAGTAACTGTCATGCCTACTTGACAAAGATTTGATTGACAAGAATTCAACTCCTTTCCTAAGTAAAAAACCAGGAAAGGGTGACTGCATAGTAGTTCTTTGGAAGAAAAAAAATATCTGAGTGAGTCAGAGGATGGCCAGGTCATGATGAGAAAACACTATGACATACCTCATAGTCTAAAAATATAGAATCCAAAATGAGGGCAGTAATGGTACAACAATAGCCTTATCTATGAGCACATTGTTCAATATATCTCAGAGACAAATTCCAAGAAAGAGATACAATTCAGAGACTATTCTATAAAGAGTGTTTAAGCTAGTGAGAGCACTAAATAGCATATTGCATAACTCATTGAAGGAGCTGGAATGTGGAGCTAAGAAAAGGTATCTACATCTATGTCTACATCTACATCTATATCTGTGTATATGTATGCATACATTTACATATATATATACATACACATATGTGTATGTATATATTTATACATGCATGCATGCATGCACATATACACACATGTATATGTGTGTGTTTGTATATATGAAGAGAGAGAGCGAAGGGCAAAGGATGGCCAAATTTATATGTATGAAGGACTAATTGGAAATTTGATTATCTCTGTTAAGTTTCACCCTGGAGAGAACTGTAATTGTTATAAGTTGCCCAGATCTCCATTTTGTCACTTTTTTTTTTTTTTGCAGTGCAATGAGGGCTAAGTGACTTGCACAAGGTCACATCGTAAGTGTCAAGTGACTGAGGTCAGATTTAAACTCAGATCCTCCTGAATCCAGGGCCGGTGATTTATCCATTGTGCCACCTAGATGCCCCCCCCCATCACTTTTAAAAGGGGAAAAGAAACCTGACAGAACCATTTCAAACTCCAATTGCCTAGGGAGAAAATTGATTTCTCCCAAAACAGAGATTCTGGCTGACCAAGTGGTGGAGTCTATTCAGAAGGGATTTTTGGTGAGATATAATTTCAGTATATGACCCTGGAGAGCCTTCAGCTTGAACTGTCCATGTTTTTGAGAGATTAAAATCTAATCAGTTGAATTAAGTTTGTTCAACCACTCCTACTTGTCCCTCACTTTATTTTTCAATAAACATTATTATTTAAAGATTTGAATTCCAAAATCTATCCCTCATTCCCTTCCCACCCCTTCCCTGAGAAGCTAAGTGATCAACTATAGGTTATACATGCATAATTTTGTATAATAGTACTCTATCAGTTATTTTATATATGAAGACTCAAATAAAAGGAAAAAAAAATGAAAGTGAAAAATAGCATGCTTCAGTCTGTGTTGAATCAATATCAGTTTTTTTCTTTGAAGGTGGATGATATGCTCCATCATTCTACCTTTGGAATTGTCTTGATCACTGCATTGCTGAGAATAATTAAGTCATTCACAGTTTTTCATTGAACAATATTGCTATCTCTATGCATAGTGTTCTTTTGGTACTGGGTCAAAGGCTGTGCACAGTTTAAAGCCATTTGTGCATGGTTCCAAATTGTTATCCAGTATTCTTAGATCAGTTCACAGCTCCACCAACAATGCTTCAGTGTTCCAATTTTCCTATATCTTCTCCAACATTTTTTTTGTTTTTTGACTTTCTGGTAGGGTGAGGCAGTACCTCAGAGTAGATTTTAATTTGGATTTCTCTAACCAATAGTGATTACATCCTTTATTTTTTTCTCATGGCTATTTATAGCTTTAATTTCTTCATCTGAAAACTGCCTGTTCATATCCTTTGACCATTAACTCAATTGGGGAATGATTTGTATTCTTATATATTTGATTAAGTTATCTATATTATTAAGAAATGAGGCTTTTATGAGATATATTGGTTTCCAAAAATATTTCCAGGATTTCTGCATTCCTTCTAATCTTGGTAGCATTGGTTTTCTTTGTGGAAAAACTTTTTTTTAATTTAATATAATCAAAATGGCCCATTTCATATTTCATAATGTTCTTTATATCTATCAGCTTTGATCATAAATTCCTCCCCCTCTCCAAAAATCTGACAAGTAAACTATTACTTCCTTTTCTAATTTTCTTATGGTATCACCCTTTATGTCTAGATCATATACTCATTTTTACTTTACTTTGGTATGTGGTGTAAGATGTTGGTCTATATCTAGTTTCTGGCATATCATTTTCCAGTTTTACCAGCAGTTTTTGCCCAATAGAGAGTTTTGGATTTATCAAACAGGAGATTGTTATATTCATTGACTACTCTGTTTTGTGTACCTAACCTATTCTGCTGATCCACCACTCTTATTTCTTAGCCAGTACCAAATAGTTTTGGTTGTTGCTGCTTTATAAATAGTTTTAGATCTTACAAAGCTAGACCACCTTCCTTTGCATTTTTTATTAATCCCCTTAATATTCTTGAAGTTCGGTTCTTTCAGATCAATATTATTATTTTTTCTAGCTCTATGAAATTATTTTTAGTAGTTTGATTGGTATAACACTAAGTAAATTAACTTAGGTAGAATTGCCATTTTTATTATATTAGCTAGGCCTACTCATGAGAAATTGACATTTTTTCCATTTGCTTAGATTTGATTTTATTTGCATGAAAAGTGTTTTGTAATTGTTTTCATAAAGTTCCTGGGTTTGCCTTGACAGGTAGATTCTCAAATATTTTATATTGTCTACAGTTATTTAAAATGGAATTGCTCTTTCTATTTCTTGCTGCTGAGCTTTGCAGGTCATATACAGAAATGTTAATCATTTATATGGGCTGATTTTATATGGTGAAACTTTACTAAAGCTGTTAATTGTTTCAAGTAGTTTTTAGTTGATTCTTTAGGATTCTTTAAGTATACCATCATATCATTTGCAAATACCTCATTCTATTTTTACATCACTGCTCCAGTGACTTCCCTTCTACAAATGTTCCTTCTCAATCTTGAAAGGACTAGCAAGGAGATAAAATTCTCTCTGTCTTTTCATTTGTTTTGAAACCTCATTGACTATAAAAGAACTGTCCCTAGCAAATACTTCATTGCTGGGTCTATCTCTATATCTTCTAGGGGGATTTTCTCCTCTCAGAATCTTCTGTTCTGATAATAAACATGTCCCAGTTTAAAGATGCTGATGCTTAATATTTTTATTTTGAAAAAAGAAAACATCTTAATGAAGGAAAGGCAAAAATACATTCCTCAGTTCAAACCAAAATCCTTCAGACTCTAAGGAATGAATTCAAAGGGAAAAAGGAGATTCTGGGTGATTCACTGCCTAGGACTCTGTGATCTGGAGATGTTTCAGCAACAAAGCTTCTTTCCTAACATATTTCAGTCAATAAGCATTTACTAAGTACCTACAATGTGCCAGGTTCTGGGAGTGCCAAGAAAGGAAAAAAAGACAGGTTCTACCCTATAGAAGCTCACACTCTAATACATGAGAATGATGTACAAACAAGCAGTATAAGGGACAAACAGGAAATAACCAATTAAGGGGAAAGCTCAAGAAATTAAGAAGAATTGGGGGGAAAGCTTCTTGAAGAAACTAGAATTTTTAGTTAGGAGCTGAAGGAATCTAGGGAAGTCAGGAAGCAAAGATGATGAATGAGTATTCCAGGCATGGAAAACAGAGTGAAAAAATACCTAGAGCCAAGAAATGTAAGTCTTGTTTGGGAATTACCAGGAAGCCCATGTCAGTGGATCAAAGAGTATGTAAAAGGGGAGGGGTTAGGTATAAGAAAATTGAAAAGATATGGGCTTGAGTTAGGTTGTGAAGAGCTTTAATCAAGAGAGTGTTTTATATTTTATCTTAGAAGTAATGGAGACCCACTAGAGTTTATTGAATAGGAAGGTGATATGGTTAGACCTACACTTCAGTTTCTCAGATAAAAGCCTCATTTTTCAAATATATAGAGAAATTAATCAAATTTATAAAAATATGAGCCATTACCCCAATTGATAGATGGTCAAAGAATATGAACAGGCAGCTTTTATGAAGAAACTAAAAATCATATAAAGTCATATAAAATGTCCTAAATAATAATAGATTAGAGAAATAAAAAATTAAAACAATTGAGATATAATTTCACACTTATCAAGTTGACTAAAATTGATTAAAGGGGAAAATGAGAAATGTTGGAGGGGATGTGGAAAAATCAGGATACTAATACATTGTTGGTGAAACTGTGAAGTGGTCCAACTATTTTGGAGAGCAATCTGGAGTTATGACCAAAGAATTATATAATCATGTGTAGCCCTTTGACCAGAAATACAATTATTAAACCTGTTTCCCAAGATGATTAGAGAAAAAAGGAAATGAAGCTATATGTTCTAAAATATTTACAACAGTTCCCTTTGAGTTTGCAAATAATTTGAAATTGAGGGAATGCCCATCAATTAGGGAATAGCTAACCAAGTATCTAATTGTGATGGAATACTACTGTACTGTAAGAAATGATGAGCTGGTTGATTTTAGAAAAACACGTAGAAAGACTTTTTTATTTATATAATAATTTTGTTGTATATTTGAAAGGAATAGCAAATTGTACATAGCAGATATACAGTTTCAAAGAAGAGGGGGAAGTACGAAGTGGGTAAATAGAATGGAGGGGAATAGACAGTAATAATAACTGTGAATGTGAATGGGATGAACTCTGCCATAAAATGGAAGTGACTAGCAGAGTGGATTGAAAACCAGAATCCTACAATGTGCCATTTACAATGTAAGGGGCTAAAATTCTAGCTAGTCTGTTTAGAATATCTAATGAGTGGTCGCCAATAAATTATAAGCTTTAGCAAAAATTTAGACTTTTAAGCATTTATTAAGGAGAATAAGAATTTGGTGAAGAGAAAGAGAAAGGCCTAGATACATCTATCTATTAAAAAGGAGAGCTCATTTCCAGCTCCCTTCTATACCTGAGTCCTGAGGAAAGAGAGCAAGAGCACCAGCCTCACCCCCTCTTCCTCCCAGAAGCCAACATGACTTCCTGACGCCAAATGCCACTTGCCCTCAGGATGCTTTCTCCTCTTGGTGGAGCTTTGCTACAGTAAGTCTCCAGCAGGTGGTGTCATTCCAATCCTTACACCAAGAAACACATTTGAAGCAGAGAGAAACACAGAGTAAAGGTAAAAGGCTGGAGCAGAATATCTTATGCTTCAGCTAAAGTCAAAAAAGCAGGGGTAGCAATACTTATCTCAGACAAAGCAAAGTCAGAAATAGATCTAATTAAAAGAGATAAGGAAAGAAACTACATCTTGCTAAATGGTACTATACATAATGAAATAACATCAATATTAAACATGTATGTGCCAAGTGGGATAGTATCCAAATTCTTAGTGGAGAGGATGAGTTACAAGAGGAAATAGACAATAAAACTATACTAGTGGGGGATCAGAATCTTCCCCTGTCAGAATCAGATAAATCTAGGCAAAAAATAAATAAGAAATTAAAGAGGTGAATAGAATGTTAGAAAAGTTTGGCATGATAGATGTCTGGAGAAAACTGAATGGAGATAGAAAGGAATATACCTTTTTCTCAGCAGTACATGGCACATTTTCTAAAACTTACCATGTATTAGTGCACAAAACCCTTATAGTGAAATGTAGAAAGGCAGAAATAGTAAATGAATCCTTCTTAGATCATGATGCAATAAAAATTACATTTAATAAAGAGCCAGGGAAAGGTAGACTGAAAATTAATTGGAAACTAAATAATTTCATTCTAAAGAATGAGTGGGTCAAACAACAAATCATAGAATCAATCAATAACTTTATCCAAGAGAATGACAATAATGAGACAACATACCAAAATTTATGGGATGCAGCCAAAGCAGTGCTTAGGGGAAATTTTACCTCTCTAACTGCTTACATCAATAAAAAAGAGAAAGAGGAGATCCATGAATTAGGCATGCAACTTACAAAGCTAGAAAAAGAACAAATTAAAAATCCCCAACCAAATACTAAATTAGAAATCCTGAAAATGAAAGGAGAAATTAATAAAATTGAAAGCAAAAAATGTATGGAATTAATCAATAAAACTAAGAGCTGATTTTATGAAAAAAAAACAATAAAATAGATAAGTCATTGGTTAATTTGATTTAAAAAAAAAGAAAGAAGAAAACCAAATTACCAGTATCAAAACTGAAAGGGGTGATTTTACCACCAATGAAGTGGAAATTAAAGTAATAATTAGGAACTATTTTGCCCAACTGTATGCCAATAAATTTCATAATCTAAATGAAATGGATAAATATTTACAAAAATACAAACTGCCCAGGTTAAATGAAGAGGAAATAATATCCTTAAATAAGCCCATATTAAAAAAAAGAAATTGAACAAGCTATTAATGAACTCCCTAAGAAAAAGTCTCCAGCACCAGAAGGGTTTAAAAAGGAATTCTGCCAAACATTTCAAGAACAATTAATTCCAATATTGTACAAATCATTTGGGAAAAAAAAATAGGTGAAGAAGGAGTTCTACCAAATTCTTTTATGACACAAATATGGTGTTGATACCAAAACCAAGCAGAGTGAAAAAAAGAGAAAGAAAATTATAGACCAATTTCACTAATGAATATTGATGCAAAAATCCTAAATAAGATATTAGAAAGGAGATTACAGCAAAGGATCACCAGGATAATACACTATGACCAGGTGCGATTTATACCAGGAATGCAGGGCTATTTCAACATTAGGAAAACTATTAACATAATCAACTACATAAATATGAAAACTAACAAAAGTCACATGATTATCTCAATAGATGCAGAGAAAACTTTTGACAAAATACAGCACTGATTCCTTTTCTTTTTTCAGTTTTACATTCTTTTCTTTTGTTTGTTTGTTTTTTGCAGGCAATGGGGGTTAAGTGACTTGCCCAGGGCCACACAGCTAGCAAGTGTCAAGTGTCTGAGGCCGGATTTAAACTCAGGTACTCCTGAATCCAGGGCCACTGCTTTAACCACTGCACCATCTAGCTGCCCCCCCAGCACCTATTCCAAAAAAAAAAAAAAAAAAAAAACACTAGAGAGCTTAAGAATAGGTGGAGCTTCATATTAGCCCAGCAAAGTCATCATAACTATTTCCCTCCATCTTATTCCCTTCCCATGATATTTACTCTATTTTCTATCTTCTTTTAAACTATTCCTCCTCAAAAGTGTTTTATTTCTGACTGCCCCCTCCCCTACTCTGCACTCCCTTTTTTTCACTCTTCCTTCCTTATCCTCTTCCCCTCATACTTTCCTTTAGGGTTAAATAGATTACTCCTCCCTTTAAGGTACTTTATTTAGGTTATGATGAACAGGATACTATTAGAAAAATCTGGAAAGATCTACATGAACTGAAGCAGAGTGAAATGCACTGTATACAAAATAACAGCAATAGTGTAAGATGATCTGCTGGGAAGCATGTGGTTATTTTCAGCAAGGCGATGGTCCAATATAACCCTGAAGGACTTATGAAAATTGCAACCCATCTACAGAGAAAGAAGTGATAGTATCTGAAAATAGATGGAAACACATTTTTTTTCTGTCTCTTTCTTTTTTTTTTTTTTTTTTTTTTTTGGTGAGGCAATTGGGGTCGGGTGGCTTGCCCGGGGTCACGCGGCTGGTGGGTGTTGGGTGTCTGGGGCCGGATTTGGGCTCAGGTGCTCCTGGTTCCAGGGCTGGTGCTCTGTCCACTGCACCACCTAGCTGCCCTTGGAAACACATTTTTTTTTTTTAAATTTTTTCTCTTTGACAATTCCTCAGTCTGAAGTTTTGGGAGTTTTTTGACTGTTTTCTCTCACAACCTAGCTAATGTGGGAATGTTTTCCATGACTACTTATGTATAAATTATTTTGAAATGCTTGAGTTCTAGTGGGTGGGGGTTGGGAATGGAGGAGGAAGAGAAGTTGGAACAATTTTTTTTTAAATTGATGTTAAAATTTGTTTTTACATATATTTTGAAAAATAAAATTCTATTTAAAAAAAAGAATAGGTGGAGCTTCCCTTAAAATAATAAGCAGTATCTACCTAAAACCACCAGCAAGCATTATATGTAATGGAGATAAGTTAGAGGCTTTCGCAATAAGATCAGGGGTGAAACAGGGATGTCCATTATCACCCCTATTATTTAATATTGTCCTAGAAATGTTAGCTTTTGCAATCAGAAAAGAAAAAAGGAATTAAAGGAATTAAAATAGGCAAGGAGGAAACAAAACTATCACTCTTTGCAGATGATATGATGGTATACTTAGAGCATCCTAGAGAATCAACTCAAAAATTACTTGAAACAATTAACAACTTTAGCAAAGTAGCAGGATATAAAATAAATCCACATAAATCATCAGCATTTCTTCACATGACCAACAAAGTCCAGCAGCAAGAGATAGAGAAATTCTATTTAAAGTAACAGCAGACAATATAAAATACTTGGGAGTCTACTGGCCAAGACAAACCCAGGAACTATGTGAACACAATTAATAAACACTTTTCACACAAAGCAAATCAGATCCAAAAATTGGAAAGATTTCAATTGCTCATGGATAGGCCCACCTAATATACTAATAATGGCAATTCTACCTAAATTAATTTACTTATCCAGTGTCATACCAATCAGACTACCTAAAAATTATTTTGTAGAGCTAGAACAAATAATAACAAAATTCATCTGGGAAAACAGAAAGTCAAGAATATCAAGGGAAATAATGAAAAAAAATGCACAGGAAGGTGGGTTACTGTACCAAATCTGAAGCTCTACTATAAATTGTCAGTCATAAAAGCTATGTGGTATTGACTAAGAAATAGAGTGGAGGATCGATGGAGTAGGTTAGGCACAAGAGACACAGTAGTAAATGATTTTAGTAATGTACTGTTTGATAAACCCAAAGACTCCAGCTTCTGTGATAGGAACTCAGTATTTGACAAAAACTGCTGGGAAAACTGCAAGATAGTATGTCATAAATTAAGGATATAGCAACATCTTCCACCTTATACTAAAATAAGGTCAAAATGGATACATGATTTAGATATAAGAGGTGATACCATAAGTAAGTTAGGAGAGGAAGGAATAGTCTACCTCACAGATCTTTGGAAAGGAGAACAGTTTATGACCAAACAAGAGATAGAGAATATTATGAAATGCAAAATGCATGATTTTGATTATATTAACTTAAAAAGTTTTTGTACAAACAGAAGCAATGCATCCAAAATTAAATGGATGCAGAAATCTGGAAAACATACTGATTAGAGAAATGCAAATTAAAACAACTCTGAGGTACTACCTGACACCTATCAGATTGGCTAACATGACATAAAAGGAAAATAATGAATGTTGGAGAAGCTGTGGCAAAATTGGAAGACTAATGCATTGTTGGTGGATCTATGAACTGATCCAACCATTCTGGAGAGCAGTTTGGAACCATGCCCAAAGGGCTATAAAGCTGTGCATACCCTTTGACCCAGCATTACCACTTTTGGGTCTTTTCCCCAAGAGATCATAAAAAAGGGAAAAGGACCCACATGTACAACAATATTTATATCTGCTCTTTTTGTGGTGGCAATGAATTGGAAATTGAGGGGTTGACCATCAATTATGAAATGGCTGAACAAATTGTGGTATATGAATGTAATGGAATTCTATTTTGCTGTAAGAAATGATGAGCAGGAGGAGTTCAGAAGGACTTGCATGAACTGATGTTGACTAAGATGAGCAGAACCAGAAGAACTTCATACACAGTATCATTACCTTATGTGTTGATCAATTGTGATAGACTTGATTCTTCTCCCCAATACAATGTTTTGTTTTTTTGTTTTTTGTTTTTAGTGAGGCAATTGGGGTTAAGTGACTTGCCCACGGTCACACAGCTAGTAAGCGTTAAATGTCTGAGGCTGGATTTGAACTCAGGTACTCTTGACCCCAGGGCCAGTGCTGTATCTACTGTGCCACCTAGCTGCCCCCTCCCCAATACAATGGTACAAGAAAATTCCAAAGGACTAATGATGGAAAATGCTCTCCAAATCCAGAAAAAAAAAGAACTATGGAATATGGATGCAGATTGAACCATATTATTTCTTTTGGTTTTGGTGCTTTTGCTCTGATTCTTCTCTTACAACATGACTAATGCAGAAATATGTTTAATGTTATTGTACATATATAAGCTGTATTGGATTATCTGCTGTATTGTGCAGGGGTGGATGGGAGGGAGGGAACAATTTTTTAAATTAGAAATCTTATAAAAACAAATGTTGAATACTATCTCTACATGTAACAGGAAAATTAGGAGATACTTTTATAATTTAACAAATTTAAAAATAAAAGAAGAGAATGATAGTAGAAGTGGAGGTCCCTATTGTAGACAGCCTTCTCATGGACTTTAGCCACAATAGAAGGATCCAGTAAGGGTTTTTTTCAGGATAGGGGAGCAATTTTTGTATTTTCAGGCAGAAGGAAAGATTCAGAGACAAGTCCCAATGGATCTCCAGCTTCACATCCAATGTTCTTGCCTTGCCTTTTTGTTGTCAAGGTCACTTGTGCCTTCACTTTGGATGTCACAACTTTGCATGGTTTCTTTCCCATTCTTCAGCGTCATGGATATTCTGTTTATCTTGTCAGAAGTGAGGATCATTTTAAAGTATATTTTTTAGTTTCACTAAACTTACTTTCTTTGTTTTTTGTTGTTGTTTTTGGTGGGGCAATGAGGGGTAAGTTAATTGTCCAGGTCACACAGCTTGTAAGTGTCAAGTGTTTGGGGTCAAATTTGAACTCAGGTCCTCTTGAATCCAGGTCCAGTGCTTGATCCACTCTGCCACCTAGTTGCCCCCACTAAACTTACTTTTAAAAGTTACTCTGAGGCCTCATCTATCAGTCTTCTTTTTCTATGATTCACATGGGGGACCAATTCCAACTTCTGAAGTCTTCTGGCCCATTTTCTTTAACTAAACCTATAGTTTGTAAGTTTCTTGACTTTGATGGTACTGGGTTGAGAAGAGCTTCTCCTTCACACTAAAGCAAAACTCTTTTTGATCACACTTTAATGGTTGACAATCACTTATCTCACAACACCAAAGTGATGTTGGTCCCTCAAGCATTGTTGGTCCTATTTTATATGTGAGGATATTGATGTATAGTGAGCTTAACTGCCTTTTATAGTATTAATCGCTGGGCTAGGTCTTCAGATATTAAATATAGTTCTGCCTACCAGACCACTGCCTCGGAAAGAGGCATCATGGTGCTCCAAGTGGAAAACATCCTGGATATTGAGTCAGAGGTCTTTTATTATAATCTGTGGGCTGCCATTTACAAGCTCTGCAAATTGGTATAATTCATAGCATCTCTGGGGCTTAGCCACCTTTTCCGTAAAATGAGGAAATTGGATAAAAATAGACTTTAATGTCCATTGTGGTTCCTCAGCTATGTTGTCTAAGAACTGGTAATGTCACTGGGATTGCTCTGTGGGACATAGGAGAGAATAGAAAAAGAGACAGGGGAATATGGCATTGCCCAGTTGGAGAGAATAGACAAGTCAATGGAAAGGAAAAGGAATCTCACAGTTTATATGAAGAGTTTTCTCACACAATTTGTGTCTGTCTGATTCTGCATCAGGTCACTTCTGGTCCATGTACTGAGCCACCAAAAAGTTAGCCAACTCATGGGAAATTTTTCTTCAACTATGGAATATCATGAAGACAAGCTACAAAGATCATCTCATAGTGACCCTGCTTGTCTCCAAGGCACCTTTGGCTGCTATTTGCAAAAGACTTAACAGAGTGCTCCCAGGCCTAATCTGTCCCTGTAACTAGAGGCCCTGTCATTATTGAAGGTAAAGAGAGCAGGGGACATACAGCACAGCCTGTACCTTATCACTGGTTTAATTTTTTCTTTCAGAAATACCCCAACATGAGAACAGAACTTGTAGTCAAACAAGGTATACTGAAAAGTGGTGATTTGGGAAGTGGGCTAAACCAGCAAATAAAAGTAAATTTGAGAAGAGAGAATGATTTGTCCTTGAACAGTCACTCAGTGTATTGCTGCCAAATTACAACATAAAGTTAGGCACCTGTGACATGGACAACTTACTTCATGACCATAATAGAAATGAAAAAAAAAATAGAATGGAGCACATTTGATTCTGGCACTCATCTAAACAATTAAATATTTTTTTTTCCTTCAAGGGGCCATCTGGAGGTTTTGCCAACTGTTGCTGCCAGTACTGATTGCTTTCCGTGTGTAAATTAGTGCCACATTACTGATTTGCAATTGTGATGATTGTGTACTCTAACCTCTTAAACCCTCTGCAAGTATAAATTCTGCTCATGTCTGAGAGACAGGGGTGCACAGTTGGGGACTCAGCCAGGCCTGAAGTCAGGAAGAGATTTAAAACCTATCTCTGACACATGCCACCATGTGACTTTAGAAAGGTCACTTGTTTCCCAAGAAACCTAGGGGCAGTTACCCATCATTATCGGTGAAGGGAGTTTCCATGCTGGGAGTTTTCTACTCAAATGAAATGACAGACCTTGATTCCCATACCTCAAAAGCAAATTGCAACTTTTAAAATCTCTGTGGTGAACCAAGTCCAGTATTGGCATAGTATGTCCTTTTAAAACACTTTGGCCCAGGCAGGTATCTTTGGGTTTCTTTTATAATTGGTCACTTTCCATCTTGAAATTTCTTACAACTTTCTCTGAGAGTTTTGTTATAATGCAGGGCTCTATACATCTAATCAAGAACTGTTTGCATACCCTGGATGTGAACTAATCAAAATACCGATTAGGCATGCTAACAAGCACACCTGTTATCGTTAACATATTTATTCTGCCATTTGATATGATTAGCACAACCAAATTAAAAGGTGAAAACATGCAATGATAACAACCGCCCAATAAAGGAGGCATAATTGTTGTTGTAGGAAGGAAGAGTGAGTTACCCTAATAACCCCCCATGATGACTCAATGAATGTACACTAACGTTACAAATGCTTACAGTGAGTTCATTCACCCAGATGCATTTTCTTTCATGCAGGACAAAATACATTGAATTTGTTTGCATTTCTCTCCGTGATCAAAACCAGACCAAGATCATCTGGTTTAATTCCCTTTTCAAAGTATAACAGCAGGGATAGCAGAATGATATAGCTGGGAAGCTGGGAATCAGCAGACTTCTGTCTGATTCCTGACACTAGAATTTCCTAGATGTTCTCCTCTGTGAACCTCAGTTCCCTCATCTGTAAAATGGATATAACATTACATTTACTATTTACACTTCAGTGCTCTTGTGAAGGAAATCGTGGGTAAGCCCTGCATCCTTAAAGTCATAATTGGTGAGATGGCTTAATGAAAGAGGTCTTAGCTGGCCTCCAATTGGAGATGCTTATTGGATGGAAGAGGAGAGCTAAAAGTCTTGCCTGCCCCAGGTCACACGGCCAGGCAACATTAAAGCTAGGATTCAAACCAAGGGTCATTGAGGCCACACGCAATATTCTTTGCATTGTGCCAGAGGTCCTACTATTTACCCTTCACAAAGGGTGATGCCGCCTTTCTGCCCTTTGCTGCTTCTCTTCAACTCCTGCTTTTCAGCAGGCTAGATGACAGGTGAATCCTGCACTACCTTCTGAGCTTGCAGATATGGGCATGCCAATGGTCTTTGTTCTGTGGGCTTGTCACTAGCTTTGGATAACTGAGGGCCCAGTTTAGGAGAATCTTGAAAATCTGGACCTCTGTGTGTGTAGAGAAACCCAAGATGTGTATTAAGCACTTTCTACAAGGTGACTTCTTTACTGTTAAAAAGGAGTAAAGGGAACAGTCAAGGTTCAAACTTGAATTGAATTGAACAATTATTAAGCAACTACTATATGTTAGGCCTTAGGCTACAGAGAGAAACAACATGGAAACAATAGTGGCTAATTTATCATTCCTTAAAGAGGGTGGGAAACAAAACTAATGAAAAGGGTGATTATCAGCAGGACTTTTCTTTAGGATGTAGCACCTGAGTTTAATATTAAATGAAACCAAGTTTTCCCAGGTCTGGGAAGAGGGGTAAACACATAATGTCGGGTACCAAGCTCAGCCTCTACAAAGTCAAAGAGGTTGGAAATGTAGTGCAAAATTTGGGAAACCCTGAGTCAGGAAGCTGGGCTGGAATAAAGAATTCTGGAGAGGAATGATGGAGACCTGGAATCTGAGGTCTCCAGTTTTCTCTCCATGACACCACAAGGGGCCTTCAAACTGACGAATGTGAAATGGCACAGAGACTGTGCAGCCCAGACCCTTCAAGTTATAGATCAGGCAACTGAGTCCTCCTGGTCAGTGGCCTTCCAGATGGCTCACAGCTAGCACAAGATCTCGAGTCTCTTGGTGGCTCACTCTTACCACAAAAAATAATGCATCTCTTAGTAGACTTAATTAGGTAATCAGCCCTAGGGAACACTGATAAATATGCACAAAACTAGGAGTCAGGATGCAGGCTTCCTCCTTGAGTACAAATCAAATGAACGCCAGATTTATCCATTTGTTTCCCACCTGAAACAGGATGAAGTGGGCCTCAGACACAATTTAGTGATACACTTTAATTGGCCTTCCCCAGTGATGGCCAACTCACATACTGAAGAGAGGGCTTATTATTATTATACAAGGTTCCTTCCCTACATCGATTAATCAGGAGAAGCTATTGGCTGGGCCTAACTTTTGGTATCTCTAGTTTCCTCCTTTTTTTCCATTTTTGTTGAGAGAAAATGGGACTTGTGGGTAAAGCAGGAGGACACTTGGGGCCATGAAGACATGAGTTCAAAGTGCCCTTAATGATACCAGTTGTATGGCTTTGGCAAATGAGTCATTGCACTTGTCCGGCTTTATCATCTTTAAAATGCAGAAAATATCCACTTTACAGAGTTGTTGTCAGACCCCAATGAGAAAACAGATCCACCAGGTGTTGTCTATGTTAAGGTTTTATGTGAACATGAATTGGTGTGTGCTGCTTAGTGCACACACTGTTCAGTGCTCAAAGGCCAACTAGCTTAGTAGACCTTCCACATGTCATTCCTAGTCCCTCCTTTTTCTCTACCATAGCACCTCAAATTGTGTTTGTGACTGGAAACTTGACTAGAATGTGACTGCATAAGAATTAAGACCAGACCAGAGGCATTTGTATAAAAACATCACATGATATATAAACGCAGGCATTTCACATTCTCTCCTTTTCCATGGGCATGATGGATTCTATTACTGCCAATGGAAACTTTCCACATACTTAAAGGGAAATGGATACAGTCATTATACCATGATGCACAATTTTAGTTTGAATGTTAACTTCTTTGTCCTTTGTCAATTATTTGAAAGAAACAAAAAACTTGTTGAGTCTTTGTGCTATGTACCCTCTTGATGCTTCTAGTCACAGATCATGAGACACACAGAGGCTAAACATCTCCTCCGTTTGGCAATGAAACCTTCCAAAGGCAGGATAAGCAAAGTTTTGCTCATTTTCTCTTTTGATCCCTAACACAAAGCACAGTGCTTTGTACATAATATAAATTCTATAGATGCGTATGGACTCACTGTTTTTCTATTCTATAATTGCCTTGATCATGTGACCTGCCCTTATTCCTTGTAGATACCCAGTAGTGTTGTTTGAACTGCTGAGGTATCCTTAGAAGACCTGGGCCTTGCTATCGACACAACTGCTGCAGTCTTCAGTCTTCCAAGGCTCTCCAGCCTTCTATAGCTGAACCTCTCCCTCCCTCCCTCCCTCTCCCTCCCTCCCTCTCCCTCTCCCTCTCCCTCTCCCTCTCCCTCCCTCTCCCTCCCTCTCCCTCTATCTCCCTCCCTCTCTCCCTCTCCCTCCCTCCCTCCCTCCCTCTCCCTCCCTCTCCCTCCCTCTCTCCCTCTCCCTCTCCCTCTCCCTCTCCCTCTCCCTCTCCCTCTCCCTCCCTCCCTCTCCCTCCCTCTCCCTCCCTCTCTCCCTCCCTCTCCCTCCCTCTCCCTCCCTCCCTCTCCCTCCCTCTCCCTCCCTCCCTCTCCCTCCCTCTCCCTCCCTCCCTCTCCCTCCCTCTCCCTCCCTCCCTCTCCCTCCCTCTCCCTCCCTCTCCCTCTCCCTCCCTCCCTCTCTCCCCCCCTCTCTCCCTCCCTCTCCCTCTCCCTCCCTCCCTCTCTCCCCCCCTCTCTCTCTCTCCCCCCTTCCCCTCTCTCTAACCCCCGACTCACCCCATGCTTAGTACATAATGAGAAAACAAATGCTCTTTTATCCATTAATTCATTATAAAATAAAACTACTCAATATAAAATGTTTTGTCTTTGTTTTGTTTGTTTTCTAGGACTACTCAGCTCAACAACAAAACAACCAGGTATTGAAACCTGGAAGTACAAAGACAAAACCAACACTGTCCTTAACCAGAAGGGACTTGTTTTACGGTAGGGACAAAGACATGCCCAGTAATGCTTCCTATGTATATTTTTAAATAAAAAAGATGTAATAATCAAGTCACTGGGATCCACGTTTTTGGAAGCATGAATAATCCTGACAAGCTTGATTGAAATTCAAAATTTAGGGGGCAGCTAGGTGGCACAGTGGATAGAGCACTGGCCCTGGAGTCAGGAGTACCTGAGCTCAAATCCGGCCTCAGATACTTAACACTTACTAGCTGTGTGACCCTGGGCAAGTCTCTTAACCCTAACTGCCACACCAAAAAAAAAAAAAAAGCAAGAAGAAAGAAAGAAAGAAATTCAACATTTAATGACATTTCTTGGTATTATGTTTTACTGAGTTTCCATGATCAAGAAGTTCACTAGTGGATGGACATAATCAGTACATGAGAGTTACTGGACTTATTTAATATGGTTGTTCATCAAATGACAGACACACAATCTGTCTCTATCACCCTTATGGTAAGCTTTCAATGCCTATTAACACAAAATATGTGCTCTGCTCATACATCTGTGTGATTATGTGTCACAGTGATGCCATCCTGGAAGGATGAGGACTAAAAGTGAAATCAACAAACTGAAGTACTCCAGGTGAGCAGGAATAACATTCTAACACAGATGTATTACTATAGAAAGAGATTGATTCTCTGGAACTGTTACACACACACACACACACACACACACACACACACACACAGAGTGAACCAGACTTTTTTTTTTTTTTTTTTTAGTGGGGCAATGAGGGTTAAGTGACTTTCCCAGGGTCACACAGCTAGTAAGTGTCAAGTGTCTGAGTCCGGATTTGAACTCAGGTCCTCCTGAATCCAGGGATGGTGCTTTATCCACTGCACCACCTAGCTGCCCCCCATGAATCAGACATTTAAACAAATGGGCCATATTGGCCTATTGAGCTATCTCACCTCAAATGTGGACTGGTTACGAATGTGAAGCCAACCTGCATGGCATCAGCACCTCTCTCCCTACAAGTGTTTCAGTCTTAAAATCCATGAGTTGGCTGCTTAGAGCTAACAAGGTCATACAAATCACAAATGGAAAAAGGGTAGAAGAGAATATAGAAGCAGAATTTACCTCCAAAGCCAAGGACAAGTTAACTATGTCAGAAGGGGAAAGGTGCCAGCTATCATATCAATGGATATAGGTTCAAATCTTTTTGAAGTGATTTTTCACCTCTTATAAGTCACTGAACCTCCCTGAGCCTCAGTTTCTTCCTCTGCGAAATGAAGGGGGTTGGATTATATGACTTAAGAGGTGTCTTCTATCTCTTTTTTATCTTCTATGAGCTCAAGAGAAAATAGAATATCAGCAACAAGAAGGGGCTTCTCTTGCTTCCCCATTTTGTGAATTGGTCAGTTCTCAGACACAAAAGGCTGATACTATTTTTTTTTTTTTTGCGGGGCAATTGGGGTTAAGCGACTTGCCCAGGGTCATGCAGCTAGTAAGTGTTAAGTGTCTGAGGTCGGATTTGAACTCAGGCACTCCTGAGTCCAGGGCTGGTGCTCTATCCACTGTGCCATCTAGCTGCCCCAGGCTGATACTATTTTAACCAGCATGGGATTCCTTCTTTTCCAACCACTTTGATTTTGTTTTATTAACTGGAAGTCAGCTGCACCAATTTTGATTTACTGTTACTATAACAGGGAAGTGAGTATGCTCAAAGTCTACTTTCAAGTTAGATGCAATGTTTTCATTTCCATGAGCTTCACTACTGAGAAAAAGAAAAAAAAATTCCATTTCTTCCATACATGGCTTTCAGTGAGCCCCATGGTGGTAATGTTCTAACTGGAAATTTGCCTGCTCTTAAAGGAATCTAAGGATTAAGAATGTTGGTGTTGATGAAAGTTGTCAGTCTATGTTCTTAAAGCACTCGGGTGACCTTTAATTTTGATATAAATGAGGTTTGTTGTCATGTTCATGAAGATTAAGAGGCTAGTGCTCTCAGAAATGGAAGTGAATTATTGATCTACAGGCTTGTGTTTTACCCCATTGCTGAATTTAACCCTTCCTTGTTGACAAATAAATCATTCTGGGTGATGCTTCAGCAAGGTGAATAGAAAATGGTTTAATTTCCAGCATTTAGATCAAGGAACATTTGATGATAGACTAGTATAAGACATGAAAGAGTGTGCATTTTTAAGATATTTCTATGATCACTAGGGCATTATGAAAAGCATCTTCAAATAAGGACTTTTCAGGGAAGTATATGGGATGACATAAGAGACGATTAATGAGGAAGTAAATAAAATCAGATATAACAAGGTCAGATATAAAATCAGGTATAACATGAAGAAAATGAAAGTGAAAAAGACAAAGAAATGGAAGTCATCTACAGTATGATGACAAGAATGACAAAGGTAATAAGAAAGGTAGCTATGGTGACACTTTAATGCCCTCGAACAAACAGGAATTAGAGGATAGAAACATTGTCATTCTCATCTTGATCAATTCTAACAGATGGGGTATCCATTCACAATGCTCAATACTTTCTTCTTGCTCTGTTATAATCTCTTGGGTATCAGGAAAACACTCTGCCTGTCCATCACTTATCACCTTCTCTTGTGATGTAGAGCAAAGCTTAGAATATATTTTATTACATTTTATATAGGATGACCATTGGCAACATGTATATTTCTGATGTCCATCACCTGAATTTCCACTGAACTTTGTTCCCCCTCTTTTAATGGCTTTTTCTGATTTGAAGACATGATTTGGACTTGTTACATCATTGAGAGGTTATTATTTCTAAAAATATATGTACATAAGGCATCATATGGTTGGTGGTCACTGAAAGGTCTACACTATTTCCTAAATGTGAACCAAGTATAATCTCAGTCACTATTGAATTATGTCATCAGTTTATGGTTCAGGTGCTATTCCTGCTTGAGGTATATTGCTTCATTGGACTAAGTCAATGAGCTATCTATCCAACTATAAATCATAAACAGGCCAATATAAATTCTTTATTGACATTTTTCCTGTGCGAATTACTTTCATCTCATTAAAGTGACTGGGTTTTATTTAGGCATTTTCATAGATTCTGTTTTGCATTACAATCAACAGAGTGTTACACCCCAAAACAGGAATAATTATAGATTTTTTCCATACATTGGAAATGACTCTCCTAATTGTACCTTCCAGAAAATATCATTCATGGCCCTGGCAAGAACCTCAAGGAGCATGCCTGCCTGAACTATGCCTATACTGATGATGAAACTTAATGGAATATTGACAGTTTTTCTTTTCTTCTCTTTTTAAAAAGAAGGTGGAAGGAAGATGTAGGAAGGAAAAGAAAGAATCATTGGATATCACAGGAATTAGTTACTCTCCAGCTCAAATATTAGCTATAATCCAAGAGGGGAAACCCAAGTTGGTAATATCCATAGGAATTCATTCAAGCATACATTGAATGAATATTGTTTTACAATGGAAGATTTTATGATAGATTTTCAGGATCAGATAATTACCACTAGAAAAGAAAGGCCATGTTTAAGGTTCAAAAATTAATTTTCTATGAAGATTATGCATTGAAACTGTAAAACTTCACAATTGTGGTGTCAAACTCATGTTGAACCAAGGCCACTAAAATGTATGTAAGGATCTCTATGGATGCCTGCTGACTTAGAAAATCACCTATTAACATTATCTATGTTTTATGGTATTTTAATTATTTTGCAAACTATTTCCTAACTACATTTTAATCTAGTTCAGCTGCACTTGAGAATGTGTGCTACAGGCGGCCTCTAAAACATCAGGTCCGGTGCTCTATCCACTGTGCCACGAAGCTGCCCTTTTAAATAGAAAGGGAAAAATTGATCTTTGTCAACTGATCCAAGAACCATATGTATCTGACAGAAGGGACAGAAGAGGACAAATTGGCAAAATAGGAAGAGAAAGAGAAGGAAGAAGAAAGCAATCAATCAATATGTATGAAGTACCTACTGTGTATCAATTGCTGTGCAAAGTGCTACTTAAAAGAAACTTTTCATATTGAATATGAATTATCCTCGCTCCCTCTTCTGTATTGAACAATTATGACTTTGGAAGGAAATGGGGAAATCTGTTTCTCACAGCACTTCAAACGGCAAATACAATAACCAAATTCCTAGCAAGACAAACAATGCAGCAGTCCCATGATACATCATAAACTAAGAAATGGCAAATCTCCATCCTACTCACAGAGACATAAAAACATTTTAGAGAATACAACAAATATACTATATTTCTGCAATTGGTAGAGTTTCTGTGCACAAAACTATTGCGCACAATTGCACAAAAGTAGCACTGACTCATGAAAAAATTAAAAAATTAAAAAAAACAATAAATGTGACTATAAGGACTACTCAAAATCTCAAAGCTTTCCAGAAAGATTTTCACCTTCTAGAATCCTATGGAAAGACACTCAAGTCCCAGAGACACAAGTGCATGCCATGGCTGTTATCCAGTTCACTCCAAGAATTTTCCCACAATGCCTTCGGGGAGTGTAATATGGCCACACCTCTGTCCTAATCCTTTTATACCATCCTGCAGATAATGATTTTATTCATTTGTTCTGGAGTCTACAGAATCAGTAGAAAAAAACAACAGGAAGTGTCCTCTCCTAGGAACATTGCAATCGGACCACGATCAAATGAAGGCAGGAAGGAAGAGGTAAACTATTCAGCATGAGAATTCATATACATCCAGAACTTTGGAGACTTGAAACCAAACTTTTGGAAGCTCCTTCCTTAATTGTTCCTTTCTAGGCTATGTTTTTCTCCACTTTGAGATGGGGAAACTAGATACGCTCATCTCTGAACGCTTTTCAATTTCTGTCCATCTAAGGTTGTCTTGATGCAAGACCCCATTTAGTGATAAAATTACCTAACCTGAAGTTTATATTGTTTCTTTTTATGTGCACAAGATTTTGAATTAGAATGGCAATGTTCATAACCCTAAATGTGTTTATTTCTTCCTTTACCTTCTCTTTAAGGAACTGACAAAATTCCTATTGTTAATCAGTTTAACCTCATAAACAGAGAACAAATAGGAAGCTATCTGGGAAAAAAAATCACCTCCTTCTAGAATGAAAAAGAAAGTATGGAAAACTATTTCATTATCATATAAAATCGGTAATTTTAAGGTCCACCCTCACCCACTAAATCCTTTCCCATTCTTTGCTATCTTATTCAGATGGCCACTGTTGATTCCTCACAGGGTAATCACTAACAGTAGTTTTCTTTATACAAGATTGATGTAACTCATGGAATCATTTGGTAAATGATTTGTAACCCTGAAATTCTCCACTTTAATATCACTCCCAGAAAAGAGATGCAATTCAAGCCTTTAATATTATTTTTGTTAAATACCAGAGATTCCCTCCAAAAGAGCATACCATAATCTCCTAGTTTCAACAAAATGAATCCTCAAGGGGCTTGCCCAGGAAAACCACATTCAAGAACATAAATGCATGGGAAAGCAGTTATCTGGAAAAACAGGCTCATGCCTCCACAGACCACTTCGGGACTCTCTTCCTTTTCACCTCACCAACAAAAAGCATCAATTGAACTACATGATGCTTAATAGCAGGATGACTGAAGCTCAGACAGTGCTCAATTCTACAGCACCTTAGCCTGTCATGGATAATGGAAACAGAAACTGCAGGGCTAATAGCACCCAGAACAATGATTAACACTCAAAATGCATTGCAATTGCAATCACATTGCTCCTATGTTTCAATATTCCTTTCATGTAGTCTCAGAATTGCTCAATTTATTGAGGGAAATTTCCCAATTCAGCATAGACTCTGTCTTCTTCCAGTTCTGCATTCACCTGGTTCCAATAGATGACGCACATGGGCTACTTTAAAGCATTTATTCAACATAACCAACATTAATGTGACATTGCAACTAAATGGATTCAATAAATGTTATGTAAACTCTGCTATGGGTATTGATGTGAATTTTATTACATGGAGTATCGATGGTTGTCAGGATGCATGAACAGAGTTTTGATTCTCTCCATCCTGACTTTACCTTCAATAATGCTCTAGGTGCTTCATACTTAAGGTCTAGACACATAATGGTTAAAAATGCTGGTAAACACATTTTTCCTATTTTGTGTTGGGCACCTATATATGAATATATATTCATTTTGGGTTTTGTATATCTCTATTTCCTCATAAGTTCATATATAATTATTTCCCAAGAGATATTTGTCTATATCATATGAAATATATTTAACATTATGTCAATTTAAATATCTACAGAAATGAAATGCTGTTGCTATAAAATTCTATAAAGGATCATGAATTTACTAATGTCTCTTCCTCCCTAATCAAATATTAAGTCCACAAGCAATGATAAATATAAAGAATTTAGAAAATTAGGGGAGACTCATGAACTGAGGCAGACCAGTGAAAGAACAAGAGAGACAAACAGGAATATGCAACACTTTTGGCAACACAATCTCAATCCATCCCCAATACACCTGAACTCAAGGATCTCTCAGTTCGTGGCTGGTAACACTCCCTTCTTCCACTAATGCATGTAATAACCCATCAATCTCCAGCTGGGGTTCATCTTTGAAGTGCCTTCACCATCTTTCCCCACTCCAATGAGTCTGTGATCTCACTAGTTTGAACCTTTTCAAAACCATACTTGAACATAACCCAACTGTGCTTGCCTAACCATGCTATTCATTTCTATCACTACAGAAATGTTTAACTCAATTACGACACTTTACAATTAAATTGGGCAATAAATATTATGTAAACTTGGCTACAAGTATTCAGGCAGTCCGTCAATAGAATTTCATTAAATACCTATTATGTGCCATGCACTGTGCTAAGCAACAAAGATAGAAAGAAAGGCAAAAATAGAGTCTATGTTCTCAAAAAGCTCATAGTCTAAGGGGCAGACAATATGCAAAGAGTGATGAAGAAGCAAGATGCTCACAAGGTAAATGGGAACTAGCTGCAGAGGAAAGGCACTAAGATTAAGAAGGATTGAAACAAGGTTCCTTGTAAAGAGTGGACTTTAACTGAGTCTCAAAAAAAGCCATAGAAACTAGGAGGCAGAGATGGGGGAAAGGAGTTCCAGGAATGGAGGTGAGACAGTGAAAGTGCCTGGAATGGGCAGATTAATGTCTTAGAAGAACTGAAAGGAAGTCAGTGTAATTGGATTAAAGAGTACCAAGGGTGTGGGAAGGACGACCATGTAAGGTGTGGGAGGAGGGTAAGCTATGGGTGGTTTTCAAATGCAAACAGAGAAATCTATATTTGACCTTGGAGGCAATAGGGTGATGACAGTGATCTCTCTGCTCACCTCCAGTCTTTCACGTTGAAATGCCTATTGGACATCTTGAACTGAATTCCATGTACATAGTCCAAATTAAACATGTCCAAAACTGAACTTCTTCTCTTTTCCTCAAAATGTTCCCATCTTTTTAACCTTCTTGTTACTGTGGAGGGCACCACCATTATGCTGAACACACAAAAACACACTTCTTCAAACTCTATTCAGCTACCAAATTAATCTTCCTAAAATTCAGGGATGACTATGCCATCATAACTTATATTGAATTGTTTGGGTTCTTGCAGAAGGGGAGGTGAGAAGGGAGGGAGGAATAGAATTTGGAGTACAAAGTTTTTTAAATGGATGTTAAAACTGTTTTTATATGTAATTGGGGAAAAATAAATTTCCAAATAAAAGGGAAAGAAGAACAAACAGTAAGGGGGGAATTAGAAAGAAGGCAGGATTTGAGGGAAAAGATAATAAGCTTAATTTTGGACATTTTGAGCTTCAGGTGTTGACAAGACATCCAGTTTGAATAATGGAATAGATTCTAATACCACAAAATCCTAAAGAGTTTTGGTTCTTCCCAATCTGACTTTCCTTTCTATGTTTCTTTATTTTTTCATAATTTAAAACTGAGTAAAAAGATGTAAATATTTGAGATTAATTTTTTCCCTCTGAGTATGAATCTGTGACCTCCCTCCCTTTCTTAACATCTTGAACAAATAAATGCCACCACTGAATGTGCTCTCAGGATGTTGCTCTGCCACATGACCAGTCTATAGTCATCTTCCTAAAATATAGAATCTGATTGTGCTATTATTAAAGTAACAACATATCCTCCTTTTCTTTTAACCAAAGGTAAATGTCAAAAGTGAGGAATGTCAAATATGATCAATTATCACCATTCCATTACGCAATTTGAATCAACTATGTGGACAGGATATATTTGGTGGGGGGTTGGATAGAAGCTGTTTGGATGTTCATAGCATAATGTGTCTTCTGTGTCAAAGCTAAAATTATGAAAAAGGAATAAAGAACTACCTTCACAAATTCTTGGCATTAGGAGAAAAAAAGTCTAAGAAAAAAGACTTCAGAAAGCTCCAATTTAGCCTTTGTGGCATGACTAAAGTAAGAACTTACTGAACAGTCCCTAAAGGACAGGTCCTAGATTCCTACCATACATACTGATTTTTATTTAGATGAGAGCTGTACATCAAAATAATCTGGCCTGTGTGTTTGCTATTGACCATATCCAGATGATAAAAGAATTATAGCCCCAAAGTGCTGCATATGGCAATAAACTCTTATTTGTGTAACTTCCCACTAAGCAAATTCTGATAAAAACCTGCATGAATTAGCACTATCCCATTGTCCTAATGAAGGGAAGATTGAGTGCCATCAAGAATGCACTAAGACCAGGGGCAGCTAGATGGCACAGTGGTTAAAGCACTGGCCTTGGATTTAGGAGTACCTGAGTTCAAATCTGGCCTTGGACACTTGACACTTACTAGTTGTGTGACCCTGGGCAAGTCACTTAACCCCCATTGCCTGCAAAAAAAAAAAAAAAAAAAAGAATGCACCAACACTTTCTGAAACCTAAAGGTCCTTCAGAGTGATCCAAAACAAGACGTTCAATACAATTTTAATGGTAATTGTATTTTGTTTTATACCACATCTTTGAAAATTACCCATGTAGGGTATATAGAGTCAATTTATATTGAGAAAAATGTTTCATTGACTAGAACACTTATTATGTTGGATAACTGACTATATAGTACAAGTATATGAGATTAAGATTATTATTTCCAACTGTCAGAAATCAAAAGATATTTTAGATGGTTGATGAAATTCTACCTATAACAATTTATATTTAATAATAGGAAGTGATTGTAGAAAACAGAAAGGCATAGTTCTGGAGTGAAAGTTTAGTGAAAAGATGGAAGTTAAATGAAGAGATGGCAGTTCACATCACACGTCAAGATGTTTGTGCGACAAGTTCAAGTTCCCTGAAAGGCAGTAGGAGGGATATTTGTTACAATATTGAAAAAAAAAAAAAAACAACAACACACACTAATAGTTGGGACCAGGGACCCATGAGAAGTTATTGCTGACTTTTCCTAAAGGACTATGTTACATGGTGTATGATGATCTCAGGAAAAATAACATGGTAGGCTAGCCAAAGGTCAATGGAAAGGGGAATGGCCACTGTCAGGAGGAAATGCTGTGTTGCCAAGGGAGATATGGTATAAAGGAAATAGTGATAACCCACTTTGGCAGATTTCAAAATCTTGCCCAGGACCACAGGGGGAATAAATGGGAAAAGCAGAATTTTTGCCTTCATTTGTATTCTGGGCACTTTGCACTATAGAATCTCATGCAATCAACTGGACCTGGACAACGTACTGAACCTCTTTAAGACTCAGTTTTCTTTATCTATAAAATGGCCAGAATAATGGCACCTATTTCCTAAGATTGTTAGAAAGGTCAAATGAGGAAATTTACATATAACTAAATGTGTATACATTACACCTCACATATATCAATTACCATATATGGACTATACAAATATGCACATGAGAGTTGTGACAAAGATGCCAGTGATTATTTTTATGATTGACATGGGCAGAGGAAGTTGAAGGACTGATAAAATATCAGATCCAGTAACACTTCAAGCTCTTACAAATCAAGAAACAAACCCAAATCTCTGTTGTTGAATTTCTACTGTTGAGAATAACTTGTTAAATAGCAGAGGCATTGACCAGAGCTTGCAGACTCATTTTTTTCTACTTCAAGTTCTCCCATGCACTTACAATTAAAATAAGACCTGACAACGCTCAAGGTATTGAAATAAACCTTGTATAATGTGGTCCTTTGTCATTCCCTTGCCAACACTCCAGCAGGTCTCTCCACAGCAAGTGGTGATAGGGTTATAGGGGCCTTTCCCAAGGAATACCAACAACAACATTTAGATATGAGTTGTCTCAAAGGGTTGCTAAAATGATAATTCTAGATGAATTTCTGGATTATCTAAATCAGCTGATTTAGTTTAAATCAACTGAATTGATGAGGAAATCCTTTCCTCCTCCCCAACTGTTTGGGTTACATTAGTTTTGTGGGGAGTGGTAGCTAAGTGACTCGCACAATATTGGGGTAAGGAAAGAGACCAGCAGCCTCCCTCAAAACAGAACAAGATTTATTTTAACAAGAACGAACTTAAAAAAAAAATGGGATCAGTAGGATCGAGGGAAAGGAAATAAAATGGGGAAAGGGAAATTATACAACCTGAAAAAATACCACCGCCCAGGAATCAGCTGAAAATACACAGCAGAATGCCTCTTGCTTTCCAGCTTCCACCTAAAATGCCCAATTCTCCTCCACCAAACCTAGAAACACCCCACACAGCCCCAGCCAATGGGATGGCCACTCTTACAGTCACATGACTGCCCTCACTAGGTTTCCAATCATTATAATTTTGCCAGGCCCATGTAGGCATTGGCGAGTGGTGATGACATGAGGTGCCAGAGCCCTGGCAAGGGCTACAACCAGTGGGTGGAGCACCGTGTGGTTTGCGGAGCCCCAGGTCAGTGCGCACTGAGGCATAAAAACCTCAAATAATTAATTCTTTACATTTTGAAGGATGTTTTCATAGCAAAATAGTAGTAGAACATTACATAGCCTAAAGGTAGGTATGGAAAAGGCTTCACTCTATTGCAAATTTGATGAATGCCCATGCTCAATGACCACGTCAATTCAATTCAGCAACTATGTATCAAGTGCTTATGAGTCAGGTACTTTTCTAGGTGCTGGGAATAAGGTTAGCTGCTGAATCCTGGATTTCATTTGGTATTTTGAACTCAGTGATGATGAAACTCCTTTTATCAATGCAGGTTGGTAACTTCTCTGCAATTTAGTCTTGGAACATTGCCACAGCCTACTGAAAGATTGTGAAATTTGAATTCAGGCAAACCTGAATCAGAGGCTAATTCTCTGTTCACTAGGAAATGATGTCTGGGAATGCAAAGTATTGGTGGGAGAGGAAAAAAAACAGCATACGCTCTGAATAAGCTTCCAATCTATAAGGAAATACAGTAGGTACATTAATAAACATATTCAAAAACAATTTGAGGAGTAAGAGAGTCAAGATGTCCTTCCCCTCCATATTCTTCATTTAAGGCAAAGATTCAAAATAGCTGCATGCCATTTTTTTTAATGAAAAAGGGAATTGCGTGGTTCCAGCTACTTACCCTTGAATCATTTATTTACTGATTTAAACTCCTGTGTCATCTCTGGCTCCATATAATGTTCATGGGTTTTAACTCTGCCTTTTTCTTCTAAGATCACCATGTCCCAAGAGATAATGTCCCCTAATGAAGTTATGATTCCGTATTAGTTGGCCCACCATGAGGTTCTTCCCTGGACTCTGTCCCTTCAGGAGTGTGGGTGATGACTTTTCTTTCCCATTGATGCATTGAAGCTGCTTTGCCTAAATGAACATTTGGCCCCAGAATGGCATCAAGCAAAGGAGGATACCATTAACCCTGGAAGAGGAACACTGTGGTGTTAAGCAGGTGGCTGAGATGGGTTTGAGCCAACTTATCCTTCCCATATAGATCATCTTTAGAAATTTTCTCTTCAAGTAGAGTTCTTCATTCATACTCGCCAATTGAGAAACCCATAATAAAAGATAAATATCAGGCAAAATGCTGCAATGCCATATTCCATTCTCTTTTGAGATGCAAATATCTTCTACAGTACATACAAGCCCATGCTGTACTACTTTTATCAGATAATTATTCTAATCAAGCCCATTAATCTGTTCTGTTGGAGAAAAATTGCTTATGGTAGCTCAGTGAATATTAATTTTCACATGAGTTTAAAATCTGCTGTGAATACATGCATGACGCACATAGAATGCTGCTGGTACAATGATTTTTTTGTCTGCTTTTAACTTACAATTTCCAGCATTTTAAAGGAAAAAAAAAACACCTTTTTCTATACTAAGGTTTTATTCCTTTTCTAGTCTTATTCCCATTACAAAATTGACCTGAGCTTATAGCCTTATTCTTATTAGTATGTATATATATAAAAATGTGTATATATGTATATGTATGTATGTGTGCATGTATGTATATATGTATAGATAATGAGTGTATTATGCATACATGCTATATGGCATTTTTTAAAGAATAAGAATATACAAAGGCTGAGCATAAAATCTTTAACTTTCCCAAATAATCAGGTATTAGTATCCAGATTATTTTATGATACAAGACCCTGCTATAACTTCATGGAAGCAACAGAATCACAAAACTACAGAGTTGGGAAGAACCTCCATGGATGCTTGGAAATGTAGATGTGGGAAAGAATACACTTTATAACATCTCAACAAACCATCACCCAGTCTGTTTAATGACTTCCAAAGTGGCATAACTCTAGTATCACTCTTGGTGACATAGTGAACTTTAGGCTGCTTCAAACTACTCTGGAATCAACATATCTGGTGCCTTCAATTATCATCATAGGCCCTTCAACTTTCTGGTGAAGAAATGTCTCACTATTTCTCTGGTATGGGGGAGGATAGGTGAAGGGACAGAGGAGACCACAGAGATATTTTCATCATACATCCACAGATACACACACATATCACACACACAAAACAAACATAATTTTGTGGATGAGTCATTCATCTTTGCTAGTAGTGTTCACTACAATTAACTTAAGGAGTACAAGGACAAAAACCAAAATGGCCTTCATCAACAAGTTTAGTTGGCATTTGATTGTTTAATCAGGATAGTTTAGGATAGTATATTCTGGATATTTACTGTATCAGGGCACACTAAATAGATGCTAAGGCCTGAAAATACAAAGTAATCTCAGGAGGGCAAAAGAACTATGAACTGAAGAGGGATCATGCACCCATTCAAAACATATAACCATTCACCTCCTACTACACACCAGGCTTTGGGGACAGAAAGACTAAACAAAGCAGTCTCTCTCTCATGGGGCTTACATCATGTACAGGTATGAAAGGAACAGAGTTACATGGATACAGTAAAACATAAATTGAATACATTGTAATTTCTGGAAAGGCTCCCAGAGGAAGAGGCAGAGCCATGATGGCGGAGAGAAGCCAGAAAATTGCTTGAGCTCTCCTGTGGTTCCCTCAAAAAGAACATTAAATCAAGCCTCTAAATGAATTCTGAAACTATAGAACCTACAAAAAGACAGAGAGACACAATTTTCCAACTTGAAATAATTTAGAAGACTTCAGGAAAGGTCTGTTTCACTCAAGCACAAGAGGAGTACAGCATAGCTCAACACCAAGCAGGGTAGTGCAGAAGGGGTCTGGACAAGTCTGCAGGAAGCTTTTGGTTACAGCAGAGCAACTGAGGCCCCTTGATTCTGGCTCATCAAGCTGGTGGTGCAGTAGGCCAATTGTGAGATCCACCAGAACCAGCTGAGAGGACAGGCTGCCAGCTGGAGGGCCACCCACAGGCCAGGTGCAACTGGGCCTGGACATCCCAGTGGCTCAAGTAAGGTGGGGAGCAAGCCCAGGGCAGTGAGAAATCCACAAGCCATAGAGCCCTCAGAGTATAAATCCAGTGACACAGCCCCTATCTCCAAGCACGAGATGCTTGAAACAGTGACCATTAAAGTGATCCTTGTGCCCCAAAAGCAGACCTCAACTTTAAAAAAAAATAAGCTTCATTATGAGTAAGAAACAAAAAAAAGGGCTCTTACCATTGGGAGCTTCTGTGTGGACAGAAAAAGCTAAACACAAACTCAGATGAGGACAATACTGTCACATTGCCTACATGTGATGCCTCAAGAGGGAACATTAATTGGTCTCAAAAACAAAAAGCCTTCTTGGAAGATCTCAAAAAGGATTATAAAAATCGATTGAGAGAGGTAGAAGAAAAAATGGGAAGAGAGCTCAGAAAGGATTTTCAAAATCAATTGAGAGTGGTAGGAGAAAAATAGGGAGAGAGCTGAAAAAGAATTTTCAAAATCAATTGAGAGAGGTGGAAGAAAAAATGGGGAGAGAAATGAAAGCAACAGAAGAAAATAATGAAAAAAAGAATCAACAGTTTGGAAAAGGAAGCAGAAAGCTTACTGAAGAAAACAATACCTTAAGACTCACAGAGAAAGAAGAGCCTTGGAGGAAGCTGGTAATTCCAAGAGGCTATGGTTATGAGCAAATAATCAACACAAGGAAGTGAGTCTTAGGTTACTAGCCAGTTCTACTGGGAAAATGATGGGTTCCTTGAAAGAAATTGGGAAGTTTAGGAAATTTGTAGTGGAGATGGCTCTAGTGAGGGAAGATAACAAAGTAAGCTTTAGATAAACTGAGGTATCCATCATGCCCTTTGGATTAGACCCCAATTTTATGGAACCAATGTTGTTTTAGGATTTTTGGTGGAGGATTTTTTGGGGAAGGAGCTCTCTAGTTGATTGTTCACTCATAATGAACTTTCAGTTCATTAAAAAAACAAAACAAAACAGTAATACTACCTTCCTTTCATTTTAAGATGGAGTGCTATCTAGTCATGATATTTTAAGATTTTACAGCAGGGGCAGTCAGTTGGTAGAGTGGATAGTGTACCAGTCCCAGAGTCAGGAAGACCTTAGTTCAAATCCAGTTTCAGACACTTATGGGTTGTGTGAACCTGGGCAAGTCCCTTGATTTTTTGCCTCAGTTTCCTCTTTTGTAAAATGAGCTGGAGAAGGAAATGGAAAACCATTCCAGGATCTGCCAAAAAACCCTCAAAATGAGTAATAGTCAAATATGATTAAAACAACTGAACAACAACAAAAAGTTTACATGTAGCGTTATTAAAGGAAGCTTATCATAATATCTACCTTTTGAGCCTGAAAAAGGGTATCTGGTTCCAAACTCTGTCATTCATCCCTTCCAGCTCTGTGGTATATGCAAATTTGTTAAGTAGGTTATCTGGACCTTTAGCCAAGATATAGAGAAGAATGTTACATAGCTCTGGGAGAAGCAGAGAAATCTGAGGCATTCCATTTAAGACATCTTTGTGAGTTGATATTAACTCATTAATCACCATTCTTTGGGTCATATAATTCTAGTAGTTCAGAATCTACCTAAATGTATTATCATCTGGGCCACAATTTCCTGCTTTCATCACAAAAACATCGATAGTCTGTGGAATGATTATTAAAAAATTAAAATTATATAAATGATAGGATTTCACTGATCTAGAAGTCATAAACCCTGTTAAAAAAAAAACAATTTAGTGGGGGCAGCTAGGTGGTGCAGTAGATAAAGCACTGGCTTTGGATTCAGGAGGACCTGAGTTCAAATCCAGCTTTAGACACTTGGCACTAGGTGTGTGACCCTGGGCAAGTCACTTAACCCTCATTGCCCCCCCCCCAAATAATCAAAGCAGGGATTCTTAACCTGTGGTCCTTCAACTTGTTAAAAAAAAAAATTAGTGAAGCTTACTGCCTCTGTTATGAATGCATCCGTTTCTGAATATTTCCAAGTTGTCATGACATGTTCTAGAATTTTCAAATAATTTCAAATGAAGCTCATTGGCACATCTTTGCATATTTTATTTTAATCCATTAGAAAAACATGACAATATTTTAATGTTTCCAGTCTCACAGTAATTCTTCCACTTTCTATGCCATTTCAATAATCTCCACATCTTTCATTGCTTTAGGTGGTACTTGGTTTAGACCTTTCATCAAAAGCAACTAAGTTCTTTCTTTTTTCTCTCTTTACTTTTCTTAGATGTTAACTGCTCATTATCCCTTACACTTCAAAAAGCATTATGGGCACAGAAAAGCCAAGCACAATCAGAGCTAAACAGCTCTGCCTTTCTTTCATCAGCTATTATCATTTCATGCAATTTAATTCCATAAGCACTTATTAAGCACCTACTGTGAGCAAGGTATTACAGATGCAAAGAAAAAAAATCAAAACCATTTTCTCCCTTCAGAAATGTACATTCTCTTGTTGAAATGAAACTCTTAAGTTTTAGTACTTCCATTTACTAAGATGTGGTGACTTCCTCCTTCACCATTCATCTGCTTGGTGAGTCAAAGAAGAAAAGGCAGACAGTGGAAGTGACTCAGGAGTAAGAGTTGGCAAGACATGGTTAGTGGTAGGACATATGGACCAAGAAGCCAAGGCTAAAGAGTAACAAGTAGTTGAATACATGAATTTCAGGGTTAAACAATTAAGAGAGTGAGATCAGAGCAGAAATGATGGACCAGAAAAACAAGGAAGAAAGGGAAAGGGGACTGTTAGAGAATGTGTATATGATAAAGAAATTTTTTTTTCACCCCAGAGGAAAGAAATCAAGGGGAGAAATAAAATTAAAGGACATTAAGATCAGAGAGAGATTACAATAACTCAAAGGAGTATCCAAAGATATAGTTTATGGTGAAAGTTACTACATGACAATCACATAGTTGGGTAGTTGAAGTCAAGATGCTGGTCCTGATTTTTTGAAAAGGCCATGGAACTAGGATAACACAGTGGCAAATCAGAAAAAAAAATATGTGAAAATTGAAGATCTCAAATATGAGGGAAGAGGCTTAGATGCAGAGAGAAACTTAAAGCCTTAAATGGAATTTCCACAGAAAAAGTGAGGAAAACCTGAAAAAGTATTACAATACAGAAATAAGACTTCCCTGCTTTGTCTACATGGATGGGGAAAGCAAGAGGAGGGAAAAGAAACTTGGAAAAAATTAATTTAGATGTAAATAAGTGAGAAAATACTAAGTGCATTCACAGATTTGCCAGAACTTTGAGAGAGATCTATTCTCATCACCACTGGCTGAGAAGTCACCAAATCTTTACTATAAAATCTCAATATCATATTGTTGCATCAAAAAAGCAAGAGTATTTAGGAAGGTGAAATTGAGAGAGTAGATGAGCATAAATATGTACACACAAAAGAAATTTGCCATAAGGGTCACCAAGTGGTGAATGTACTTTGCAATTAATTTTAGGATTTCCTCTAATAAAGAAATGTACTCCCTCCCCCCAAAATGAATGAAATTGCATGTAGTCGCATGATATTTTTTTCCAAAGATGCTTGAGAAAAGATGAGCAACAAATGATCCAAAGATTTACTTTCTCAGTCAACAGTGCTTGGATCATGGCTCATTATGTATATGAAGAACATACCTATTGGATAGGTGAGAAGGGGTCAGGCAGACTTCAGGAAACAATTTCTTACAACTATAAAGTCATTATATTTACTGAAAGGAACAGAGGATTAAAACAAAAAATGAAAAGAAAGAAAAAGAATTCCTCCTAAGCTTCTTTTTGTTGTTGATCATCAAAAAATAAAAAAAATAAAATAATGAAAATGATTCATTAAAGCAAAGCAAAACTTCTTGCAGGCTCTCAGCCAACAAGTTGTCTTTTTTTGTGAGGCAATTGGGGTTGTGACTTGCTCAAAGTCACACAGCTAGTAAGTTTTCAGGTGTCTGAGGCTGGATTTGAACTCAGTTCCTCAGGAATCCAGGGTCAGTGCTCTATCCACTGTGACACCTAGGTGCCCCAACAAGTTGTCTTTAAATGACATGTTATAGTACTACCAAATGGCTTGATAGTTGCCACAATGAAGACTACTTCATTCAATAATCCTCTAATCACTTGTAGCTGGTGAAAGACATAGTAGGATGGTGTATACTCACCAAAGGTGGGCTACCACTGCCACGGAGTTTGTCAAATGTCAATACAGAAGAAAGACAGAGGAATAAAATACCTCAGTAGGTTTGTTGGTTGGTTTGGGTAAGATTTTGCTGATTGTCCCAAACTTCAGAATACTACAGAGTGTTCTCTATAATAATCATGTCCAACCAAAAGAAATTGGACTAGTGATCCTGAGAGACAAAGAGGCATTGGTATATGAACAAGGTATATTATCCATATTAGGGATAAGAAGTCCACTTAGTTAGACCATTAGCAAATGTATCTTGGACTAGAACAGTAGATACCTAATGAGATATGACCAGAATTTGATAGGAGGAAGATAGAGAGCTAGGTTGCAGTTTAGAAATCAAGTAATTCTTTTAATGATCCTAAAAATTTGACTATGCAGTGATGGGGGAAGAGGAGTTAGAGTATATAACTTTTTCTTAAATACCAATGAGAGCAAAGATGGCAGAGTAAAAACAAAGACTCATTGGAGCTCTTCCAAATTCCCCTCCAAACAACTGGAAAATAATGTCCCCAAATGAATAATTTGGGACAAAACAATCTTCTAGCCCAAGACAACACAGAAGGTCTACAGGAAAAGTGTCCCATTGGGGTGTGAATGGAATGCAGAGCAACACAGGTCAGGCCCAGGCAAGACAGCAGCAGGTCTTGGAAGCACATGTATATGAGGCAGAGACATTTGCTAGAACTCTCAACTCAGAGATGATAAGGGGGCAAGACAACAGGAGATTACAGGGGGCCTTTTGCTGGCAATGGGTGCAGGACTCAGTTGCATTGCAGCATATGCAATTCTCGGTCAGAGTACCAAATTAGCACACTACGGCATGTGGCCACATGGGAGCAGAATCCCTTGTCACAGTTTCAGGCAGAAAAGAATATTTGTGGTCACTCACAAACCAGAGCACAGGCCAGGAAAGCAGTAACAACCCTATCCTTAGATCATACCACATAGGAAGATTCAAAAGCTTACAAAACCCCAGAGCTAGCTCTGAAAAGAGCATGAAGAAAGACCTAAAGTTTGGGACAGCACCCGCTCTACCACAAGAGCAGAGCCCAATTTTAACATAAAGTCAAAAATCAAGGAATAGGCTGGATAAATGAGAAAACAACAACAAAAAGAAGTTAAACAATAAAAAGTTAATATGGTGACAAAGAAGATCAAGACACAAAGCCAGAAAGGGGAAGATAGGTAGCATAGTGGATTAAGCATAAGCTCTAGATTCATAATTTTCTGAGTTCAAATCTGGCTTCAGACACTTGACATTTACTAGCTGTGTGACCCTGGGAAAATCACTTAACCCTCATTATCCTGCCCACCCCTCCCCACCAAAAGGACACAAAGCCAGAAAAAGGCAACAAAGTCAAAATACCAACATACAAAGCCTCAAAGACAATTGTAAATTAGTAACAAACCCCAAAAGAATTCCTGGAAGATCTAAAAAAATGAAAATTAAATAGAGAGGTAAAGTAAGAATTGGGAAAAGAAATGAGAGTGCTGCAAGAAAATTATGAAAAGAGAATCAACAGCTTCATAAAGAAGGCACCAAAAAAATCACTAAATAAAATAATACCTTAAAAAGCAGAATAGGCCAAATAGTAAAAGAGGCACAAAAATCCACTAAAGACCTCTTTAAAAACCATAATTGCCTAAATGGAAAAAGATATACAAAATTCACTGAAGAAAAGAACATCTTAAATAATAGAATTGAGGTCACCCTATATCTGTGACTGCACAATTGGGAGCAGTCTTTTCCTGACAGCGGACAAGAAGGCAGAAGTGGAGCAGAAGAAGCAAACCTTCCAGAAGTTCACCTACCACAGCAAGGGCCTGGGTCAGCTCCTGGACATGTCTTATGAAGAGCTTATGCAGTTGTGCAGCATTCAGCAGCAATGGAGACTCAACTGGGGTTTGTAGTGCAAACGCCATTCCCTCCTGAAGCTCCTGAGGAAGGCCAAGAAGGAGGCACCCCCCCCCCGCCATGGAAAAGCACAAGGTAGTGAATACACACCTTTGAGATGTGATCATCCTGCCAGAGGTGGTGGGCAGTATGGTGGATATCTGTAATGGCAAGACCTTCAATCAAGTTGAAATTAAACCCAAGATGATTAGATAGTACCTGGGTGAATTATCTCACCTACTAGCCTGTGAAACATGGCCAGCTGGATATTACAGCCACCAATTCCTTTTGTTTCATCCCTCTCAAGTAACCTAGATGTTAACAATAAAAAGAAGAAGGTTCGGAAGAAGAAGAAGAAGAAGAAGAAGAAGAAGAAGAAGAAGAAGAAGAAGAAGAAGAAGAAGAAGAAGAAGAAGAAGAAGAAGAAGAAGAAGAAGAAAATAGGTCAAATGGAAAAGAAGCTACTAAAGCTCACTGAAGAAAATTAAAATAGGGCAAGTGAAACTGATGACTCCATAAGACATCAAGAAATAATAAAAACAAAACATAAATTTTTTTTTAAAATTAAAGAAAATGTTAAATAGCTCATTGGAAAAACAAATCACCTGAAAAATAAATAAAGGAGAGAGAACTTAATAATTATTAGACTACATGAAAGCCATGAATTAAGAAAAAAAGAACCTAGACAACATATTTGGAGAAATTAGTAAGGAAAACTCCCCTGATATCCTAGAACCTAAGGGTAAAATAGAAATTTAAAGAACTCACCAATCACCTCTTGAAGGAAATCCCAAAATAAAAACTCCTAGACATAGTATAGCTAAATTTCAGAGCTCCCATGTCAAGAAGGAAATATTATTTTTTGTTTGTTTGGTTTTTGCGGGGCAGTGGGGGTTAAGTGACTTGCTCAGGGTCACACAGCTAGTAAGTGTCAAGTGTCTGAGGCCAGATTTGAACTCAGGTGCTCCTGAATCCAGGGTCAGTGCTTTATCCACTGTGAGGGAAATATTCTTAGTAGCCAGAAAGAATTCAAATATCATGGAGCCATAGATAGGATAATACAGATTAGCAGCTATTACATTAAAGGAAAAGAGGACTTAGAATACAATATTAAGGAAGGCAAAGGGGCTATGATTACAACGAAGAATAACCTTAACCAGCAAAACTGAGTATAATCCTTTAGGGGAAAATGATATTAATAAAATAGAGGACTTTCAATTATTCCTGCTGCAAATACTTGAGCTGAATAGAAAATATGAATTTCAAATACAAGACTCAAGAGAAGCATAACTAGGTAAACATTAAAAAAGAAATGATAATGAATTCAATAAATTGTTCACATTTCCAGACCAGAAGATGATACTTGTAACAACAATGACCTTTATCATTATTAGGGCAGGTAAAAGGAGTATAGATACACAAAGGGCATGGGTGTGATTACAATGGGATTATTTCCAAAAATATAAATAAATAAAATTATGGGGTGAGAAAGAGAAATGAACTATGAGAAGGGATAGTGGATAGCAGAATGTATTAACAATCAGAATATGACAATATAGTTACAAGAAACAAACTTGAACATTAAGACACACTCTGAGTTAAAGTAGAGCAAAATCTATTATGCTTCAGATGAAGGAAAAGCAAGGCAGGGGTGGCTATCGTGATCTCAGACAAAGTAAAAGGAAAAAAAAATACATTCAATTAAAAGAGATAGGGCAGCTAGATGGCGCAGTGGATAGAGCACTGGCCCTGGATTCAGGAGTATCTGAGTTCAAATCCAGCCTCAGACACATAACACTTACTAGCTGTGTGACCCTGGGCAAGTCACTTAGCCCCAATTGCCTTACTAAAAAAAAAAAAAAATCAATAAAAGAGATAATCCAGAAAACTAAATGTTGCTAAAAGGTACCATTGACCATGAAGCAATATCAACCCTAACCCTAAATGCACCAAATGGCATAGTATCCAAATTAAAAAAAAAAAAAAAGGTAAATGAGTGACAGGAGGAAAATAGATAATAAAACTATCCTAGTTGGCAACATCAAAATTCTCCTTTTAGAACTAGATAAGTGTAACCAAAAAAAATTAATTAATAAAGTTAAGGATATGAATAGAATTTAAGAAAAGTTAGATATGATAAAGCTCTGGAGAAATTGAATGCGAATCAAAAATAATATACCATTTTCCCAGTAGTACATTGAAACTACAAAAAATGATCATGTATTATAGCATAAAAACTTCACTACTAAATGCAGAAAAATTAAATGAACACTTTTTAGATTATAACACAATAAAAATACATTCAATAAAGGTCTGTAGAAACATATTCAAAACTAATTGTAAACTAAATTATACAATCCTAAAGAATTAGTGGGTCAAAAACACATTGTAGAAACAATCAATAATTTCATTACAAATATTAACAAAAATGAGACAACATACCAAAATTTAGGGGAAGCAGCCAAAGCATTGTAGGGAGAAATTTGTTTCCTTAAATGCCTACAATAATGAAATAAAGAGTAGATCGATAAATAGGGCAATGAACTAAAAAAAAAAAAAAAACAAAACAGAAAAAGTACAAATAAGAAACCCCAGTAAAACACCAAATTGGAAACCCCAAAAATCTAAGGGGTAATTAATAACATTGAAAGTAAGAAAGTGGTAGCTGGTCCTAGGGGAAAAAAATCAATAAAATAGATTATTGGGTAATTTGATTTTTTAGGCAATCAGGTTTAAGTGACTTGTCCAGGATCAAGCATCTAGTGTTTGAGGCCAGATGTGAACTCAGGTTCTCCTGACTCCAAGACATGCTCTCTTCACTGCCTCATATAAATGCCTGGTTAATTTTGGTTTTGAAAAAGATTACTAATTTACTGGTTTCAAAAATGAAAAAGGGTGAATTTGCCATCCAGCTAGATGAAATCAAAGCAATGATTAAGAGCTTTTTGCCTAATTATATGCCAATAAATCTAGCAATCTAAAAGATGAGTATTTACAAAAATATAAATTGCCCAGATTAACCAAAGAGGAAATAGCCTACTTTAATAACCTTACCTTGGAAAAAATAAATTGAACAAGTCATCAATGAAAATGAGCTCTCTAAGAAATAGATGGATTCACAAGTGAACTCTACCAAACATTTAAAGCACAATTATTTTTTAATACTCTATAACATGAAAAAAATGGGCAAAAAGTTCTTCAAAATCCCTTTCATGAGACAAAAAATGGTACTAATATCTTACCCAGAAAGAGTAAGAACAGAGAAGAAAAACTATGGAACAATTTCCCTAATGAATATTAATGTAAAAAAATAAATAAAATAATAGCAGGGAGATATTATATTACAAGGATTCTACATGATGACCAGGTGGGACTTGTATTAAGAATATAGGGCTGGTTCAAGATTAGGAAAACTATCAGCATAACTGGCCATATGAATAACAAAAGCACCAGAAATTCTATGATCGTCTCAATAGATGCAGAAAAAGCTCTTGAAAATATGTAATACTGATTCCTGTTAAAAACCTTGAAAAGTAAAGGAGTCAATTGAGTTTTCCTCAAAAATATATGTAGTATATATCTAAAATCATCAGCAAACATTATCTATAATGGCATTAAACTTGAAGCCTTCCCAATAAGATCACTGGTGCAGCAATGATGCTAATTATCACCACTATTTTTCAATATTGTATTAGAAATGCTAGCTATAGCAATAAGAGAAGAAAAAGAAATGGGAGGAATTAGAAAAGGCAATGAGGAAGTTATGCTTAGAGAAACCTAGAGAATCAACTAAAAACTATTCGATATAACAACTTTAGCAAAATTACAGGATACAAAATAAATGCAAGTAAATCATAAACATTTCTATATATGACCAACAAAGTACAGCAGCAAGAGATCAAAAGAAAAAAAAAACATTTAAAATAACTGTACCAAGTATAAAATTCTTGGGAGTTCATTCATGAAACCTGAATACAGATCAAAGCTTGGTTATTTTAGTTTTTTTTAAAGTTTTTTTTTTTTTAATCTGTGTTTTCTTTCACAACATGACTAAGAAGGAAATATGTTTTACATGACTGCACATGCATAGTCTAATCTAAATTTCTTGCATTCTCAAGGAGGGTGAAGGAGATGTTGGGAAGAAGAGAATTTGGAATTCAAAAAAATGTTTTAAATGAATATTAAATATTGTTTTTACATTTACTGGAAAAAAATAATTTAAAAAAGAAATGTAAGGGGAAGCTAGGTGGTGCAGTGGATAAAGCACCGGCCCTGGATTCAGGAGGACCTGAGTTCAAATCTGGTCTCAAACACTTGACACTTACTAGCTGTATGACCCTGGGCAAGTCACTTAACCCCATTTGCACTGCCAAAAAAAAAGAATGTAAAACAAAATCTCCCTAATGTCTATGTAAGCTGTCAGCTGAATAAAGATGGTAAAGTAGAAATTTTAAAAATAAAAATAAATTTAAAAAATAAATCTTGGCAGAGCCAAGATGGTGGAGGAAGGATATTAAACGCACAGAACTCATGATACAATCACCACAAAAATAGCCATAAAAGAACCCTTGGACCAGAAAAACACAAAAATACAGCCTGAGAGTTTTCTCCAGCTATAGATATCTTATGGGGGAAATGGGGTACGGGGCTAGGGGTTGGGGGAGGGGTTCTTAGGAATTCCTCTTTAAAGAATTACACTCTCTTGCACACAAAAGCAGTTAGAATAAGATGGTAGTTTATTTAGGGGCAAGGGAAGGGAAGGGAAGGGAAAACAAGAGAAATCCTTGGACTTCTCTTGGGGAGAAAAGCACAAAGCACATGGCTCTGAGGTACCAATCTCTTGAGCAGGAGACTGGCAAGTACTTTTATAGGGGACTGATTGGGGTGTGACCATCTGCCTGTGGAAAGTTCCTTTAGTGAGGGAGGACCATCCCCCACTGGTGGTGGCTACAGATCTATCAAGCCATCTCTGTCTTCAGGACACAAAAGCTGCAGCCGCACCCAAAGTTATCTCCCCAGGGGTAAGGGAGATCAGAATGAAGGGTGGAGGTCCCAAAGCTAGCTCAGTCCAATCTGGTTCTGCTTAACTCTCTAGGCGTATCTGTCTGCTGGTTTAGTTTCTGAAGGAGAAGATTCCTCAATTTGCCCCAGAGAACTTCTGGGGAACTTTGAGTCCAAAACAGATAGATTTCAGGAAGCCATGCTGGGCCATGAATAAATCCTAATCCCACAATCAGGCAGACACATGAGACACCCACCCAAGGAATTTGCTCCAGTGCCTCTGAATCAGCTGCAGCACCAACATCTTCCGGAACCGAGCACGGATGGGTTAAATGGCTGGCCCAGGGAGGGGGAGTGGGCTAAGTGCAGGGGTACCAGTGGACTGGAGGGAAGGATTCAACTGTCCCACCCCAGAGGGCAACCAGGAAGAAATCCTGAGTGGCTGGAGGCCCAGTTGGGGGAGGGGAGCAGGAGAGCAGGCTCACTGAGGCTAAAAACCACACCACAGAAAGCTTTGCTGGTAGATTGTTTAGTAAGTAGGCTTGAGGTTATTGCCATACCAGAGAACAGGCCAGGTGAAATCAAAACCTGCCCCCCCCCCAACCAAAATACCTGGGACTCTCTGAAGCTGGGAACAGGAACAGATCCTAGAAGCAACTCCAGCCCCACCCCTGACACCCCCACCCCCCAGCCCCCAGTGGAGAGTTTAAAATCAAATAAAAGCGAGGCCAGGCAGGCGGAGAAGAAGCCCAATCATCCCCCGGGCCATGCTGTAGCTTGAAAAGTGTGTCCTGGAAGCAGTGTCACACTTTAAGAAGGAGTTAAAAGTCAAGAAATAGTAAGCTAGGATGAGTAGGCAGAGAAAGCAGAAGACCATCGAAAACTTCTTTGGGGGTAAGGTAGACCACAATACAACCTAAGAAGAAGAAGATAATAACAGGGTCAAAGCTCCAACATCCAAAGCATCCAAGAAAAATATGTACTGGTCTCAGGCCATGGAAGCTCTCAAAATGGACTTTGAAGAGAAGGTAGGAGAAATAGAAAGAAGATGTAGAGAAAAGGAGGAAAGAATGGAAAGAGAAATGAGAGTGATGCAGGAGAGTCATGAGAAAAAAGTTAACAGTTTGAAAAGCCAAATGGAAAAGGAGATTAAAAAACTGTCTGATGAAAATAACTGCCTAAGAATTAGGATTGAACAAATGGAAGCTAGTGACATTATAAGAAACCAAGACACAGTAAAGCAAATACAACTGAATGAAAAAAAAACAGAGGGCAATGTGAAATATCTCCTTGGGAAAACAGCTGACCTAGAAAATAAATCTAGGAGAGATAATTTGAAAATCATAGGACTACTTGAAAACCATGACCAAAACAAAAGCTTAGACACCATCCTCCAAGAAATTGTGAGGGGAAATTGCCCTGATTTTCTAGAAGCAGAAGCTAAAATAGAAATTGAAAGAATCCACCGATCACCTCCTGAAAGAGATCCCCAAAGGAAAACCTTAAGGTACTATAGACAGGTTATGATGAATAGGATACTATCAGAAAAGCCTGGAAAGACCTACATGAACTGAAGCAGAGTGAAAGGTACTGTACACAAAATAACAGCAATAGTGGGGGATGAACAGCTGGAAAGTATGCGGTTATTTTTAGCAAGGCAATGATCCAATATAACCCTGAAAGACTTATGAAGATTGCAGCCCATCTGTAGAGAAAGAACTGATAGTATCTGGAAACAGATGGAAACATATTTTTTTTTCTTTTCCTCATTGACAATTGTTTAATCTGAAGTTTTGGGTTTTTTTTACTGTTTTCTCTCACAACTAGCTAATATGAGAATTTTTCCATGACTACTCATGTATAACTTATTTTGAATTGCTTGAGTTCTTGTGAGTGGGGGTTGGGAATGGAGGGGGGGAAGAGAAGTTGGAACACAAAATTTTCAAAAATTAATGTTAAAATTTTGTTTTTACATATATTTGGAAAAATAAAATTCTATTCAAAGCAAAAGAAATACAAATAATTTCCTATTGAAGTGATTCAATAATGCACAATTGTTTAAAAGATATGCATAAACAATTCTCAGAAGAATTGCAGACTACAAAGTACCATATCAGAGTATTTCTCCATTTCACTAATGGTAAGAGAAATATACATCTCAACAATTATTTTTTTCCTTTGGTGAAGCAATTGGAATTAAGTGAATTGCCCAGGGTCACACAGCTAGTGTCAAGGGTCTGAGGTTGGATTTGAACTCAGGTCCTCCTGACTCCAGGGTTGGTGCTCTATCCACTGCACAACATAGCTGCCCTAGATCTCAACAATTCTGAGATTACACATCATACTTTACAAATTAGCAAAGATTTCAAAAGATGGAACTAATCAGTATTCAAGAGTACGGAAAGATAGTCACATACACTGTTAGTGGAACTGTGAATTCCTCCAAGCATTGTGGGAAACAATTTTGAATTGTGTTGTGTGCAATTCCTTTGAAACAAAGATGTCACCTGTAGACATATGTATCAAGGAAGTCAAGGATAGGAAGAAGTATTCCATTTACACTGTGACATTAAAATTGGATATTAGATCATAAATCTACCCTACTTAACCTTTCCCGTAATTTATCTCCCAGACTAGTAAATGGAAGAAGCTTCTGGTTTTCTAGATAGACCTTTTATTGTATGGTAGTCACAAGGTGATGTTGATTAGAAGGATGGGAAAGTAGAAATACAATACAAATCATCTTAAGTCTAGGCTTAGTCTATATTCTGTATAAAACTCACCAAAACCGAAGGCCACCTTTGGGGAGAGAGACCGAGTCAAGCGCGTGCTGTTAACCGAGAGCCGGGCCGAGTCAAACTCCAGTCCGCGTCTGTCTGTGCAGCGCGCCAGGAGACCAGCAGAGCAGGAAAAAGGCCCCACTTCTGTTCTCTCCTTGCCTTCTCAGCTTGCACCCCGGAAGTCGAGTGCTCAGCACGCAATCTGGTCTGCGTCGCAGGCAGACTGGTGTGCATAGCTCATGCTGTTGGTCTCCTCCCCAAAAGGGTGGTCCTAAAAAAAAACTGGCGTCTCTCCATTATCTAACCGACTGTTAAAACTTTTTACCACAACACTCAAAATGAAAAGATTTATAACATCATTTTTTATTAGAAAAAAAATGGAAACCGTGTAGACATCAATTGGGGAATTTCTCAATAAATGATAGTGTTTTATTCCTAAACTTCTTAAATTATGGATTGTGACCCCATATGTAGTCTCATAATTGAACGTGGGGATTGCAAAAAATGTGGCAGTAAATGTTTGATGAGCTATATACCCAAGGCCATGTTAAAAATTTCTTGAGAAATTTGGTACCAGCTAACAAATAGAGTGGAGGATCAATGGAATACGTTAGGCACAGGACACAGTAGTAAATGATTTAAGTTATGTACTGTTTGATAAACCCAAAGAGTCCAGCTTCTGGGATAGGAACTCAGTATTTGACAAAAACTGTTGATAAAACTGGAAGATTGTATGGTAGAAACTAGTCATAGACCAACATCTTACACCTTATACTAAAATAAGATCAAAATGGGTACATGATTTATATATAAAAGGTGATACCATAGGTAAATTAGGATAGGAAGGAATACTTTCCCTCTTAGATCTTTGGAAAGGGGAACACTTTATGACCAAACAAGAGACAGAAGATAGTATAAAATGCTAAATAGATGATTTTGATTACATCAAATAAAAGAGTATTTTATACAAACAGAAGCAATGTATCCAAAATTAGAATGGAGACAGAAAGCTGGGAACCAATATTTATAACCAGTAATTCTGATAAAGGCCTCATTTCTAAAATATATAGAGAATTAAATCAAATTTATAAGAATCCAAGTCATTCCCCAATTGAGAAATGGTCAAAGGATATGAACAGGCAGTTTTCTGATGAAGAAATCAAGGCTATATATTGCCATAAAAAAAAATGCTCTAAATCACTATTGATTAGAGGAATTCAAATTAAAACAACTCTGAGGTACCACCTGACACATATCAGATTGACTAATATGACAAAAAAAGGATAATAATAAATGTTGGAGAAGCTGTGGAAAAAATTAGGACACTAATGCATTGTTGGCGGGGCTGTGGACTGATCCAACCATTCTGGAGAGCAGTTTGGAACTATGCCCAAAGGGCTATAAAGCTGTGCATACCCTTTGACCTATCAATACCACTGTTAGGTCTTTTTTCCCAAAGAGATCATAAAAAAGGGAAAAGAACCCAAATTCACAAAAATATTCATAGCTGCTCTTTTTGTGGTGGCAAGGAATTGGAAATTGAGGGGTTGCCCATTAATTGGGGAATGGCTGAACAAGTTGTGGTATATGAATGTAATGGAATACTATTGTTCTGTATGAAACAAAGAACAGGCAGATTTCAGAGAAACCTGGAAGGACTTACATGAACTGATGATGAGTGAAATGAGCAGAACCAGGAGAACATTGTACAAAGTATCATCAACAATATGTGTTGATCAACTGTGATAGACTTGACTCTTTTCAGCAATACAATGGTCCAAAGGACTCATGATGGAAAATACTCTCCAAATCCAGGGAAAAAAAAGAACTGTGGAATCTAGATGCAGATCGAATCATACGATTTCTTTAATTTTTTTGTTGTCATTTTTCTTTTTCAAGGTTTTTAGTTTTTTGTTCTGATTTATCTCTCATAACATGACTAATGCAGAAATATATTTAATATGATTATACATATATAAACTATATCAGATTACTTGCTATCTTAGGGAGGGGGGAGGGAGGAGAGGAAGGGAGGGAGAAAAATTTGAAACTAGAAATATTATAAGAACTAATGTTGAAAACTATCTCTAAATGTAACTGGAAAATAATAAAATATCCATATGGAAAAAAAAAAAACATTTCTTGGGCAAAAATGGTTCATGAGTGCAAAAAAATTTAAGAAGCCCTCTTTTAATCTAACAGAACATCACTTCTTTGTAAGAAAGGAAGAAATCAACATGAATACAGAGAATTATATGAAAAATTTTATGAACTGATAGAAAATTAAGCAGAACTAGGAAAACAGTATATGCACTGGCTAAAACAATATAATATAAAGAATAAGAAAAGCAACAACCAAACACTTTATAATTACAAAGATCAACTTTGGCCCACAGAAAACATGAGAAAATTTACCTTCCTCCCTACTTTGCAGAGGTGGAGGACTTTGATCATAAAATATTGCATGTATTCTCATACACAGTTAATGTGGTGCATAGTTCAGCAGAACTAATTTTTTTCTAGTCTTTATTTCAAGAAAGGGAAGACTTTTAAGAGTGGGTCAGGAAAGGGCAATATTTGAAAGGTGATATAAAAACAAATAATGCATACACACATACATACATATATATATATATATATTTATATTTATATATATATATTTATATATATATTTTATATATATATATATATATATATATATATTTAAGTTCGTTGTGGAGCATTATAGTGTAAGTGATAGAGAGCTGTACTCAAAGAGACATTAGTAACTGTGATTGTCTAGACTGACATATCTGGTGGGGCAATTCACTTACATTCTCAGTGCTCCAGGCACTGAGTCCCGAAATCCAAGTCCCTAAACTAACAATAGATGCAAAACAGGTGAATTTTAGCAAGAAGAGATCACTAAACCTGTGGACCAGGGGTCGGAGCCAAGATGGCAGAGAGGAAGCAGCAAGCTGCCTGAGCTCTCCTTCTGTTCCCTCAAAAAGAACATTAAATCAAGCCTCTGGACAAATTCTGAAACTACAGAACCTGCAAAGGGACAGAGAAACACAGTCCTCCAACCAGAGATAATTTAGAAGACTTCAGGAAAAGGTTGGTCAGACTCGGGAAAAAGGGAGGCCCAGCACAGGGCAGCAACCCAGCGCCAAGGGGGTCGGGGCAAGTCAGCAGGAGCTGCGGGCCACAGCCGAACAACTGAGGCCCCTGGAACCTGGCTCAAAAATCTGGTGGCCAAGAAAGACAGTGGAAAAACCTACCTGCACCGGCGGGGACAGCCAAGAACAGGACAGGTGGGATCTGGCACTGGGATCGGGAACCTGGCCGAGAGTGCTCAGACAGGAAGTGAAGGGGGGCAAACTGCACACACCATAAAGGACTCAGAGTAAAAAATCGGTCACACAGCACCTATACTCCTGCACAAGAAGCCCAAAACAGGGACCCTGGTGCCCCCAGAGCAGACCTCAACTTAAAAAATAAACAAACAAGCTGCAATAATGAGTAAGAAGCAAAAAAGAGCCCTCTCCATTGAGAGCTTCTGTATCAATAGACAAGAAACCAACACAAACGCAGATGAGGAAAATACCCTCAAATTGCCTACATCTGAAGCCTCATGAGGGAAGGTGAATTGGTCTCAAGAACAAAAAGCCTTCCTGGAAGAGCTCAAAAAGGATTTTAAAAATCAGTTGGGGGCAGCTAGGTGGTGCAGTGGATAGAGCACCGGCCCTGGAGTCAGGAGTACCTGAGTTCAAATCCGGCCTCAGACACATAACAATTACTAGCTGTGTGACCCTGGGCAAGTCACTTAACCCCAATTGCCTCACTAAAAAAAATAAATAAAAAATAAAATCAATTGAGAGAGGTAGAAAAAAAATGGGGAGAGAAATGAAAGCAAAACAAGAAAACTGTGAAAAAAGAATCAGCAGCTTGGAAAAGGAATCACAAAGATTGACTGTCCAAATGGAAAAAAAAAGTGCATAATTTCACTGAAGAAAACAATGCCTTAAAAAATTCATTTCGCCAAATGGAAAAAAGTGCATAATCTCATTGAAGAAAACAATGCCTTAAAAAATTCATCTGGCCAGATGGAAAAAAAGGTGCAGAATCTTACTGAAGAAAAGAATTCCTTAAAAATTAAAATTGGACAGTTGGAAGATAAGGAATCCATGAGACACCAGGAAAAAGTCAAGCAGAATCAAAAGAATGAAAAAATAGAAAAAAATGTGAAATACCTCATTGGAAGGACAACTGATCTGGAAAACAGATCGAGGAGAGACAATTTGAGAATCACTGGACTGCATGAAAGCATGAAAAGGAATATAGACACCATATTCCAGGAAATTATTAAGGAGAACTGCCTTGACATCTTAGAATCAGAAGATAAAATCATCATTGAAAGAATCCACCGATCACCTCCTGAAAGAGACCCCAAAAGGTAAACTCCAAGCAATATTGTAGCCAAATTCCAGAATCATCAGGTGAAGGAGAAAATACTCCAAGCAGCCAGAAAGAAGCAATTTAAATATCATGGCGCCACAGTCAGGATTGCTCAGGACCTGGCAGCTTCAACATTAAAGGACCGCAAGGCTTGGAACATGATATTCCAGGAGGCAAAGGAGCTTGGATTGCAGCCAAGAATCTATTACCCAGCAAAAATGTATATTCTCTTTCAGGGGAAAAGATGGACATTCAATGACATTGGGGACTTTCAATCTTTCCTGGTGAAAAGACCAGAACTGAATAGAAAATTTGATCTCAACATACAAGACGCAAGAGAAGTTTAAAAAGGTAAACAGAGGGGAAGAAAAAGGTTTCCCTATTAGGTTAAACTGTTTATATCCCTACACGGGAAGATAGTACTCATAACTCTTAAGAATTGTATATGTATTTGGGCAGAGAGAAGGAGTGTACACAGAGGGTATAAATATAAATTGTCTTTGATGTGATGATACAAAAAAAATTAAGGGGTTAAAAGGGAGTCTATGGGGAAGAGAGGAAAGGGGAGGTGGAATGAGATGAATTATATCATATGAAGAGGTGAAAAAAAACCCTATTACAATAGAGGGAAAGAAAGGAGGGGTGAATATTGTTTCAACCCTACTCTCATTAGATTTGATTCAAAGAGGGAATGACATATACGTTCATTGGGATAAAGAAACTGAACTCATTCTTTAGGGAAGCAAACGGGAAAGGGAAAGGGGGAACTTATAGAAGGGAGGACAAAAGCAAGGGAGAAAAGGGTAAAGAAAAGAGAGGAGGGTGATAAAAAAGGAGGACAGATTGGGGGAGGCAGGGGCAAGAAGTAAAACGTCGGTGAGGAGAAATAGGGTGAAAGAAGGGGGGAAAAGTACAAAGGGGGTAAATAGAATGGAGGGGAATAGACAGTCAGTAATAATAACTGTGAATGTGAATGGGATGAACTCTGCTATAAAACGGAAGCGAATTGCAGAGTGGATTAAAAACCAGAATCCTACAATATGCTGTTTACAAGAAACACATTTGAAGCAGAGAGATACACACGGTATAAAGGTAAAAGGCTGGAGCAGAATATCTTATGCTTCAGCTAAAGTAAAAAAAGCAGGGGTAGCAATCCTTATCTCAGACAAAGCACAGGCAAAAATAGATCTCATTAAAAGAGATAAGGAAGGAAATTACATCTTGCTAAAGGTACTATAGATAATGAAGTAATATCAATATTAAATATGTATGCGCCAAGTGGTATAGCATCCAGGTTCTCAGAGGAGAAGTTAAATGAGTTACAAGAGGAATTAGACAGTAATACTATACAAGTGGGGGATCTGAATCTCGCCCTCTCAGAATTAGATAAATCTAGCCAAAAATAAATAAGAAAGAAGTGAAAGAGGTGAAGAGATTACTAGAAAAGTTAGACATGATAGATGTCTGGAGAAAACTGAATGGGGATAGAAAGGAATATACCTTTTTCTCAGCAGTACATTGCACATTTTCAAAAATTCACCATCTATTAGGGCACAAAAACATCAGAGTCAAATGTAGAAAGGCAGAAATAGTAAATGCATCCTTTTCAGATCATGATGCAATAAAAAGTACATGTAAGAAAGAGCCAGGGAAAAGTAGAATGAAAATCAATTGGAACCTAAATCATTTCATTCTAAAGAATGAATGGGCCAAACAACAAATCATAGAAACAATCAATAACTAATATCCACAAGAATGATAATAATGAGACAACATAACAAAATCTATAGGATGCAGCCAAAGCAGTGCTTAGGGGAAAATATATAGGTCTAAATGCTTACATGAATAAAAAAGAGAAAGAGGAGATTAATGAATTGGGCATGCAACTTAAAAAGCTAGAAAAAGAACAAATTAAAAATCCCCAATTAGATAATAAATTAGAGATACTGAAAATCAAAGGAGAAATTAATAAAATTCAAAGCCAAAAAACTATAGAATTAATCAATAAAACTAAGAGCTGGTTTTATGAAAAAAACAATAAAATAGATAAAATATGGGTTAATTTGATTTAAAAAAAGAAAGAAGAAAACCAAATTAACAGTATCAAAAATTAAAAGGGCGATGTTACCACCAATGAAGTGGAAATTAAATCAATAATTAGGAATTATTTTGCCCAACTGTATGCCAATAAATTCGACAATCTAAATGAAATGGATGAATATTTACAAAAATACAAACTGCCCAGGTTAACTGAAGAAGAAATAAAATCCTCAAATAAACCCATATTAGAAAAAGAAATTGAACAACCCATTAAAGGACTCCCTAAGAAAAAATCCCCAGGGCCAGATGGATTTATGGGTGAATTTTACCAAACATTTAAAGAATAATTAATTCCAATACTATACAAATTATTTGGAAAAATAGGTGAAGGAGTTCTACCAAATTCGTTTTATGACACAAATATGGTGGTGATACCAAAACCAGGCAAAGCAAAAACAGAGAAAGAAAATTATAGACCAATTTCCCTCATGAATATTGATGCTAAAATCTTAAATAAGATATTAGCAAGGAGATTACAGCAAGTGATCACCAGGATAAAACACTATGATCAGGTGGGATTTATACCAGGAATGCAGGGCTGGTTCAACATTAGGAAAACTATTAACATAATCAACCACATCAATAAGAAAACCAACCAAAATCATATGATTATCTCGATAGGTGCAGAGAAAGCTTTTGACAAAGTACAGCACCCATTCCTAATAAAAACACTAGAGAGTTTAGGAATAGGGGGAGCTTTCCTTAGAATAATAAACAGTATCTACCTAAAGCCATCAGCAAGTATTATATGCAATGGAGATAAATTAGACTCCTTCCCAATAAAATCAGGGGTGAAACAGGGATGTCTATTATCACCCCTATTATTTAATATTGTCCTAGAAATGTTAGCTTTAGCAATCAGAGAAAAGAAAGGAATTAAAGGAATTAGAATAGGCAAGGAGGAAACAAAACTATCACTCTTTGCAGATGATATGATGGTATACTTAAAGAATCCTAGAGAATCAACTCAAAAATTACTTGAAACAATTACCAACTTTAGCAAAGTAGCAGAATATAAAATAAATCCACATAAATCATCAGCATTTCTATACATGACCAACAAAGTCCAGCAGCAAGAGATAGAAAGAGAAATTCCATTTAAAGTAACAGTAGATAATATAGAATACTTGAGAGTCTACTTGCCAAGCCAAACCCAGGAACTTTTTGAACACAACTACCAAACACTCTTCACACAAATCAAATCAGATCTAAATAAATGGAAAGATATTAATTGCTCGTGGATAGGCAGAGCTAATATAGTAAAAATGACAATACTGCCTAAAATAATTTACTTATTCAGTGCCATACCTATCAGACTACCTAAAAATTATTTTATAGAGCTAGAAAAAATAATAACAAAATTCATTTGGAAAAACAAAAAATCAAGAATATCCAGGGAAATAATGAAAAAAAATAATTCATAGGAAGGTGGGTTAGCGGTACCAAACCTGGAGCTTTACTATAAAGCAGCAGTCATCAGAACTGTCTGGTAATGGCTACAAAGTGGAGTGGTAGATCAATGGAATAGGCTAGGCTCAGGAAAGGCAGTAGTAAATGACACTAGTAATGTAGTGTTTGATAAACCCAAAGACTCCAGCTTCTGGGATAGAAACTCAGTATTTGACAAAAAGTGCTGGGAAAACTGGAACATAGTATGGCAGAAATTAGGCATAGACCAACATCTGACACCTTATACTAAAATACGGTCAAAATGGATACATAATTTAGACATAAGAGGTGATACCATAGTAAATTAGGAGAGAAAGGAATAGTCTACCTATCAGATCTTTAGAAAGGAAAATAGTTTATGAGCAAACAAGAGATAGAGTATATTATAAAATGCAAAATGGATGATTTTGATTACATTAAATTAAAAAATTTTTGTACAAACAGAAACAATGCATCCAAAATTAGAAGGGAGGCAGAAAGCTGGGAAACAATTTTTGTGTCCAGTACTTCTGATAAAGGCCTCATCTCTAAAATATGTAGGGAACTAAATCAAATTTATAAGAATCCAAGTCATTCCCCAATTGAGAAATGGTCAAAGGTTATGAACAGGCAGTTTTCTGATGAAGAAACCAAAGCTATCTATTACCATATGAAAAAATGCTCTAAATCCCTAATGATTAGAGAGATGCAAATTAAAACAACTCTGAGGTACCACCTGACACCTATCAGATTGACTAAAATGACAAAAAAGGAAAATAATAAATGTTGGAGAAGCTGTGGGGAAATTGGAACACTAATGCATTGTTGGTGGAGCTGTGAGCTGATCCAACCATTCTGGAGAGCAATTTGGAATTATGTCCAAAGGGCAATAAAGCTGTGCATACCCTTTGACCCAGCAATACCACTTTTGGGTCTTTTTCCCAAAGAGATCATGGAAAGGGGAGAGGGACCCACATGTACAACAATATTTATAGCTGCTCTTTACGTGTTGGCAAGGAATTGGAAGTTGAGGGGGTGCCCATCAATTGGGGAATGGCTGGACTATTTGCAGTATATGAATACAATGGAATACTATTGTGATGTAAGAAATGATGAGCAGGAGGAGTTCAGAGAAACCTGGAGAGTCTTGGGTGAGCTGATGATGAGTGAGATGAGCAGAACCAGAAGAACATTGTACACAGTATTGTCAACATTGAGTGTTGATCTACTGTGATGGACTATATTCTTCTCATCAATGCAATGGTACAGAAGAGTTCCAGGGAACTCATGATAGAAGAGGATCTCCAAATTCAAGAAAAAAAAAAGAACTGCGGAGTATAGATGCTGAATGAACCATACTATTTCTTTTGGTTTTGGTGCTATTGTTTTTTTCTATTTTGAGGTTTGTCCTCATTGCTCTGATTCTTCTCTTACAACATGACTAATGCAGAAATATGTTTAATGTTATTATATATACATAACCTAAATCAGATTGCTTGCTGTCTAGGGCATGGGGAAAGGAGAAAAATATGAAATCGCAAAGCTTGTATAAACAAATGTTGAGAACTATCTTTACATGTGACTGGAAAAAAATAAAATAATTTTATCAGCAAAAAAAAGATAGCAGCAATAATAGCACCTACCTACCAGGGTTTTTGTGAAGATCAAAAGAGATAATAATTATAAAGTCCTTAGCATAGTGCCTTTGTTAAGGGTTAAAATTCTAGCTAAACTGTCTAAAATATCTAATGAGTGGTCGCCAATAAATTATAAGCTTTAGCAAGAGTTAGACTTTTAAGCATTTATTAAGGAGAATAAGAATTTGGTAAAGAGAGAGAAAAAGGCCTAGATTCCTATCTATTAAAGGGAGAGCACATTTCTAGCTCCCTTCTCCGCCAGAGTCCAGAGGAAAAAGAGTGAGACCGAGCGCCAGTCTCTTCCTTCCTCCTCCCACTAGTCCGCGTCACTTCCTGAAGCCTGGTCTTGCCCTCAAAGACCTTTGCTTCATGGGCAGAACTCTTCTACAGTAAGTATCCAGCAGGTGGCGTCATTCCAATCGTTACACCTTGCATATAATGAGTACTATGTAAAATATTAGTCATTTGTTATTATTATTATTATTATTATTATTATTATTATTAAAAAAGAAGTTACCTGCATCTAGAGTAAACACATGTTTATTCATAGAAGAAACTAAAGCCAAAAAACTTCTGTGTGTCTATGAATCATGGATCCATATAATTTCCAAAGAATCAAAGTTCTATTTGCCCCAAGTCCCACCAGAATTTTTTGGTGGTTCTTAGGAGCTTCAGGCAAATTACTAATATTTACCACCACCACCCAAAGTCTTTAAAGAAACACAAATTCTGAAACCAAATTGTTGTAGTCATTATGTCAGTGTAAAGGGTAATGGCTGGGGAAACCAAATATTGCTGCCCTGGCACCTGAAAAAAATTAAGTACCGATGGGAAAGCTTCTGATAATGGGTAGATAGTTTGTGAAAGATTTATGGGAGAATATTGGCAGTGCTTACATTAAGGACAAAGAAAATGTGGCAGAAAAGGGGTATCAGGCTGCCTACCAAACTGAAGGTCTATAGAACCATTAACACAGTGTTCATTGTTCATTGCCTGTGAAAGCTGAGTGGTCTACCAGCTCCATGCCAGATAATTAAACCTTTTCCTTTGAATAGCCTTAGGGAGATTCTGAAGATCACTTGGCAAGACAAGGTATGGGACACTGAGGTCCTTTCTATAGCTAAACTGCCAAGCGCATTCAAACTCTCCTGCAGAGAACACACCTCTAATGGGCTGGCCATTGTTCACTGCCAAATGGACACTTGCCTAAAAGATTATTTTTACAGAGAACTCACACAAGGCAAGAGCTAACAAAGAGGTCAGAAGAAGTGGTACAAGGACACTCTCAAGGTCTTTCTAAAGAACTTTAATCTCTATTGTGAGATATGGGAGATGATCCCAGCATGGCATGCGCATGTCAAAGATGGCGCTGTGCTCTGTGAGTAAAGCAGAATAATGGTAGCAGAAATAAATGGGAAATGCACAAATCTAGACACATCCATCCCAAGTGTTTATATGGAGTTTTTGAGCTCAACCTGAGACACAGCATTCTGAGCTCAGATTGGACTGATCAGCTGCACTTGTATCTTGATGCCAACATCATGTCATTGGTCCTCTTCTGGGACAAAAGACAAACAACAATCTACAAAGACCAAGTTGTATCATACACCAATGGAAGGAGTTGCTGCATGAATGTTTCCAAAGTACTTTACAAACATTCACATTTGATCCTCATAAGGACCCTGAGGGCAGATGTACCACAGAACTCACTCTTTGCATTTTTCAGCTCTGCAATTCAAGGTTCATAGAAAGGAGAAATGATTGTCCATAGTCACACATCCAACAAATGTCTCCAGTAGGATTTGAACCTGTTGTCTCCCAACACCAAGTCCAACAACATCAACACTGGAAAATATTGCTGTTCTTAAAAAGGAGAGTGAAGGCTAGTATCTCATCATTTGGCTTTGTTCTTTTTCCCTTTTGTCCACTGGACTTTAATAAATTGACATATCTGATTCCCACAGTGACCCTATGGATGAATCACTATAGCTACCATATTTGGGGACCATCTCCCACAATTTATATGGTCAGAATTGGTAATTTGCTCATTTTTCCAGCCTATCTCTTGACTTTTAACTCTTTGTTAAAGGGGCACTCTGCATCTAGGGTGGAGGGCACACTGTCCCAAGCTTCAGGGAGTTTGTGCAGCTGTTCTCAGTGATAGTTCTAGGCACCCATAAGTTTTCAGTTCTTCCAAGGTGGTAGGACCTAAAGAGAGATGTGTTTACTACTCTACTGGCCTGCGCTCTGGTCTGTGAGTGACTTATCTGCCCTGGAACTCTGACCAGGTCCTTCCTCCTCTGTGCCAGCAAGCTCTGGCGTGCTAGTGCTCCTTCCTGCTCTGGGGCGGCAGCCTGGAGCTGAGTCTGGAAAGAGCAACAGAGTCCCGCCCCCAGTGCCAGCTGTAAACTCCTTGTGACCAGTTCTTCCACCCCCTTTTCCATTTGTGGGCCAAGAGCTCCCAAAGTAGTTGCTGCTGCTGCTAACTGAACAACTCCCAAGGCCTGCTCCTGGTTTGCTGGGTCTGAGCCTGTGTGGCCTGCCCTGGAAAGTGCTTCACTCTCACTCAGTTGTGACTGACCTTTACTGCTGCCCTTCTAATTTGTCTTTGGCTAGAATAGCATCTCACCCCATCCTTTGTGAATTCTGCTGCCCCACGAATTGTTTTATGGCTTTATTTAAAGGTATTTGGAAGGGTTTGGGGGAGAGCTCAGGTGAGTAGCTGCCTTTTCTCTGCCATCTCAGCCCTTCTCTCCCCCATTTCTAATCAAATCTGGGATTTCATTGTTTTAGGACAATATCGGTGAGGGATGCGCTGGATGGGATCTGTACCTGCTAGGAATATATTGTCTCTTCCAGTCGCATGATGCCCATTTTACAGACATATAATTGAGGCTCAGAGAATGTAATTGGTGTCCCTTTCCTCAGAACCAGAAATCTTTCTGACTTCAGGTTTAGAAATCAAGCCATTCTATGGTCCTGCCTCTCGCCATTGCTCAGATCACTGCACCAGTAAAGTGCCGACACATAGCACAGTTAGTCTTATTATTAATGTGACTTTCATCATCTTTAAGGGAATCATTCTGGGTCATTATGCCTGGTAGCCCATAACACAACTATTTTAGGCAATGCCATATATCAGATAGAAGGACAAAGGAAGTCTAAAAGGTCTGGATTCAGCCCCCACTGCTGATCCACTGTAACTGTGAAGATTGTGCGAGTAACTGCACCTCCAAGGGCCCTGGGCAACTCTCTATGACTCCAAATCGTCTAGCCCAGTTGCTCCTCTCACTGGGTACAAGGCATTGCCAAAAGGCGTTTTCCACTCAATCAACCTCGATTTCTTCCCCACCATGACTCAATAAACAAGCACTAGGTTGAGTCACCCCCTCATTTATCCAGAAAGGTGAGGGAGCAGATCTCTCTGATTAATGGAACATTCTCTTCCCAAGATGTGAGCCATATGCTGATTACCAATTAATTAGAAAACCAAAAAGTGAACAACACAAAAATTCTCCAGAATATCATTTAATCTTCCTTTGATAATTGAGAAAGTGATTCATGGCTATGACGAAGGAAATCAATTGTTGCCACAAATTTGTCTAACAATTATAAAATATATGGCTCTCCTTTCACAATCCTGAAAGGAGGCTTCTTTGTGAGGTGCAGCCCTTGGCCTTGGAAGCTCATCTAGCACCTTCCACAAACTCACTCCCAGTGCCCCTGACAGCTCAGGCTTGCTAGCAGAAGGCCACATATGTCACTGAAGGACAGGTCTACCAATGGTGATGGAATGTGGCAATCAAATGCAAAGAGTCTTTCCATCAAATAGTCTCATTTCCCTCCTGCCCTTGTTGTTTGTCCTTCATTCTAGAAGAGGACCATGACTTCAGGAGATGATACTTTGAGTTGCAGTGAATTGGATTGAAGTGAGGGAGGGCTGTGCAAAGTCACCAATCTTACTCTCTCCTCCAGAGACATTTGGATACAGTGTTAAGATATACATCAGAGGGGCAGCTAGGTGGGGTGCAGTGGATAGAGCACTGGCCCTGTATTCAGGAGGATCTGAGTTCAAATCCGGCCTAAGACACTTGACACTTACTAGATGTGTGACCTTGGGCAAGTCACTTAACCCCATTGCCCCACAAAAACAAACAAACAAACAAACAAAAGATATACATCAAGGTGACTGGAGATGGCCCCAGATGTTTAAGGTAATTGGGCTTAAGTGACTTACCCAGGGTCACACAGCTACTAAGGGTCTGAGGTAAGATTTAAAAGATTTAAACTCAGATCCTCTCAATTTCAGGGCCAGGGCTCTCCCCACTGTGCCCCACCTAGCTTCCTCTCTTGTCCTATGGTATAAAACGTGGCAGAGATCACTAGAGTTCCACCATATTTAGACTATCATCACCCCCCCCCCAATGATCACAATAACAGCCTAATTTGCCTCCCTGCCTCAAACTTCCCCTAACTCCAATCCACATTTCCCACAATCGTCAGTGGGATTTTCCTAAAATGTCCTGGTCATTTCCCTGTTCAGTGTATGCTAGGGGGCCTTCCTTATGACCCCTGGAATCCAAGGCAAACTCTGTTGTTTGGGAGTTCTTCATAATCTGACTCCAACCTGACTTTCTAAACTTATCATAAATTTTACTCCCCTACTCAAGACTCCTTGCCCAAGAGAAAATGCCATATACATTGTCCCTTAGACTTGGCATTCCATCCTCCACCTTCCTTTCTTTTGTTGTCCATCCCTCATGCTTCAAATGCTCTCTCACCTCACCTCTCCCCCCTTGAAATCCCTGGCTACCTCCACTGTCCCGGTCAAATTTCAGCTTTTCAAGAGCTTTTTCCTTTTTCTTCCAATTACCAATTCTCTGTTCTCCTCTTCCCCCAACCCCGCACCTGGGGCAAATGGCCTAGAATCAGTTAGTATCAATGGCACATGCCTCTTGTATTTCCTTACCTGCAAGTCAAAAATTCGGCATCCTACTGTGTGCCTGTGAGTGGATGGAGCATGGAAGGAGAAGGGAGGGTAGAGTCACTGAGCAGTCTTGTCAATTGTCCTTGGGTCAGTGATCTCTAAGAAAGATGCTCACCCCATGACTGCTTTGCAGAGAAGGCTGAGATCTGAACAGAGCTTCCAGTGATTTTCATGGCAGAGCTGGAGCCCAGCCCCAGTGAGGGGGCACTTAGGGGAAGGGGTTGGGAGGGAGACCCGAAGAGGGAGGATCAGAGAGCAGCAGGAGAAGGAGCAGGAGCAGGAGCCGGAGCAGGAGCAGGAGCAGGAGCAGGAGCAGCAGCAGGAGCAGGAGCAGGAGCAGGAGCAGGAGCAGGAGCAGGAGCAGCAGCAGCAGCAGCAGCAGCAGCAGCAGCAGCAGAGGCCAGAACACACTTGAGTCCAATTGAGTATAAAGAGGACAACTCTACCTTCAGGTATTCCTCCTGATTAAAGAGGCAAAATCCAGGGGGAAAAAAAGCAGCTCTTGGTGGTGGGCAGGGCTGCTGAGTCGGCCCAAGGGGGTAAGGGGTGTGATCGGCTTCTTCCACATAAGGGAAAGTGCATTAGGATTGGATCACAAAAGCAGGAGGAGATGGTATCAAAGATGAGGTGCCTGCCCTCCCCAAAGTCAAGCAAGGTCAAAACATCAACTCACTTCAGAATGACTGCATTAGTGACTGATTTTATACGTTACCATAATAGATTTGTGGGGTGCTTAAAAGAAAACTGGCCTGATCATAGAAGTTTTAACAATGTACTCCCTAAAGCGTGGGTTTCCTAATGTGTACTTATCATAGTAGTTGGCACATAGTAGGTCTTTAATAAATGATCTTTAATTATTTACTTTTAGCATTCTTTTCTTCCTAATTTGGAGTCCCACATTCTGTCCCTTTCTCCCACCCACTCCCTCCCCTGCCCCCTGAGAAGGCAAGCAAAGATAGCAGTTACACATGTGAAATCATGTGAAACCTAGGTCCACATTAGCCATATTTTTTTGTGTGTGTGAGGCAATTGGGGTTAAGTGACTTGCCCAGGGTCACACAGTTAGTGTCAAGTGTCTGAGGCCAGACTCAGGTCCTCCTGAATCCAGGGCGGGTGCTCTGTCCACTGTGCCACCTAGCTGCCCTCACATATTTTTTAAAAAGCAAGAAAAATGAAGTGAGAAAATTGTACTTCAATCTGCACTTAGTTCATCAATTCTCTCTGGAGGTAGAGAACATTTGTTCATCATGGGTCCTTTGGGATTGTCTTGGATCATTATATTGATCAGGGTAATCAAGTCTTTCACAGTTGATCATCATTAGAACATTGCTGTTATTTGTTCTTTTCACTTCATTTTGCATCATGTAGGTCTTTCCATGTTTGAATATAATAGCACTTCATGACAATCACAAGCTAGAGCTTGTTCAGCCATTCCCCAAAGGGTGGTCATCTCTTCAATTTCCCAAACTTAGCCCCTATGAAAAGAGCTGGTATAAATATTTCTGCACAGATATTTCCTTTTCATTTTTCTGTGATCTATTTGGGATACAGACCTAGTAGTGGTATTGCTGGGTCAAAGGGTATGCACAGTTTTATAGCCCTTTGGGCCTAGTGCCAAAGTACTCTCCGGATTGGTTATACCTATTCACTATTCCATCAACAATTCATTTGTGGTTGTTGTTGTTTTCTCATTTTTAGTAGTGTCCCACTCTTCATGAACATATTTGCAGGTTTCTTGGCAAAGATACTGGAGTGGTTGGACATTTTCTCCTCCAGCTCATTTTATAAGATGAGGAAACAGAGGCAAACAGGGTTAAGTGACTTGCCCCAGGCCACACAGCTAGTAAGTGTCCAAGGCCAGATTTGAACTCAGGAAAATGAGATTTCCTGTTTCCAGGACCATCACTTTATCCAATGAGCCCCCTATGCTCTTCACTGAAGTATTTCACCCATTTTTCCTTATCCCCTCTAGCATTGGCCATTCCTGAAACTTTGAGGTGGTAACTTAGAGTTGTTTAAATTTGCATTTCTTTAATTAATAGTGATTTAGAATACGTTTTCATATAACTGTAGATAGCCTTGATTTCTTCTTCTGAAAGCTGACCATTTATCAACTAGAAGACTCTTTTATAAAGTTGATTCTGTTTTATACTTGGTATGTATTTGACAAATGACTCTTTTGATCAATGAAACTTGGTATTTTTATGTTACTTCATTTTCTATGGTTGTTGTTGTTTGTCTTGCATCCTTGAAGAGGACCATGACATCAAGGTGATGTGACGACTTATAGTAAATTGGATTTAAGTGACAGAGGACTGTGCAAGGTCACCAGCCTCACTCTCTCCTCCAGGGCCTTCTGGGTCCAGTGGGAAGACATACATCAGGACAAGTTGAGATGGTCCCAAATATTTAAGGCAATTTGGGTTGAGTGGCTTGCCCAGGGTCACACAGCTTCTAAGTGTCTGAGGTCATATTTAAACTCAGGTGCTTCCAATTTCAGGACCACTGTGAATCTAGCTGTCTGGTATCAGTTTCCCTGATTATCTCTTCTAATAATTCTACTTATATTTTTGCTTTGTTTGTGACCATGAGACTTCTACCTCTGCCTTATTTTTGTTCTGCTGAAGCATATTATATTCTGCTCCAGTATTTTATTTTAACTTTGTGTGTGTTTCTGTTTCAAGTATATCTCTTGTAAGCAACATATTGTTGGATTGTGGTTGTTAATCCATTCTGCTCTCTGCTTCCCTGTTATGGGTGAGGCAATATCATTCACATTCACAGTTATGATTGATCATGTTTCTTTCCCTACATCTCATTTTTTTCTGTTTATTTTGCTATCATTTTATTTTGTCCCTTCTCAAAAATCTATTTTTCTTCTAACAACTATCTCGCTTAACCTGCCCTCCCTTTTATTGTTCCTTTCTATTGTCCTCTTCCCCTCCTATTTCCTTATTGGGTAAGTTAGGTTTCTATACACAACTTACTGTATGTATGTATGTATGTGTATGTGTAAATGTGTGTACACATCAAAACATACATATGTGTGTATACACACACACACACACACACACACACACACACATATATATATATATATATATATATATATACATCTTCCCTCTTTGAACCATTTTTTGTGAAATTGAGGCTCAGGCATTGCCATCTATCCTCCCAGTTCCCCCCTCTTGAAAAGCTCTTCCTTGTATGCCTATTTTATGTATGAACATTTCCCCATTCCATCTCTCCTTTCCCCCTTTCCCAGTGCATCCCTATTTCTCACCCCTTCATTTTATTTTATTTTTTCAGATCATTTCAACATAATAGACTCAAACCAATGCCTTCTTTCTATGTAAACTCCTTCTAACTGCCACAATAATGACAAAGTTCTCAGAGTTAAAAGTGTCACCTTTCCGTGTAGGAATGTAAATTGTTTAACTTATTGAATCCATTATGATTACTCTTTCCTGTTCATCTTGTTATACTTCTCTTGACTCTTGTGTTTAAATGTTTACTTTTCTATTCAGCTCTGTGTTGTTGTTGTTGTTTTTTCCATAAGGAATACCTGAAAGTCCTCTATTTGCTGCTAAGGATGCTGATACAGGTCCCAAATTCATCCACACATGATCTAGAGAGACCTCCCACTCCAAGTGTCACACACCTCTCCTTTGGACTCCCTAAATTTTCTTGGGCTGGGAAATGGTCTCACTTTGACCTTTGTTGCCTCTGCCACTCCAAAATTTGGTTTGAGGCATTATTTTAAAGTTGTTTGGAAGGGAATGTTGAGGAAGTTCAGCCATCTTGGCTCCCCTTAACAAATGTTTATAGATTGTTAGAAAGATTTTGGCTGAATACTTTTGAGGAGGAATAGTTTAAAAGAAGATAGAAAATAGAGTAAATATCATGGGAAGGGAATAGTATGGAGGGAAATAGTTATGATGACTTTGCTGGGCTAATATGAAGATAATTCTTTATCAAGTTTAAGGTACTTTATTTAGGTTATGATGAACAGGATACTATTAGAAAAACCTGGAAAGACCTACATGAACTGAAGCAGAGTGAAATGCACTGTATACAAAATAACAGCAATAGTGTAAGATGATCTGCTGGGAAGCATGTGGTTATTTTCAGCAAGGCGATGGTCCAATATAACCCTGAAGGACTTATGAAAATGGCAACCCATCTACAGAGAAAGAAGTGATAGTATCTGAAAATAGATGGAAACACATTTTTTTCTTTTTCTTTCTTTTTTTTTTTTTTTTTTTGGTGAGGCAATTGGGGTTGGGTGGCTTGCCCGGGGTCATGCGGCTGGTGGGTGTTGGGTGTCTGGGGCCGGATTTGGGCTCGGGTGCTCCTGGTTCCAGGGCCAGTGCTCTGTCCACTGCGCCACCTAGCTGCCCCTGGAAACACATTTAAAAAAAAATTTTTTTTCTGTTTGACAATTCCTCAGTCTGAAGTTTTGGGAGTTTTTTGACTGTTTTCTCTCACAACCTAGCTAATGTGGGAATATTTTCCATGACTACTCATGTATAACTTATTTTTAAATGCTTGAGTTCTAGTGGGTGGGGGTTGGGAATGGAGGAGGAACAGAAGTTGGAACAATTTTTTAAAAAATTTGATGTTAAAATTTGTTTTTACATATATTTTGGAAAATGAAATTCTATCCAAAAAAAAAAGAAAAAGAAAAAACACATAAAAATAAAGAAAAAGTATAAAGGAGCATTTTGAATATTGCTAGGGAAGAAATTCATAGTGCAAAGGTATAAAAAGTTCTATCAACAAGACAGAGAGAGATGTGATTTTGTGTGTGTGTGAGAAACTATATATATATATATATACATATATATACATATATATACATATATATACATATATACATATATATATACATACATATATATATATATATATATATATATATATATATATATATATATATATATATATATATATATATATTGCAATTGGGGTTAAGTGATTTGCCCAGGGTCACAGAGCTAGTAAGTGTTAAGTGTCTGAGGCCAGATTTGAGCTCAGGTACTCCTGACTCCAGGGCCAGTGCTCTATCCACTGCACCACCTAGCTGCCCATGAAACAATATATTTTTACAAGATATAGTGATGACTAAAACCTAAAGAACTTTGGACCAGTGTTGGGTGATTCTATCCTAAATAGATGTGGAGAAGCAGTGCACAATGCACAGTGTTAAGGGTTGCTTAGGGCTCCCCCAGACTTGTCTTTTTTAGTTGCCATATTTTCCAGAAACCGTGGACCCAGTGTATGCAAAAGGCCCAGAATATTTCAAGGATGAAGCCCCCTCCCCCTTGCAGCTGACATAATTTGTTTGCAAGCCAAATTGGATTCCCAATGTATCCTTGGGAGGTAAGACAGGTACTAGCCAGTCTGTACCAGGATGGGGAAAATGTGTGTGCAGCTTTCATTCTTTGCAGATAAGCTGACCCTCCTATCTTCATATTGTAGTAGATCCCAAGGGAAAAGAATGCAGCTTTTGCCATCACCTTGCTCCTCCAATTTGGGAGGGCTTACTGTGCCTTTCCCCTTCCTGATTACTGAAGTCATAATCTTCCTCTTGCCCTCCCTCCTCCTCTCCCTCCTCTCCCTCCCTCTCTTCCTTTCTTCTTCCCTCCTTCCTTCCCTCTCTTCCTTCCTTCCTTCCTTCCTTCCTTCCTTCTGTCCATCATTATTTCCTTTCTTCTTTCCTTCCTCCCTCTCTCCTTTCCTTCCTTCCAGTGATTGATTCATTCAATAAGCCTTTAGTAAGCACCTACCTTGTGTAAGGCACAAAAAAGTTTTCTTCAGCTCTATTGTTTGACACATGCCATTTTTCCTCTCTCCATATCACTTGTCTACAGGAGTTTAAAAATAAAATTGACTGTGTGAAACTGAGAGCAGCCCCATAATTCAGGTGCCATGAGGAGCCAGGTGTGTCACTGACTTCCTACCTTTAGCAGTGAATGATTGAGTAGCACCAGTGCATGTGACTTATTTTGCTTCTGTAGGCAGACATTTGGATGAACTCCTAATACAGAGGCTGGAAACACCTAGACTGAGCAAATGCCTCCTGCTTGATAAACACTTCAAAGTGTCGCTAGGGTTTTCCCACTTTTCGTCTAATAAAACTGCTATCCACACATGGTCACTGGTCCCCTCCCTTTTGAAAATTTTATCCTTGGCAGGAAGGGTGATCAGCCAGGTAGCTCAGTAGGCAGAGTGCTGGGTCTGGAGTCAGGATGATGTGGGTTCAAATCTGACCTCAGACACTTACTTGCTGTGTAACCCTGAGCAAGTCATTTAACCATATTTGCCTCAGTTTCCTCATGTGAAAATGAGCTAGAAAAGAATAAAGCAAAACACTGGAGTTTCTCTGCCAAGAAAACCCCATAGGGGATCATGAATTGGATGCAACCAAAAAATGACTGAACCTAAACGACAACAGAAAAAGGGGATGAACACCCAATAGTATATAGGCATATGCAAATGACACATGTATACAAATGCATGCATGCATACATATATACACAGGTACATCTATTCTTTTTAATTACATGGTTTTAAGTTTCCTTTCTTTTTTTTCTTTTCTTTTTAAATCATAAAATTATTTTATTATTTTCCAGTTACATATAAAGATAGTTTTTGACATTTGTTTTTATGAGACTTGGAGTTGCAATTTTTTCTCCTTTCCTCCTTCCCTTTCTTCCCTCCCTTCTCACTCCCCACTCCCCAAGACAGAAAGCAATCTGATATAGGTTAAATACACAGGTACATCTATTTACAAATTGTGTAATATATGAAACACATAACTATCTATCTATATAATTATCTTGTACTCAGGTCTTCATTGATATGTGTAATAAAATATATGCATATACATAAATATGTGTGTAAAATATATACTGTATACACATATATATGTACACATACACAGCTACATGTAAAGATATAGAAATAATATCTTACACTCACCACATTCACATGGATTATTATAAACAATTTTGCCCACTGAGCCAAAGGCACACTTGCAAATAATTCCTTCCACAATGTCTTCTCTGGCCCATTCACAAGTTTCATTTTGATTTAGCAAGGGATACAGTGAGTCATAATAATCACTTGTTAATCCAAAGTGTTAGACTTTATCAAATGTGATTGTGCCCTAGACTGAACACTTAACACCATTTTTTTTAATGACATTGTGTAAACCATCCATGGCTGGTTTGAGAAAGAAGTTCACTAAGAGCATTATCAGTTCAATTTAAAGCTCAAATGAATAGAAAACACCCATTGTTTATTAGAGAGACTTAATACCCAGGACTCTCCACTGCCACCTTCCCTTCATTTACTCTGATTTTAAAACCAGTCTTTGATTTTGAGTTCTGTCCCAATTCAATTTAGACCACCAGTTTATTGCCTGCCTATTGTGTGCAAGGCTCTGAGATGAGTCTGGGGTGGCATATGATGGGCAGATTCTTGTAGGACTGTTTGCCGTCTGGCAGTACTTATTGGGTCTGCCTTCCATCAACCCCCTTTCCAGGTTAGCTCCTGCCTGCTTCTGCAACTCGCTGGATGCTCAGGCCTTGCTGCTCACTGACCACTGTACTACCAAATACAAAGCTATTGATTCTTAAGATGAGTAGCAAGATCCTGAAAATATCTCAGGCTATAGGAAAGGGCAAATACAAGTGCTGCTTCTTACTCATCCTTCAAAAGTATCAGAAGAATCAGAGTCTTCTTTGTGGAGGAGGATGAATTGAAAAAATGTTTGAGATGTAGTCAGTGGTCAGCTGATATGCAGATTGCTTATGTGAATGTCCTTATACCTCTGGCCATCTGTAGGTCTTTAGAGAGCTTCCCGCAGATGTTGATGAGCTCTTGTCTCACTGTTGCAGGTCCTTTCCACCAAGACAGATTTGGCCACGTAGTGGCATGTAATCCAAGGCCAGTGTTGCTCAATTCTTCTCTTCCCAGTGTATTAGACTTGTTCCCATTCTGAGGCTTGCTCATAAAGACCAAGGCCATCGATCCACCCCCCTTTCCTCCCTCATGGATTGTAGGCTCATCTTTCTCAGTTCCCCAGGCCATGAAGTTTCTCTCTTGTACCTCTCTTCCTCCTGTCATTGGGTGTGGCATGTTGAAGTCTCTCTACTTACTTTTTACTTGATAATAAAAGTATTTTGTTATTTTCCAGTTTCATGTAAAGATAGTTTTGAGCATTTGTTTTCATAAGATTTTTTGTTCGAAATTTTTCTCCCTCCCTTCCTTCTCCCCTCCCGAATACAGAAAGCAGTGTGATATAGGTTACATATGTACAATCACATTAAACTATTTCTACATTAGTCATATTGTGAAAGAAGAATAAGAACACAAGGAAAAACCTCAAAAAACCAGACAAAAAGTAGAAATAGTATGGTTTAATCTGCATTCAGAATCCACAGTTCTTTTTTTCTGGATGCGGAGAATATTTTCTATCATAAGTTCTTTGGAATTGTCTTGGATAATTGCACTGCTGAGAAGAGCCAAGTCTATCACAGTAGATCATCAAATGGTGTTGCTGTTACTATGTACAATGTTCTGGTTCTGCTCACTTCACTCAGCATCAGTCAACTAAAGTCTTTCCAGGTTTTTCTGAAATTTGCCTGCTCATCATTTCTTACAACACAATAAATTACATTACATTCATATATAAAAACTTGTTCAGCCATTCCCCAATTGATGGGCTTTCCCTTGATTTCCAATTCTTTGCCATCACAAAGAGCTGCCATAATTTTTTCATACATGTGGTTCCTTTTCCCTTTTCTATGATCTCTTTGGGATTACTGGGTCAAAGGGGCACAGTCCTATAACCCTTTGGGCACAGTTCCAAATTGTTCTCCAGTGTGGTTGAATCAGTTTACAACTCCACCAACAAAGCATTAGTGTTCAAAAAATTTCCCCATGACTTCTCCAAAGTTTATTATTTTCCTATTTTTGTCATATCAGCCAATCTGATGGGTGTGAGGTGGTACCTCAGCATTGTTTTAATTTGCATTTCTCTAATCAATAGTGATTTAGAGCATTTTTCATATGGCAATAGCTTTGATTTCTTCATCTGAAAACTGTTATATCCTTTGACCATTTCTCAATTGGGGAATGACTTGTATTCTTATACATTTGATTCGGTTCCCTATATATTTTAGAATCAAGACCTTTATCAGAAACACTGGCTGTAAAAATTTTTTCCCAGCTTTCCACTTCCCTAGATTGAAGTCTTTCTTGTGAGTGCTATGTATTCATCCAACTCAGCCTTTGAGAGCCTTAACCTTGGGTTCCATGTTTCATAGCCAAGTAACGTAGCTGGCCGAATAACATTGGAAAGGAGATAGGTCCTAGAGCCAGGAGAAATTGGGGATCATTGCAGTTCTTGAAAATAACCTTTGTTTGAGCAAACTGCCATCCTGTGCTTTCTCCTACATGGTTCCAGCACAAAGGCCACGCCTAGCACTAACCCAGAATAGAACTCCTACCAGTCCCCTTCCCAGCAACTGAAGGTTTGCAAAATGCTAAAAACCCAGTGAGGAGGCAGACTGCAAGGGAGGCAACCAAGGTTACAGCCTTGACCTTGACTTCATGGACACCAGTGATCCTGCTGCTTGGCTTCATAAGAAAGGCAGTTCAAGATACACTTTAATCTTCTTTGTGTGTATGTACATGCATATCCATGTGTATATGTGCACATTGTATGTGTGTATATGTATGCACTGTGGAAAATTTGAATATATCATTGTATGATTATGCATGTGCACATGAGTCTGCATGTGCATACACACAAATATACATGGATACATACATGGGACCAGATGAACATTTTGCAGGCCATGCCAGAGATGTGTAAAGTCCAGGTCAGTTAGCTTTTACAGTGGGGAAAGAGTCTGGAGTCAGGAAGACCTATGTCTGAATCCAAGTTCAGGAAAGGTCCAGTGCAGTTCCTGGCACTCAGGAAGCATTTAATTCTCTTCTCTTTCCTGCTATGCAGCACCAGGTCAGGTGTCAGTGACAGAGGAGCCCACACACCCAAATCCCTGCCCTCTCTTGAGGATGGGTGACGGGGAGAATGGGGAACATTGGGAGCATTATGACAATTTGTAAGAGGAATGGATTTGGGGAAAATAATAAAAAGGTCTGTTTTGAACACATGGAGTTGAGATATGTATAGGAAGCTCCTTTTGAGAAGCCCAAAATGCAGTCTGTGATGTAGGATTCTTTTTCAGTAGGAAAAAAAGAAGATAAAATAGATGAGAGATATAGCTATAGACCCATAGATGATAAGGAGAGGGATAGATGTGGATGTCTCTGGGAGTCATCTAAATAGAGACAATAATTGAAGCCCTAGGAACTGATGAGATCACCAAGTGGCATGATAGAGAAGAAGGAAAAATCAAATCCAAGAAAGACGCTTGAAAGGGGTGGGCATGGTGCAGAACATTGATGTTATGTTTACTCTAGATCTGTAAATCAAAAAAATCTGTTTGCACCTTATTGATTTTCATAATAGTCTGACTTTTCATCTCATTTCATGTGTTTTGATTATGATTAGATCATGTCCACCATTCTTTGAAAGACTAGGGATTTTCTATGGAATTCTATTGCTTGGGACTGTGGATGAGCTAGCTGCCTTGGACTTCATGTGGCAGTATTTTGTGGGACACCCATGCAAGCAAAGAGCATGCTAATGGAGCTTAATAAGAACATGCATGGTAGCCTTAATAAGGTTCTTCCCTTCTTATATTCTTCCAGAACACTGTCCACATTTCTCCTTTTCCTCATCACAACAGACTTATTGTTGTTGAAATCTTATTCTGACCACTCCCAATCCCCTCATCACCTACTAGAGGAGAAACTGCTTGCAGTCAGAGGACACACGATTTTTAATAAAGGGCTAAGCCTGGTGCTTGAGAATTCTTGGTTAAAATGACTTTATGAAAGATCCCTTCCCCAGTTCTTCCTTTCCTTTATTTGTTGAGCATTCTGCCTTCCTGAAGAAAGTCTGTACCCTTCCTGGACACAGGGACCTACCCTGTCATAGGGATAAGCCAGGCCTTGAGCACCTTCCAAAACAAACTCTCCACACTAAAGTAAAGCTTCCAGACCTGAAGAGAAATTTGCATTCCAAAGGAGAGCATCTGGCTTGTATGGGAAATACTGATTATCTTCTTGTGACACATTTATGAGTTTTCCTCTCATTAATTTTTATCTTAGAAGTATTCATTGTTCTGCTAGACTGGCTTTAGAACAAACACCTGCTTTTTACAACTCTTAGATGAACTCTTCAAGGTTTGATGCTTAAAACAGCTGACAATGGAAGTGTGAGCCTCCTTCCTTTCTGAGGAGATTGTCTCACCAGACTTGCCTTCACTTTTAGATCTGAAGATTTCTCTTGTCTCTGTCACAGAAAAGATGAAGAGGCCACACAAAGCATTTTGGGGAATATAGACCTTTCATGATGATGTCTTTCCATACTATAGGAGACTAGATCCAAACTGAGAAAATGGCAGCAATCATGTAGCCCAGTGCCTTCATTTGCAGGAGAAAAATGGAGAATCAGACACATTAAGGGCCATGCCTCAAATCCCACTGGTAAGAAATGGGGCAGGCAGGATTGGAACACAGATCCTCTGCTTCTAGAACCAGAGTAACTTTTACAACTTGTTGGTGTTGTTTTAATTTTAATGTCCAAAGCCTCCTGATACTCTTTTTTTTTTTTTTTTTTTGGTGAGGCAATTGGGGTTAAGTGACTTGCCAAGGGTCACACAGCTAGTAAGTGTTAAGTGTCAGAGGCCGGATTTGAACTCAGATACTCCTGAATCCAGGGCCGGTGCTTTATCCACTGTGCCATCTAGCTGCCCCCCTGATACTCTTCTTAAAGAAAATAACCCTGACCTATAGGCTTGAAACTTCTGTGTATACTATAAGTGACATAAATTCATCAGGCAGTTCAATCCCATGAGGGTTTATTAAACAGAGTCTTGTATAATCTTCTCAGTTGAAACACAATTAAGGCCATTGATGATTCAGTATGACCAGTCCCTCCCAAGAGGTGCATGGCAAGGTTTCCTGTGCAGGAGTAGATGGCAACTCCTTGTTGGCCTCCTGGTCCTTCCCTTCCACCAAATCTTCCATGGTACCTCACTCTTCTCCAAAGTTGTCTAAGGGTCCCAACACAGCTGTTGAGTGAACTACCTCCTGTCCCTCCCTCCTGAGGAGAGAGATACAACTCCGGGAGTCAATCATAAATCTGGTATATCCAAACAAGAGAGGTTTTCATAAGCATAGTAAGAATACTGGGGCGTAAGGTCGTTGTTGTTTTGGTTAAATCAACTCCTGCTTTTATGTTTCTTTCACCACTTATTATGGTAGAAGGTGGCAGGGGGCCAAAGTACCAAGTGGCAAAAAATGATTACTTCTCACAGCAAAGGAAAACCAGACAGTAAACCCAAATACTAGAAGCACAATAAAGAAAGCAAGACATCCCATTGGAGAGCGAAAAAGACACTTCATAAACTGAAACTATTTATATTGATTGAAAATCTTTGTCAGGACCATTGTTACCTTTCTAGAGTCACTCTAAAATGATTTGGAATTTGTAAAATAATACTAGCAGGTGATATTTCTGTATCACTTTAGGGCTGGCCAGATACCCAATACATTTGAACCTTTTAACAAACATCTGGGACAGTTCTTATGTTCATGGCCCCTTCACAATATGAGAAAACTGAGGCTCAGCAAGTTAAGATGACTTACCCAACTTTCACCACCTAAAAATGTTTGAGACTAGGGCCAGATCCAGATCATCTTGACTCAAGAGCCAGAGCTGTTGTTTTGTAACTTTGTCAGACTGAAAGTTTCATAAACTTCCCCTAAAGGGCAGCAAGTGGCGGCAGGGTCCTCCACATAATTGACTGATGTTGGAGAGCAGGATTAGGGAGAATTTCACATTCAGACAGGGGACAATAGGACATAAAAGAAAACATACTCAAGATAGAGTCAAGAAAAGTCCTGGGGCCTAATCCTCACCCTTATATTTTATAGCTGTAGGACTCTGGGAAAGCCAATTACTCTTGCTGAAGCCCCATTTTCTTCTGTAAAATGAGGTTCCTTCTATCTACCCATGGTGTTGTGAGGAAAGAAAATTTTACATCCTAAAGGGTCCTGGCAACGGAAATGATCACAGCAATTTACATTTTCTTCCCAATAATTTTGCAAGTTAGGAAACAGAAATGTTAATGTCCCCATTGTATAGAGGATCAAACAGAGGATCTAAGAATCTCTCAGTGATTTACCAAGGATGGCATAGTTAGTGAGAGTCAGAGACAGGGTTCCACACCTAGGCACACCAGCCCTGAAATACAGTGTTGGTTTATTTCCACTGTATTCTATCCAATGCAGGGCCCATCCTAGGCATGGTCTTAGAGAAATGAAGCCTAAGCATAGAACAAGATGCTAAGAAGCCCCAGGGTACCATGCTCAAAACCCCTGCACAAGTCCATGCTAACCTGGCTTTGGTCTTTCCCATTGGGCCAATTACCAATGGAGTCAAGTGCTCTTAATAGGAGCATAAAAGACAGAAAAAATGGACATCACTGACATTTTATTTACTTGACTATAAAAGCTACACAATTGGAGATTTCATGATTCGCATCATGAGCTGTCAGAAGTAATTTTCTTCAACTAATATGAGTGAGGGGCACTTCTGAATTCAGTGCCTTTATAAATATCCCATAAATTCCAACAAAATATGGGTATAGTACAGATTATTCTTGCCAAACGTGTCAAAGGAAATTAGGTGTTCTTTAGTTGTCTATGGTAGAGAGAGGGGGAAACAAGGAAGTGGGCTCTGAAATTCTCACAAACCCAAACCTGTTGTCATAGAAACTAATAGGATTTATTAAGGTACTTTGTTATCTGGACCTCTATCTAAACATGTAAACCCCTTTGCCATCTAAATATAATCCCTCATTAGCCTGTGCTATTCAGACAACATAAAGAATATTTGGTTCTGGACAATCAAGTTGGGGAAAGACATTGACAAGCTGGAGAGTACTCAGAATAAGATGACCAGGATGTTAAGGCAATTGGAGGTTCTGACAGAGAGTCATTTGGAAACACAACAACGACAACAACAACAACAACAACAACAACAACCCCACAGAGATGGAAGAGGGGACAATAACTGAGTTCAAGTATTTAAAGGCAGTCTTAAGGAAGAGGGAACAAATTTCTTGTGCTTGGTCCCAGAAGACAGAAGCAGGGACATTTTATAGAATTTGTAAAGAGGCAGGCATGTTTAGGCTGAATATGGAGAAATTTCCCCTTACAATTAGAGCTATTCAAAAGTGGTAGGGGCTTACTCAGCATGCAATGAGATTTTCAGGTCTAGGGAGGTCTTTATGAAGAGGATGGATAAAAATCCCTCAAAAAGGGGCAGCTAGGTGACGCAGTGGATAAAGCACCAGCCCTGGATTCAGGAGTACCTGAGTTCAAATCTGGCCTCAGACACTTGACACTTACTAGCTGTGTGACCCTAGGCAAGTCACTTAATCCCCATTGCCCTGCCCAAAAAAAAAGAAAAGAAAAAAAGAAACAAAAGAAAATCTATCAAAAAAGAAAAAGAAAAATTAAGCAACTACTATGTGCCAGGAATTTCACTAAGTACTGGAGATAGAAAAAAAAAAAAAGGTAAAAGACAATCCCAGAGACTTCTGGGGCAGAGCCAAGATGGTAGAGGAAAGGCAGTGAGTTCTTGAATGCATGACATGATTGCTCCTAAAAACATCCAAATAATGACATAGGACAATGCCTGGGGCAGCAAAACCTACAGAAGAATGTGCTGAAATTATCTTCCAACCAAGGACAGCTTGGAAGGTCAGGAGGAGGGAGCTGCTGTGCTGATACAGGAGTCAAACCAAACTCCACAGTCACCCTGACACAGATCCAGTCCCAGGAAGGCCTCACCAGAGAAGGAGACCCCCAGAGCCTCTGAATCAGTTGCAGTGCCAGTGTCTTCTGGAACTAGGTTCACAGTCTGGTGAGAGGGCTGAATGCTTGGCAAGGGGGAGATTACAGGGGGTCTCTGCTGGTGCTGAGGCAAAACTTGTTTTTTTCACCCCTGCTGGTAAGCAGGGAATAGGTTTGAGTAGCAGTGGCCCAGGTGGGGGAGGGGCACAGTCTCTTCAGAGCTGACAACCACAACACAGAAAACCAGTTGATTAGCAAGTTGGTCTGGGGTCATTTACAGACCAGGGAAAAGACCAGGCAAGTGAAGAACCTGATTTTCCTTAAATCATACCGCCTGTGACCTTCTGAAGCTTGGTATAGTGCAGCCTGGAAACAGTGCCCCACTTTAAGAGCTAAAAATCAAGTAAAAGAAAGGCAAAATGAGCAGACCAAGAAAGGTGAGGACCATAGAAAGTTTATTTAGTGACAAGGAAGATCAAGGCACACCTTCAGAGGAAGACGTCAACATCAGGGACCCTATATCTAAAGCTTCCAAGAAAAATATGAATTGGTCAAAGATCATAGAGGCACTCAAAAGGGACTTTGAAGATAAAGTTATAGAGGTAGAGGAATAAATGGAAAAAGAAATGAGGGTGATGCCAGAATGACATGAGGAAAAAGTCAACAGCTTAAAAAGCCAAATTGCCCAAATGGAAAAGGAGGTACAAAAGTTCACTGACAAAAATAATTTCTAAGAATTAAGATTGAACAAATGCAAGCTCCTGACTTTATGAGAAACCAAAACACAATAAAGGAAATCCAACTGAATAAATAAAAAAAAAAAGACAGCAATGCGAAATATCTTCTTGGAAAAACTGCTGACCTGGAAAATAGGTCCAGGAGAGATAACTTGAAAATTTTTGGTCTACCTGAAAACCATGATCAAGGAAAGAGCTTAGACACCATCTTCCAAGAAATTATCAGGGAAAATTGCCCTGATATTCTAGAAAAAGAAGGTAAAATAGAAATTGAAAAAAATCCACCAATAACCTCTTGAATGAGATCCAAAAAGGAAAATTCCTAGGAATATTATAGCCAAATTCCATAGCTCTCAGGTCAAATAGAAAATGTTGCAAGGTTCCAAAAAGAAAGAATTAAAGTACTGTGGAGCCCCAGTAAGAATAGCACAAGATCTAGCAGCTTCTACCTTAAAGGACCAGAAGGCATGGAATATGATATTCCAGAGGGCAAAGTAATAAGGATTACAACCAAGAATCACCTATCCAGCAAAACTCAATATAATCTTTCAGAGAAAAAAAATGGAACTTCAATGAAAAGGGGACTTTGAGGTATTTGTGATGAAAAGAGCTGAAATGAATGGAAAATTTGACTTTCAAGTACAAGACCCTCCAGAATCATTAAAAAAAAAAAAATTGGAGTTGGGGGAAATGTCTGGGGTTGTGCAGTGGGTGACTGTTTTGTGTGTGAGGCTCTGTTTTGGCTGGGATCCTTCTGGGACCAGGGTGGATGTTTTGTCCACTGTGGCACCTAGATGCCCCATGATGACATCTTTAAGGTTAAATTGAGGGGTGAGGGAAATGCACTGGGGGAGGGGGAAGGGCAAAGGTAGCATGGAGTGAAATCCCACATGAATTAAACAGGAAAGAGCTTATGGAGTGGGGGAAGAGATAGGGGAGGAACAGGGCTGTAAATGAATTTTACACTCATCAGAATAGGCTCAAAGACCTTAAACTCATCAGAGTAGCTTCAAGGAGGGATTAACACACACACACACCAATTGGGTGGAGTAATGTATTTAATCTGGGCAGTAAATGGGCCTAACTCTCATCAGAATTACCTGAAAGATCTCAATCTCATCAGAATTGGCTCAAGGAGGAAATAATGTACACACTTAATTGGGTGGAGTAATCTATCTAACTCTTCAGTAAAATAGAAGGGAAAGGGGATAAAGAGAGAGGGGAAAAAGAGGGGAGGGCAGTTTGGGGGAGGGGACTGACAGAAGCAAATCCCTTCTGAAGAGGGATAGGGTTAAAGGAGATAGATAATAGAGTAAATATCATGGGGAAGGGAATTCGATGGAGGGAAATGGTTAACACTAGTAATCATGAAAGAGTGAAAAGGGGAAAAACTGTCCAATATATATATATATAGCAAATCTTTGTGGTGGCTAAGAGCTGGGAATCAAGAGAATGCCAATCAATTGAGGAATGAATGAAGAAGCTGTGGTATATGAGTGTGGTGGAATGGTCTTGTGCTATAGAAAATGACAAGCAGGATGACTGCAGAAAAACCTGGAAAGACTCATGAACTGATGTATAGTGAAGTGAGCAGAACTGTCAATAGTGACAGCAGTACTGTTCAATGAGCAATTGTGAATGACAACTCCTCTCAGGAATACAATGATCCAAGAAAATCCGAAGGGACTAATGATGAAGCATACTATCTACCCCCATAAAAAGAACTGATAAAGAGAGCCTTTATGGATTGTTTTTTGTTTAGCTTTTTTTTTTTCAGTGAGGCAATTGGGGTTAAGTGACTTGCCCAGGGTCACACAGCTATAAGTGTTAAGTGTCTGAGGCTGGATTTGAACACTATAACCTGGTTGCTGTCTTGTGGAAGGGAGAGGAATAGGAGGGAGGGAGAAAAATTTGGAACTCTAAATCTTATGAAAATGAATGTTGAAATCTACCCTTACAATGTAACTGGAAAAAAATAAAATAAACGTTCGTTGCAAAGAAAAGAAAAGGACAATCCCTGCCCTCATGGAACTTATGATCTAATGAAAGAAACAACATTCGAATGAATACATATGAAACAAGTTAAATCCAGGATAAATAGGAAATAGTTAATAGAAGGAAGGCACTAGAAATAAGAGGGGTTAAGTCAGACTTCCTGTAGAAGATGAGATTTTAGTTGGAACTTAAAGAAAGGATTCCAAGCAGAGGAGGGTATATATTCCAATTTCTTAGGGATGTAAGTAAATACATTTTATTTTCTCAGAGATTGGAGCATCCCCTTCAATAGTACTCATTTTGTGTGATTTCTATCTCTATACCTTTCCTACATAAATCATCCAAGCAAAAATCAAAAGGTCTTCCATTAGGGTTAAATCTTTCATGAAGAATGGTGAAGCCAGTTAACTATCCCTCTGATAACCCTCACTTAGGTAACATCCCCAACCCCCACCCCAACTATTCATGCATGTTCTTGATCTTGTCTTCATTTTTCTAATGTAAATCAAGGTAGTTCACAAGCTGCTCTATTCCATTGTAGCTTCCTATAGCCCTTTGGCTTCCTGCTAGTTGGAATCTTCATAAATTATTACGTTGCCTCATTCTTACCTATAAAACATCACTGGAAACTTGAACTTGAAAGTTAAAAATATGAGCTCAATGCCAGGGACCAACTTGGGCTCATGCAAAGGGTTGTATATATCCCCAAATGTGATGAATAAAATAATTACAAGATACAAAATCCTGGGTAACCTATAACCATATTTATCAATTATAACTGGTAAAAACCTGTCAAAAATGGCTCTTTAATCTCAGTTCAAAAAGAAAGGAAGAGGCTACATAACTAATTCTTCAGGTTTTTACGTCTTTTTGATAAGGGCTATTCCATTGTGCAGCAATCAAGTCTGATTGTTCAACTTAATTTGGAGGTAGACTATAGCTCCGGATTACGCCAGACCACCCCCAGCCTTGGGCCTACTATGCAAAGACTGCATGCCCTTCAATAGGTGGGTGGAATGGCCCCTTCCTGGAGCAGAGGACTTCCCATATAGACAAAGGATCCGTCTCCTTAGCAGCACACAATGGCCATCTCCACCCCATACCAGCTTGCTAGCTTGGTTGGATGTCATGGGCAAAGATTAAGGAGAGCCACTTCAAACTTCTCAAGAAGAACTTTAGGGCTGTTGATGATAAATAGTCATTTCTCATGCAAATATTGTCTAAACCATGACTGTTCTCTTAAGTTCTGGATGCTTCTCATTACACACTGTGCCCTTTGAGGATGAACATGGTGCCATAGGTCATAACATGCAACAATCAGCAATGATCACTGAATCTGCAAATAACTTTCAAACGTCCTTGGATACAGCTTCCCATCCACATCTCCTCACAAACCTGCATGCCTTGAATAACTGGTCTTGTATGACTGTATGGGGCTTCCTCCGTATAGAATCATTAACTTTCTTCAAAGCATAGTTCAGATGCTACCTTCTACATGAGACCCTTCCTAAATCCCAAGTTACCAGCACTCCCTTTCTCTTCAAATTATTTTTCTATGATTTACATTTTTTTACATGTTATATATCCCTCCCAAGTAGAAAGTAACTCACTATAAGGTAGGTGTACCATTGAAACACAAAGGTTTAAGGCAATACTTTGTGTAGAGAAAGTGTATAATAAATTTGTGTTCACTTCTTGAATTGACTATCAGAGTCATTAGCCTTTTAAATAGGTAATATAAAGGTGCTTTAGGGTACTTCTCCTTTCACAAGGAGCAGTTTAATATTGAGAGGGTAGAAAAAAGCACTTTTATATTAAAAAAAATAACAGTTATATCAGCTAGTAAAAAATGGAAGGTATTGCCTCCGTCATGGATCATTATTTTGATTCACGAAAGGAGGAGAAACCAAAATTACTAAGATGTGTGTCTAAAGAAATATTTTGCAAGATGGAATTTGAATAATTTGTGACAGAAAATGATCTGTGGCATAACTATAAAGACTTAAATTACCTTTTAAACAATGAAGACCGATGACTCATATTTGTAAAAAGTTTAAAGACATAACTGGACATAGAAAGCCATTTTATTTATTAAATATAGAAAAATGTAAGTATGAAGAACACATTTTTAAAACATACAATGAGATGTTGAATTACTTTGAGAACTTGGAACTTCACAGATTTATGTTTCTTTAGTTCTTTTGCCTTTAATTGTTTTAAGACTTAAGAGAGTAAGTCTAAAAAGGGGGAGAAAAAGGCAAAGAAGAAAGGAAGGTAGGAAGGAAAGAAGGAAGGAAGGAAAGGAGAGAAGGAAAGAAGGAAGGAGGAAATGGAGGAAGGAAGGAAGGAATGAAGGAGAGAAGGAAAGAAGGAAGGAAGGAAGAAACCAGGTAATTATTTGAGGACTGAGGGATGATTAACTAAGGTTGATTTCACAGTGAAAATTTTACTAGATATTACCTTTTAATGTAAAGTTGATTCACTGAGTGCCAGGAAGCTCTGAATTAGGAGACTGCAAGAAAAAAAATGATGGGAGGGTTGAAGTGAATCTGAAGAGGAAAAACCTGGAAAGTCAAGACTGAAGAAATATCAGGGGACCAAAGAGTAACTTTCTTGATAGTGTGTGTGCATGTATGTGTGTGTGTGTGTGTGTGTGTGTGTGTGTATCTGAAGAAGCAATTGGAGTAGTCATCTTACAGAAGGCTTCACTTAAGTCATTAGTGTAATAGAAGTTCAAACTCCATGGACAAAAATCTTGGTTCTAGATATTTTTCTTCAGGGCCCCCTAGAGATTAGGAGAGCTGAAATGTCTAAGAAGTGCCTTATGTTCTTTGTCACCCCAAATTCCTTTGGTTGAAGAGGAAAATTACAAGGCACAAAGACATTTCGAAGGTGATTTATAGGATGAAATCATGTAATTTATTTGGACATTGCAATAGCATTATAAGTAAAATATCTGGCTAGGCAGCTTTCCATTACCCAGAGAGTCATTCTGAGCCTTTTTTTATGTCAACTCTTATTGGTAGGATTTGACTGGACAACATAGAAGTATGGTCAATAAATCACTGACGGGGCTAGTTGTGTCCAGAAATAGAGAGAGTCTAGTGGTGGTGGTGGTGGTGATCATGATGACAGAAATTGATAAATAGAATAAGGGTTTCTTAAGTGCTTACTGTGAGTCAAGCACTGTACTAAATTTGGACAATAGAAATACCAAATACCCTGAAGGAGCTTACAGTTTAATGTGTGAAGATGACAAATAAAAGGGAGCAGGAAACCTGGGGATTTAGGAGGTAACAAAAGGAACCAACACCCAGAAAAGGAGAAAAAGTCAGGAAAGCCCAAAGCATATCTGGGAAAGAAGAGAAGTGAGCATGGATGGCTTCAACTTGTCATTAAGTACTGGCCCCAGTCTGGAAGTGATGAATAGGTAGGGTCACATGAACTGAAACTTTAATAAGTTTCAGGATTCTCTGGCCTAATGGAAGTTTCTCTTCAGAGTAATAGTCCACCACATTTCCAATATGTTTTTGAGAGTGATTTTAAGTTGAAAGAGCTTGTTGGTGCTACCTCAATTTGAGTAAAGAAGGTTATTTTGACAACTGGAGAATGAAAATGATCCATAGACAAATAATAGAAACAACTTTATGTGGTTTAAATATCCATGAAAGTCCAATGCCATCCCAACCCCCAAGGGAGAATGTGAGAGACCTCAGAACACAAACTTTCTAATTGCATATACTTCTCCAGCACATTGTCACAAGTGTATATATGCATGCTCTCCCAAAGATAATTAAAGGTACAGTGATTATGATCCAGATTTATAAGTAGACTCTGAACTATTTTACCTCTTTCATTTGGTTTTATAGATGAGCTCACGTGCTATTAGTATTCCTTTTGTCTCACTGCTAAATATATAGTTGTGTTTAAGGTCTCAAAGGCTCAATGGCTAGAACACTGTTCATGAAGTCCCAATGACCCTGGCTGTGGTGAGAAGGTCACACATGTATCCTGGAAATCCCAGGAAGGAGTAGATGTCTGCAGTGGCCATCTGCAATAAATGATGCCCATTGAACTCCATTGTGGTTGTGGTCAGAGAAGGACTGGGGCTGGCAGGAGAGTTACTTCTCCAGCTTTTCATTCTCCTTGACCTTTGGACAGCAAGACACTTCCTTCAAAGGTACCCAATCCTTTATTCTGCCTGCCAGCTTGTTTTCTCCCAAGGGTGATCAAACCCTATTCTATAATAATACACACCTGCATTTATGAAATATGAAAAACAGTGCTGAACAAAATGTTTTGCTGTTTCGCACAAGTAAGCAAGGATTATTATCAAAAGAAATTGGATATGCTGAAAGAAGGAAAAATGGCCAAGATGTGCAAATGAGTCGTAAACATTTGCTTATGAATTTCCCTTTGTTTCTGAGTATTTTTCATATGCTTTCCCTCAAGTCACATGGATAGCCAGGGACAGGATTCAGTTTCCCTACAGAAATCGTGGGCCAACACTCAGAACTGGGTTATTTTCATGTCTTCATAGTTGTTTTTCTTTGTTTTTACATACTAGTTTCTCATAAATAGTAATAAAATGTGGCTGTCTCTAAAATGGGCTTCTCATAATCACATTAAAGCTCATTTGCTGCTTTCAAAGATTTGTACTTTCATTAGTTTAGGCCTTTTGACTGCCAAAGAGAACCAAGAAACTTCCCTGTCTGATCATGTGATTTGTTTCCATGTTTTCCTGGCAAATCCCAAAAGAAATGTGTGTATGTTTGTATGTATGCATCACACCCCACCCCATTCCCTCCAAAAAAGCAAACTCCTTAAGAACAGGAACTGTATCATTTTTCATATTACTATCCATAGCACTGAATGCCAGACCTTGCACACAGTAGGCACTAAATCAGCATTTGTGGTTGTTATCCAAATTAAATCATCAAAAGACTCTCAAGCCCAAGTATGCAAGGTTAAAGGATGCATTCATATTCCCAAAGTGGCTGTTATTCTCAAGAGACTCTGCCTTAAGGGTCACCATAGGGCTCACCTCTCTTACAAGTTTAAGCTCAAAGGTGGACAGTTACTTGGAATAAACACTTTGATCTTTGCCCAAACATCCCAGGATGTGCTTCTCTGAATTAATGGCTGGACCACTTTCATGGGGCTCCCAAAAGGCTGGAATGATAATGGATCTAAAGACATCTCCCCTACTCAAGAAATCCCAGTGGCTCACCACTACCAATAGGATCAAATATAAAGGATTTGGTGAGTGTTTTAAAGACTTTCATATCCTGCTGTTTCCTATATTTCTAGTCTTCCCTCCCCGCCCCCCCCCCCCCCACTTTCCTTCCCACCATGGACTCTACAATTCAAGGAAATCAGCCTTCGAACCATTCTATTCATTTTCACTGGGTGCTTCCTGCTCCTGGAATGTTCTCATCTCTGTTTCCTGACCTCCATGAGTTCCTTCAGCTCAAACACAAGATTTCCCTTTGAGACTACTTGTCATTGATACCACATGTATGTCTTATGTACCTAATCATTTGAAGATTGGCTCTCCCATAAGAGTGTGAGATCCTTGTGTCCAGGGATTGGAATTTTGCTTTTCTTTTCCAGAACTCTGCATAATGCCTTGAATACAGTAGGTCTTTAACAAATTGTTTATTGACAGGCTAATTCTAGACAGTTTCTTATATATCTTCCAAGTCTATTCAGTGTGTAGGTATTGGGAGAATAGTCCTATGAGCTTGATATGTCACTTGCTTTTGCCTCTAGAGTTGGGCTTACTTATTTGAGTATTAATGGATCTCATTCAAGAGATTTTGCAATTGTGTGGCTGAATTAAATCATAAAACTGGTATGTGACACTGGAGAGTTTAATGGACCTCACCACATATAAGACATCTTCCATTTGGATTCTGATAAAAATTTTTCATGACAATGGTGAAAAACTTTGGCAAGCCTAAGTTGACTGAAACTTTAATAGAAAAATTTGAGCCTATATTACTGAAAAGTCTCATTGAAAATATTGATTTCATTTCATAATTGAAAATTAAAAAAAACATAGAAATTCAATTCAATACCATTCACACATATCAAGCATACATAATAGGCCCGTAAGATACAGTGGGAAAAATAAAATGAAATGGCATCTGCTCTCAAGGGGTTTAGATTCTATAGGCAAGGCACAGTAATATCATTATTAAGTAAAATGTGAGTACAGGTTGTAAAGACCTGGGAGAGAGAACAGGAAGAAAATCAAAAACTTCCAAGAGGAGGGAAAATTTGAACTGTCCTTTGAAAGAAGAAAAAGATCATAATATTTGCACCTAAGGTTGGATTGAATTCTTAACATATGGAATGAGTTGTATAAATGCACAGAGGTAGAAGACAGTGTTGAGCTGAGGCAACAGCTAATAGTCCATAGCACTTGATGGAAAGAGAATGTGTGCCATTTGAACAAACTGGGGGAGAGTAATAGAATAAGGCTGAAAAGTGAACTAAGTCAATTGTAGGGAGCCTTAGAGGCCAAGGGGGAGGATAATTAGTTCCATTTAAAACAAGATTGTTTTTGCAATGCCAGAAAGTATTTAGGAGGAGATATCCAACAAGCAATTGATGGTGCAAAACTGGAGAGAGAGAGACAGAGAGAAAGAGAGAGAGAGAGACAGAGAGAAAGAGAGAGACAGAGACAGAGAAAGAGAGAGAGACAGAAAGAGAGAGAGAGACAGTGAAAGAGAAAGAAGGGGGGCTAAAAATGAATGTTTGAAACATATCTGGGAAGGTGATTAGAAGAGACTTGGGCACCCATTGCCATTTTGAATAGCATTCTCCCCACCAAAATACTTGCTTGTTGTTTAATGCTTTGTTTAGTGATACTTACTTGGTAAGCAAAACCAACAAATATCATTAGTCTAACAAAAGATGGAGGCTATAAGTTTTTTTTTAATCAAAGATGATCTGTTTATTGTCACGTTTACATGCAGCTGTAAAGGCTATGGGTAATGAAGTGAGAGGACATGGAGGGAAGATTTTCCATAGAAAGTAATCTCCATTAGGCAGAGCAGAAATCGAATGAGGTCCAGGGACCATGATAAGTAACAATATATTTCATCTCTTGGGGTACCACCAGGATCCGTGTTTAGTCTGATGTTGCAGACAATAATCTGGTTCTAAAAGCATTTACAAACAGCAAATAAAATAAATCACATTTGCACATTGGGAGGCAGAGAAAAAGCAGTGAGGCATGGAAATATTGTTTGTCTTCATTCAAAGGCTAGAAAATGAACAAAGTGTAGATTGAGACAGACCAGCCATGCCTATGATGAAGCAGGCTGACACTCAGAGAGTCTAAAAGCTCTGACTCCAGGGAAGATAAGAATCCCCTGGGCTTATGGCTCAGATGTAGCCCTCAGAATGGAATCTTTTTTTTCATGAAACAGCTCTTGTTGTTGTTGTTCTTGTTTGTCCTCTGTCCTTGAAGTCATGACTTGCCATGAATTGGATTTAAGGGAGGGAGGGCTGTGAAAGGCCATCAACCTCACTCTCTCCTCCAGAGCTATCTGGGTCCAGTAGCAAGATATACATCAGGAGGCCTGGGGATGTTTTAAGGAAATTGTGCTTAAGTGAATTGCCTAGGGTCGCACAACTAGTAAATGTCTGAGGTAAGATCTGAACTCAGGTCCTCTAAACTATAGGGCCAATGGTTTATCCATTGTGCCACCCAGCTGTACCTCATGAAACAGCTAGAAATAAATGAATAAATGCCTAGCTATTGCTGGTCAAATTCACATTGTGTCCAGAATGGTTTTAACATGTAAACCTAAGGTTTTAGAGCCAGGAAAAGGACAATGTTTTACATATTCATTACCAAGTAAAGAACTTCAGTTTATTGGGGTTGTTTTTATGTTGCTAGTGAAAGGTTTGCCAAAGAGTTTTGAAATAGAAAAAAGTATTAGGAAGGCCTAATGATCTCCTCTTTAATTATCTACTTATACCCAACATAATTCTTGTACTTCTACACATGCAACTCTCCACCCTCCACTTCCACCTCCACCTTCACCTATGCTCAGTTGAGATGTCAGCCACCAGTACCAAGAGAAAAGACAGAACAGAGAGGAGGAACAGAGAGGAGAGGGAAGTGGAACAGGAAGGGGCAGGAAGAAGGGAGAGTCAAGATTACTGCAGCAAGAAGGTCTAAGGCATCCGAGGCTAAGTACCAAGTGAAATGAGATGATATAAGTGTTTTACATAGATTATGGTGTTTTATTCCCCTCCTCTTTCTCACAACAACCTTGTTTGGTGCCATTATTAGCCCCAAAAGAAGTTAAATGACTTGCTCAGGGTCTCACAGAGTGAGTCAATATCTGAGGCAAGGATAATCAGAAACATAATGATTATAAGAAGTTATATCACACTTCAAGTTTTATAAATGGATTTGCCTATGTTGCATATCTCATTTGAGAATACACCTGTGCATATATAATACCACTATTAGGTCTCTTGCCCAGTGTGATCAGGGAAAAAGGAACAGATCCTCTGTTCTAGAATATTTATCACCTATGTTCTAGAATATATAACATCTCTCATTGTGGAGACCAAAACTGGAAAGTGCCTATCAATTGCGAAAGAGCTGAACAAGTCGTGGTATGTGATTGTGATGGAATACTACTCTGCTATCAGAAATTATGAGGTTGATGACCTTGAAAAACATGGAAAGACTTGCATGAAATAATGAAAAGTGCATTGAGCAGAATCAAGTGAAGACTGTATAAAGTAACAGCAATATTGTTCAAAGAACAACTTGGGGGGCAGTTAGATGGTACAGTGGATAAAGCACTTGCCCTGTATTCAGGAGGACCTGAGTTCAAATTCAGCCTCAGACACTTGACACGTACTAGCTGTGTGATCCTGGACAAGTCACTTAATCCTCATTATTTTTCACCCCCCCCAAAAAAAAAAGAACAATTGTGAATTGACTAAGTTATTTTGAGTGTTATAAATACTCAAATCAACTATAAAGGACTCATGATGGAAGATGCTATCTACCTCCAAAGAAAGGGCTGATAAACAAATATGTAGCATATGGTTTAATATGCATACATACATATATATATATACATACATATAAATATGTATTTATAGATACATACAAGTGTATATACACATTAATATAAAGTTTGTATGTGTATGTTTGTCTATATACACATGTTTATTCATATTGTGTATGTAGGTATGTATATAAAACACACATGTAAAACATACATGATATGTGTGAAACATATATGTGTAATATATATGTCTGTGCAGCTGTGTAAAATGGTAGCCTTTTCTGTTGGGAGGAAGGGAGGGAGATAGTTCTGAACTGAAGATATAACAAAAATAAATATATTTTTAAGGAACAGACAATATACTTAGAAAAATTTGGCAATGGAAGCTGACTGTGTGGGTGAGACCTGGAACAAACATCACTTGGGATCAAATAATCCTAGATTTTAAGCTAGAAGTAAGTTCAACAGTCCTCCAGCCCTATGCCTTCATGTCCAATTTAGTCAGTCTTTTTGTTTGCTATTGTGGGCACTTAGTTTTATTCCCATTACTCCTCTTTTCTCAGCAAGTACTGAGTGGGACAATGTCATCACCATGTTGATCGGTGATCTGTGAGAGTTTTTTAAAAAGCGAACTAAGTGCCCAGAATCCACATAGGCCATTATTTCCCATCATGGAATTACTAGGAAAGAAGAACAGGATGGTGCAAAGACATGAAGATGGACTTTAGAGTGGATAATGGCCTTAGGGATCTGCCCTGATTTCAAGGTCCTTCTTGGTATAAAGCAGATTCAGAAAATTTGATGTTAAGAAAGTTAAATCTGAAGGTTCACTGAAGACTGCAATCTACTCTACAAAATTTCTCATGAAAAATATTTGCTTTCAAATTTCTCAAACCTTGGATTTTAAAAGAGGACTGGAACCCACGCAGGGATTTTCTTCCATTTCTGTACTGCATTGAGGCCTACTTCATTTCCTTTCCACCGGAACCCCTCATGGCATTAGAAAAGAAGCTTGACAAAACTTGCCAATTTAATCTTCTTTGGTGGTGAATGGCCTCCCTAGAGAATAAAAACAAGTCCACACTCACCCCAACCTTATTCCAAAATAATAAATAAATGATCAAGAATTGATACTGCCCATCAGTGTTTATGCTGTTAAAGAGAGACTGAGGATTCAGATGGAGTCCAGGGTGCTCAGTTCCTAACACAATCTGTCCATTTCCAATAACTCCAAACTTTATTCCTGAAACTCTAAGTCATTTTGAATGATATCAGCCTTTGACATAAACATTGATGTGACAATCTAATCTTTGCAAAGACATTGACATATGTAACACCCTTTGAGGGCTACTTCTTGTAAGGGGCTAAAATTCTAGCTAGTCTGTCTAAAATATCTAATGAGTGGTTGCCAATAAATTATAAGCTTTAGCAAGAGTTAGACTCTGATTTATTTATTTATTAAGCATTTATTAAGGAGAATAAGAATTTGGTGAAAAGAAAGAGAAGGGCCTGGATGCATCTATCTATTAAAAGGAGAGCACATTTCTAGCTCTCTTCTCTAACCGAGTCCTGAGGAAAGAGAGCGAGAGAGCCAGCCTCGTCCCCCTTTTCCTCCCACAAGCAAATGTCACTTCCTGACACCAAAGAAAAGCTGCATGGCCTTGTCCTCAGAGGCCTTTGCCTCATGGTGGAACTTTCCTACAGTAAGTCTCCAGCAGGTGGCGCCGTTCCAATCATTACATTCTTCAACTTCTACTAACACTGGCATGTTGAGGCTGAACCAAGTGGCTGATTTCTCAGGCTTCTAGAGGTAATCAAGGGGAATGGAAGAATTTTATTATTGTCCCTCATAAGCAGTACTTTCTTGTTGTTTAAGTTAATCAGTAATGTCTGACTTTTTTTCCAATTTTTAAAGTAATAAAATTTTTTATTTATAATTTTGGGTTTCAATGTTTTCCCCTCCTTCTGTCTGTCCCCTCTCTCCTCCCTGAGGTGGTAAGCTATAATGGGCTATACATGCACAGTTATGGAAAGCATTACTATGTTAGTCATTCTGTACAAGAAAACTTAAAAAAATAAAAAAGAAACAAAATGAAAAATAGCATGCTTCAATCTATGTTCCATCAGTATCAGTTATTTCTTTGGAGGTGGACAGTATGTTTATCATCAATAGTGCTTTGGCATTGTCTTGGATCATTGTATTGTTGAAGATAGTTGTCATTCATAGTTCTTCATCAAACAATATTGCTGTCTTTATACACAACATTCTCTTGGTTCTACTCACTTCAATATACATTGGTTCATACAGGTCTTTCCAGGCCTTTCTGAAATCATCCTGCTTGACATTTCTTATAGCACAATAATATTTCGCCACCATCATATACAACACCTTATTTAGCCATTCCCCAATTAATGGCATTCATTTGATTTCCAATTCTTAGCCACCACAAAAAGAGCTGATAGAAATATTTTTGTACAAATAGGTCTGTTTCTCTTTTGGGGGATGTATTTGGTATATAAACCTAGCAGTGGTATTTCTGGAACAAAGGGTACACACAGTTCAGAAGCCCTTTGGTCATAGTTTCAAATTTCATGTCAGATTCTTCATGACCCCATTTGGGTTTTCTTGGCAAACATACTGGAGTGTATTGCCATTTCCTTCTCCAGCGCATTTTACAGATGAAGAAACTAAGGCTGTCCAGAGCTACCAGTATACTTCCTGTTAATTATCCACTAGTATCTTCAATTATCTTTTAGAAAATGTATCATTGTACGATGGTACAATAAGAACACATGACAGAAAACATCCCTTCTAAATCTGAGGTTACTTAGGTAAGAATGAGTTCAAACTTATAGTTTGAATGATAGTACAATGGTGGTCAAGCATATATGTAGTGGTTAGGATAGACATGTGTTAAAGATTTAACTTACTGTTTCAAGTTACTAGCAGCCTTTTTCTCCCTTAAGGAAGATGTCCCCAAGTTTCTTTCAGGTATAACTCTGCTTGAATCTGAGAGCCGCCACCCTTGTAGAGTCCTGATGCAGTCTGTCCCTGATGTGTATAGTTTGTTGGATGCATTGTCTCCTCTTGGAGATGCATTGACATGAAGATTCCCCTAAATGCTAGCCTTCCCTTTGATGATTTTTCCAATTTATTCTGTCTATATGTTTTGTTTTTCTTTCATAGTTGTTTGCATGCTGTCTTTCTCTTTAGACTGTGAGCTCCCTGATGGTAGGTACTATCTCATACCTTTCTTTGCATCCCCAGCAATTAACACAGAGCTTGTTATATAGTAGGCAGTTAATAAAATGTAGATTTACTAAGTGATATGGGAAATGGTCAAGAAGTGTGAGGAGCATCACCCCAACCCCTTCCCTGATTCTTCCTGGTATTGATTCAGGGCTTGGTCTCCCTAAGGCACCTTTTTTTTTTTTGTGAGGCAATTGGTGTTAAGTGACTTGCCCATGGTCACACAGCTTGTAAGTGTAATAAGTGTCAAGTGTCTGAGGCCTGATTTGAACTCAGGTCCTCCTAACTCCAGGGCCAGTGCTCTATCTACTGCATCACATAGCTGCCCCTCTAAGGCACTTTTGAATCAAAAACTTCCAAAGCTTGATTGCCTCTGTTTGACCACCCACTTCTGAAATGGTTTGCTTTATAATGAATAGGCTAGAAGGAATGTCAGACCGTTCCTACCAATCACAAACTATTTCCTGTGTGAGATAACTGCTTGCAGCCAGAAACTCAATGTGCCTGATCCCAATGTACTTGTACCCAGTGATGCAAGTACTTCATTCTTCCTCAACTGATTAAGAATGTCTTTGCTCCTAGTTTATATCATTGATTGATTCCATTCTGAAATTTGGACCTTCTTTGTTTCCACTAATATGAACTCTCACTTTCACACACACACTGGCTCATGTGGTCTTCATGACCACAAATCAAAGTATGTAAAATTATCCCCATTTTACAAATGAAGAAACTAAGAGACTTTCCTGAGGTCACATAGCTACCCAACAAAGTGGTTGTGTGAGAGACTAGTGGAAGGAATGCTGCATTTGGAGTCAGGGATCTTGAGTTTGAGTCATGCTGTGTCACTTAGCTCCTGTGTGACCTTGGAAAATTCACTTTCTTTCTTGGGACATCAGTTTTGTTTTGTTTTTTATCTATAGTATAAAGGGATTAAAGTAGATACTCTCTAATGTACCTTCAAGTGTGGTTTTCATCACAAACATTTGGAAAATTCAAACGGAAACAGTCACATGGAGATCTATGTATGTATTCCAGATTGTCCTCAGAAGAGGAAAAGGGGCCTATATATAGGAGAAAAAGATTAAAATACTCTCTACTTAGCACACACTCAATCAAACAGCTGCTCTTGGTGGCTTACTTGGAAACTAGTTGATAAAGTCATATTTTGTACAGGTCCTTCCACAGACGACACATAGATTCATGGAGGATTTAGTTCCCTCTTATATATGGAAGCCCAGATCACTGAGTAGGAAGGCATATGTAGCAAAGGTGCTTCATCAGGGGACTTGAGAAATCTTCTAGCAGGCTCTTTTAGACTAGGTTATTACATAGTCCTTTATTTTCTTGGTTACTTTGCTATTTCCCCTATTTTTGCTATTATATTTCCATTATGGTAATTATTTCCATATACTTTGTAGATCAACAGAGAAGGGTTTCTAACAAAGGGAAAGACTGGGGATCATATTGAACCTCTTTATGATAGAAGTTATTTAATGTGGTTGAGAAAGCACATGTTCTGACTGCCTAGAAAGTTTCAAAAGCCTCAGAAGGGATCTGATTCCAATCATATCTAGAAAAAATAACAGCTGCTTCTCACAAATGCTCAGTAGACATATCATGCCTTCACAGGAGCTATTATTTTCATGTAAAACCCATGGATAATCATCAAGACCCTCTAAAGGATTGAGCACAGTGGTGAGTTTCCCAGCCCTGGAAAGACCACACTGAGGATAATTGCAGAGTAGGGAGAATACTATCTCTGAGAGCAGAAAGCAGTCATGGGGACTGCCACAGAAATGCATGATGGGAAAAGAAGTAGAGAATGTTTATCAAAAGTGACCATAACTTTGGGGCTCATGCAACATCATCAGAAGCACTAGATGAAGATTTCAGCCTTCTGAGAAGATATCCTGGGAAAGAGAAGTGTAAGGATAAGGCCAAGAACCTCTCTGGAACAGTAAGGATGCAGGCTTGAGAAGTGGCCTGTAAGTGCTCCTATGGAGAGATCTCAAGGATCCATTGATCAAGTAAAATATGTGAGTAAAAAACAACACTCTTTTGTGGGAATAACTGCATTGTGTTAACAGGAAGTCAGTATAATAAAGGTGTTTTTAGAAGCCAAGGGGCAGCCCTGCTCCATTGTGAGTCTTTGTCCTATAGGATTATAGGTATCATTAGTTGTAGAGAAAACATTGTTTTGTTTTGTTTTGTTTTCCATAACCATCATGGGGAAACTTCTGGAATGACAGTATATGTTGCCTCCTAGAGCTCTCAGATCCTGGAAATGTCACCAGGAGAAGGCTGAGCAGCATTCAGCTATCCTGTCAATTGTCATAATCACCAATTTTGGGTTTTGGATGAGCATAATGAGGTTCTGAATATCGCTCTTTCTGAGACAGCAGGATTTCTGAGTCCTTGGCCATTGAAGGGGCATGTCAGCTCAATCACAAGGGAGACTTTGAAGAGGGTCTGGGCACAAGATAAATCACAACAAATCACACAATGGCCTCTCCTGCTCTCCAGAGACTTGAAAATTCTGGGGCTCTTCTTAGATTCCTGCGAGCTCAACAAGTCAGGAATTCCATCCCAGGACTCATTTCCATTTCCTATTTGGGAAGTGGTTTCTTTTGCACTTCAGAAGACTCACAAGAAAACAGGCACAGCTGTACTACAACAATGCCTCCAATCCATGGGGCAGAACCTGGTAGAACTCTCCTGGGACCTAAGTAGCAGCTCCCAAGTCCTTCAGTACTATCTAAACATATCCAGGTGACCCAATAACCCCCGGCCTCTTCCATCCTCATCACTAAACCAGAGGTTCTTCCCATGCCTCCATAAAGTGGCTCTTTAAGCACTGTTTCTCCATGGTTATACAGCATGAGATGGAAACATAGTAAAAGGACCCAAACCTGAACTTGGAATTGATCCTGATCTTGTGGCTGCAAATCTGTCAACTTCAGGGAAAGGCTGGCTCTAGAAAAGATAGGAACTAGAAAGTCCAATTGCAAACCCCTGCCATATAAGCATTGTGCTGACCTTGAAAGGAGAATGCAGGGAAAACAAGAAGCCCAAGTCTAGTGGAGGAATCATTGCACCCAATGACTCACTGGAAAGTTCACTACCCCAATTCAGCTATGGCATCACTGTGTGACCTCAAGGAATTCAATTGACCTCTCTGTTTGGAGGGATTATCAATAAAATAGAATTGTTTTATACGTAGTGAACATAGCTTGTTTGCGTGGCCATTTCTTTAGCAGATATACATAAAATATTAAGCATGAAAAACACCCAATAACATAATTACATAGAAATCATTATAACATGGATTGTTTGAGATCTGAAGTGTTAAATGGGATTGTCTCATCAATAAGATACCTGATCTTCTGAAATAGTAATGAATATTGTCTTACTGCACATATGGAATAAGCTTTCTTCTCTCTCAGAACCTTCTCCTCCCTAACCACCATATGAAACATGGAAAAATTAGGAGCTTCCAAAATCCCCAGCCAAGTCATACTCTAAAATATTCCGTACAGGGAGCTAATCTGTGGTTCTCACTCATTCCTAAGTAACCTACATGGAACAGATTAACAGAAACAACTGATCCAGTCTGTGGAGGGAAATTTGGGAAACTGGAAAGGAAACATCTGGAAAGTGTCCATAGAGAGACTCTTTCTGAAAGTATTGAGACAAGAAGTATAAATGTGGGGGCAGCTAGGTGGTGCAGTGGATAGACCACCACCTCTGGAGTCAGGAGGATCTGAGTTCAAATACAGCCTCAGACACTTGACACTTACTAGCTATCTGACCCTGGGCAAGTCACTTAATCCCAATTGCCTCACCAAAAAAAAAAGAAGTATAAATGTGGGGACTGGGGGTGGATATGTGTATTCCCTCTGCATGCTATTTTCCACATGCTACCTGCATGCTTCTTTTTTCATAACTTTGTGGCTAATCTCCACTTCTGAATAGATTGGCAATTCTCTCATGAGATGGAATATATACCTACCCAGCTACTGAACCACAGCAGAAGGGCCAGGATGAGGGTGAAGAAACCAGCATTTTTTCCAGGGCACAAAGATTCAAAGGACAATGGCAGCATTTCTATTTTTGTAGCAGCATGGGATCAACAGAGCTCAGCAACTTTATAACTGGCACATTCTTTAGAGCAAATCTTCCAACCTCCTATTGAATTGACATGCTGGGTCCCCCAAGCTCAGCTAAAATAATTTGCTCAGGGTCTGAGAGGCACCCCATTCACATTGTTTGTTCATGAGACTTGAACCTCACCCTGCCATGATGAGCACTTGATATCTATTGGTCAGCTAACATTCATTACCTTTTAGTAGGAGGTATTTCCTATAGCAATGTATTTGGTACAAACTTTCCCCAAAAGGTCTAGGACAAATTGTCCTACAAATACACCCAAGGTCCAGGGGAAACTGGGCTCAAGCTTAAAGAGTCAATGTGGCCCAGAGGTTCCTCACTGCTCTTGTAAATCCTTTTGCTGAAGAACTTAAGATATTCTCCTCAGGCATGACATAGCTTTTTTTTTAAACTAGAATTGCCTTCATGCATCCCATCTGGGCTGTTCTGCGCTTCTACCACTGATAGCTGATCTGGGAGTACAGGTAGAACACCAAAGGGAAGATGGTAACTTCAAAATCCTCCTAACACTCTAAACCTCACAATGTCCTCCCCTGATCAAAAGAGACTTATTCCCAGGGTAAAACACCCTCCTCTTCTCATTTTATCCTCTGCTTCCAGACAATCAACTCCCTGATTGTAAGGAGCTTGAAGGTTTCTATAGAGGTCAAAGGGTGGGACTAAGTAACTCAACTCATTCAACTACACTTCCTGTTGCACCTAGGGAAATCACCATGTCCAATTCAGAGTTAGTGAACAATGGAGATTTGTTTTCACCCAATTAATATATCAGGACATATCACTCACTTCAGGTGGAGATAGGTCATTTGTTTGAGCTGGTGAATGAACCCCTACCTTTATGTTAGATCAATAAGAAGTTAGTGAATGGGTTACTTCTCTTCTCCCCGAGAGAACATATCCTACATGAGCAGGAGCTTTCTTTAGCATAGCCCTGATCCTTCCCTTAAAGATTACTTCCCCTACAATGACAAATGGTTTCTTGAGGTCTCTTCTTACTCCAACTGAATTTGTCCTGAAATATAAATTCAAAGGCATGTTGCATACTATTTTGGGGGTGAAATCATTTTGTGATGTTTGGAGGGGGATGGAAATCACACTTACTAGTCACATCTTTGATGCCTAGACCCCAAGGTATAATTCTTCTATTTTTCCATTCTGCCATTCTTCCATGGGGTAAAGATAGGAAAAAAAAAAAAAAAAAAACAGGAGGGGGGAAAGTATTTATATAGCGCCTACTTTGAGCCAGGAATTGTACTGTTTTTTATAAATATCTCACTTGATTTTCACAACAACCCTAAAACCTAGGTGTTCTATCTTCATTTTATGATTGAGGAAACCAAAGCAAATTAAATATTAAGTGACATGACCAAGGTCACACAGATAGTCAGTGTCTGAGGCTAGATTCGAACTCAGTCCATCCTGACTTTACTGGGCCTCTAATCAATCAATCAATCAATCAATCAATCAATCAATATTAAGCATTCCACCCAAATGTGCTAGGAGCAATTGTGCTAAGCATGATCAGCTTCATCTGTCCAGTCTCTAGTATGATGCTTGTCTCTGGATAGCTTCTGGGCTTCAGGAATCTGTGCTCATCCTAAATATGATGTAAACCATTTCATTTGATGTTCTAATTGCCAGTTTGACATATAAAACCAGCACAGTTAGTCTCGATAATATTCCTTTGATTTCTTTTTTTGTTTGTTTTTGTTTTTTTAGTGAGGCAATTGGGGTTAAGTGACTTGCCCAGGGTCACACAGCTAGTAAGTGTTAAGTGTCTGAGGCTGGATTTGAACTCAGGTACTCCTGACTCCAGGGCCGGTGCTCTATCCACTGTGCCACCTAGCTGCCCCTGTTTTTTTGTTTGTTTGTTTGTTTTGTTGTTTTTCTTTGATTTCAAAAAACATCACACAAAGCAAAAGAGAAAATAACTTTATCTTGACAAAAGGAACTGGAGCTGGGATATTAAATTCCAATAGTAGAATGAAAACAATAATTTGTACATTTGACCCCATTTTTTAAATAGGGCTTAAAAGTTTGTCCTAGTCATCTCTGTAATAGGAGAAAAAAGTTAGGATTCTGGAATACTCTCTTCTAAAATGACTTCTGTTTTTCAAAATGGAAAATGCTAAAGAGATCTGGAAGGGTATTCTAACATCAACATGGCATAAAAATACTGCTATGAAAAACTTATTGACACATCCAGTCCAAGATCTGCTCTGTAAATTTGAGCTCTCCAGCTTCTTGAGAAATCATGTGTTATTTCTATCAAAGACAGACAGTGATCTATTCACAGATGAATATCAATTTTAGTTTTTTGATCTAGGAATCCTACTCAAAGTAGATGCCCAGTAATTTCTTTTTCATCATTGACTGGCATTATGAATACATGTTAACGTCATATACATTCAACGTACTTTATTTCAACCCCTAAATATATTGATTGTGAAAAATAGTGAGATGGACGATTAGGAAGAAATCTGGAATAATTGCATTAAGCTTTAGATGAATCCAACAACTCTTTCACTTTCCAGCATAAAATCGATGGTTTGGGACATATGGAGCTAGAATTCTCTAGAAAGTCAATAAATACAAATATTCTCAGCTCCCAGAAATCATTCTTCAGCCAGCATGATTTGCTCCAAGAGTTACCCACCTTTTTTTTTTTTTTGGTTGTTTGAACCAAACATGGCAAGAATTTCCTTTTGTATGTGAAACAGGGACATGAGAAACATTTAGAGAAAAAACATTCAAAGAAAAATGCTGGGATTCCTTGCTGAGGGGGGAGACAAGTTGTAGCCCAGATGAGTGACTGTTACATAAGCATGAACTCAAATCAAATAAGACAGTGTGCACAGGACTTTATTCAAACTTTTTAGCACAAGACAAATGTCTTTCATTATTATTTTTGTTCATGTTGAGGATAATGAAAATATGAATGTTTCAAGTTAAGGAAGAAAAATGTTTGTATCTAATGGGAGAAAGAGAGAGACAGACAGACAGACAGAGACAGAGAGAAAGAAAGAGACAAATAGAGACAGAGTCAGAGACAGAACAAGGCTCTTGTGCAAAATAGAGTGTGTGTGTGTGTGTGTGTGTGTGTGTGTGTGTGTGTGTGTGTGTGTGTGTGTGTGTGTGTAAGGGATAATTGATTCCTTGTAAGACAATTTAATCTATACTCCCTGTCATGGGAGGGTAGGGAGGCATTTGGATTATTAGAATTTGCCCTAATTCTGAGGATCTAGAGATGTCTTAGTGGATATAGTTTTGGACCTGGAGTTAGCAAGAACTTAATGCAAATATGAGATAAACAAAAATAAAAACAAAGGAAAACAAAACAAAACCTTAGTTGTGTAGCCCTGGGCAAATTACTTAAACTCTCTGCCTTAGGCTCCTCAATTGTAAATGGGGGCAATACTAGGACAATATAACCCAGAGTTGTAAAGATCAAATGAAATATTTGTAAAGCATTTAGCAGTGTCTAACAAAGAGTAGATTGTTCATATTTTTCTTCCGTCCTTTATTTCTTCCTTCTTTCCTTATTTCCTATGTATATAAAACATAGATCTAGGACTGGGGAAAATAGAGAATATTTAAGAAAAAAAGGAGGGCATATGGAGGTATGAAGAAACAGAGAGCTAGCCAGGCTCTGTACTGCTCTGCCACAGATTCCCTACACTTTGTTTGCATCAGTCTCAGGTGGTATAGACCTTGGAGTAACATCTCCTAGTGAAAAATGGATAAGCATAAATGGGTGAGAGGTTGGGAAGGGGAAGTAGCCTTTCTTTAGCTTATGGAGGATTATTTCAACAGCCCTTCACCCAATCTGTAGAGATCCTCTCATCATGAACTCTAGGAGAACTAGGGACACATCCTCATATGTATTTCATCAGTAAATCTATCAATGAGCATTTATTAAGTACATGCTATAGGCCTAGTCCACAGTAGGTGCTCTATAAACTGGATAAATCTTAGTGAATTTAGTCCCAAGGTTCATCCCCATAACGGGTGTGTGATAATAAACACTCCATGGACTCTAGGTGGACATTAATATAATTGCAAACAAATAATTCATTTGTCATTGCCATAATATATAATAACAAAAAACACAAAATACATGACAGGCTTCTCATGCTAAGGTGAGATAATCACATCTGAGCTCACAGCTATCTGGAAGGTAGTTGCTATTCTTCTCCTTTTTGTTGTTGTTGTTGTTGTTTTTGTTTTATTTTTTGTTGTTTTTTTTTTTTTTAGTGAAGCAATTGGGGTTAAGTGACTTGCCCAGGGTCACACAGCTGGTAAGTGTTAAGTGTCTGAGGCCGGATTTGAAGTCAGGTCCTCCTGACTCCAGGGCCAGTGCTCTATCCACTGTGCCACTGAGCTTCCCCCCTTCTCGTTATTTTAAAGATGAGGAAATTGAGGGTCCAAGAGATGAAAAATGTTGCCCAAGGTAAGCTGGACCCAATCTTCTTGAGTATCCTACTGAGAGGGCAGAACTGTATATAAACAAATCTTCTCCCTGTGTGCCCCTATGAAGATGGTGTAGGACAGGGAAAAAGAATCTTCTATCCTCCTCAAACCTGAGAATGGATAGCAATATCCAAAAGAAGAGAGACTTCACTAGGGTATCATGAAGAAGAGTGTGTTGTTTTTTTAAATATTTTTTTCCAATTAAAATAGATTAGCTTCTATTTTAAAAATGTGTTGCAAAATCTCTCCCTCCCTCTGCCCATCTATCCCTTCCAATCTCATTGAAAAGGCAAGAAATTTGATATTTGTTATAAATATTCAGTAATGCAAAACATATTTCCATATTAGTTATCTTGTAAAAGAAAATAAAGACCAAAAAAAGGAAAAAAAATAGAAAAAGAAAGCTTTTTTTTTTCTTAAAGTATGCTTTGATCTCCCTTCAGACTCCATCAATTCTTTCTCTGGAGGTGTATGACATTTTTTTTTTTTTATGATGACTATTTTGGAACTGTCAGATCAGTTTGTTATCATATACTTTTGCTGTTGCTATGTACAATGTTCTGGTTCTGTTCACTTCATTATACATCAGTTCATGTATGTCTTTCCAGATTTTTCTGAAATCATCCTGCTTGTCATTCCTTATATCACAATAGTATACCATCATAAGCATACACCACAACTTGTTCAAACATTCCCAAATCAATGGGCATCCCCTTAATTTCTAATTTTTGGCACAACAACAAAAATATTACTAAATTTTTTTTCTTTTTCCCTTTATTTATTTTTAATTTCTGGAATAAACAAGCACTTCCATAACATAGTATATTTTTAAAAGATATTTGAAATAGGGCAGCTAGGTGGCATAGCAGATAAATCACCGGCCCTGGATTCATAAGGACCTGAGTTCAAATGCAGTCTCAGACACATGACACTTACTAGCTGTGTGGCCTTGGGCAAGTCACTTAAACCTCATTGCCCCACCAAAAAAGAAAGCAAGAAAGAAAAAGATGATTGAAATGAAAATGCAAATCTATTATATATAACTTACAATCAGTGCTAGCAATGGGGATAGATACAAGGGTATGTATAGTTTTATAGCCCTTTGAGAAAAGTTCTAAATTGCTCTGCATAATGATTGCATCAGTTTACAACTCCACCAAAAGTGCATTAGTTTGCCAGTTTTACCATATTCCCTCTAACATTCATCATTTCTTTTTTGTTATATTAGCCAATCTTAGAGGTGTGGGGTGGTACCTCAGAGTTGTTTTCATGTACGTTTCTCTTATCCATAGTGATTTAGAATTGTTTTTCCATATGACTATAGATACTTTTAATTCCTTTGTCTGAATACTGCCCGTTTATATCCTTTTACCATTTATCAATTGGGGAGTGACTTAGATTATTATATATTTGAGTCACTTCTCTATATATTTGAGAAATGAGGCATTTATCTGAGGTACTTGCTATATTTTACCCAGCTTCCTGCTTTCCTTCTAATTTTAGTCCCATCATTTTTTTGGGGGGGGGGTAGTACAAAACCTTTTCTTTTTTATTTCATAAAATCAGGTGGAGCCAATATGGCAGAGGTCAGGCAGTGATTCCTCAGAACATTCCCCCAAATCCTTCTAAATACCTGCAGATAATGCCATAGGACAATTCCTGGAGAAGCAGAAGCCACAAAAGAATGAGGTAAGGTAATTTTCCAGGCAAAGATGGCTTAAACGGTCTGCAGCATTTTCTTCTGATTTCCCCTCTCTCAAACTGGCCTCCATTCTTTCACTTCTCCCTCCTTATCCCCTTCCCCTCCTACTTTACTGCTGGGTTGGACAGATAACTCCTCCCAATTGAGTGCGTACATTAACCCCTCCTTGAACAAACTCTGATACAATTAAGGTCTTTGAGCTAATTCTGACAAGTGTAAGGCTCATTCACTGCCCCATTCATCCCCCATCTCTCCCCCCCCACTCCATAAACCCTTTCCTGTTTCTTTCATGTGGGATTCTACCACATTCTACCTCTCCCTTTCCCCTCCACCAGTGAAATCCTTTCACCCCTCAATTTCACCCTAAAGATGTCAACATGGAATAGCTAGGTGACACAGTGGATGAAGCAACTACACTGGACCCAGGAGGACCCAAGCCCAAATCCAGCCCAAACACAAGACATTCATCCATTGCTCAACCCTGGTCATGTCACCCAACTTTGATCATCCCATGGGAAAAAAAAAAGACAAATAAAAAATAAGTGCTTGACAGGTATCATCCCCTCATAATCAATTCCCAATTCTTCCCTCTATCTAAATTTATTCCTATTATCTGCCCTAATACTGAGAAAGTTCTTATGAGTTAGATGTATCATCTTCCTGTGTAAGCAGGTTAGCCTTAACATCCCTCTTAATTTCTTTTTCCTGTTTAACTTTTTTTTGTTTTTGCTTCTCTAGGGTCTTGTATTTGAAAATCAAATTTTCTATTCAGTTCAGGTCTTTTCATCATGAATACCTGAAAGTCCTCTTTTTCAGTGAAGTCCCATTTTTTACCCAGGAAGATTATATGCAGGTTTACTGGATAGGTGATTTTTCATTGTAATCCCAATTCCTTTGCCCTCTACAATAACATATTCCATGCACTCTGATCCTTTAATGTAGAAGCTGCTAGATCTTGTGATATCCTGACTGAAGCTCCACAGTATTTGAATTGTTCCTAGCTGCTTAAAATATTTTCTCTTTGACCTGGGAGCTTTGGAATTTGGCTATAATATTCCTGGGAGCTTTTATTTTGGGATGTCTTTCAGGAGGTGATCAACGGATTCTTATAATTTCTATTTTACCTTCTGCTTCTAGAATATCAGGGCAATGTACCCTGACAATTTTCTGGAAGATGATATCTAAGCTCTTTCCTTGATCATGGTTTTCAGGGAGTAGAATAAATTTCAAATTTTCTCTCCTGGATCTATTTTCAAGGTCAGGTATTTTTCCAAGGACATATTTCACATTGCCCTCTATTTTTTTATTCATTTGGCTTTGCTTTATTATATCTTGATTTCTCATAAAGTCATTTACTTCTATTTGCTTAATCCCAATTTTTAAGCAATGATTTTCTTCAAAGAGCTTTTGTACTTACTTTACATTTGTCCAATTTTCCTTTTCAAGCTGTTGACTTTTTGCTTTTGAATTTCCTATATCACTTTAATTTCTCTTTCCATTTTTTCCACTCTTTTCCTTTTCCTTCTACCTCTCTTACTTTATCTTCAAATTCCTTTTTGAGTGCTTCTACAGCCTGAGACCAACTCATATTTTTTTCTGAAGCTTTGGATGTAGGATTCCTTATATAGCTATCATCTTCTGAGGGTGCACCTCTATCTTCTTTGTCACTAAAGACACTTTCCATGGTCCACTTCTTTCTCTGCTCATCTTGCCCATCATTTACTTGACTTTTAACTCCTTCTTAAAGTGCAGCACTGCTTCCAGGATGTACTCTCCCAGACTTCAGGGGGTCTTAGGTGGTACAATGTAAGGAGGAGAAGGTTCTTCCCTCACCTGGCACATTCCCTGGTTAATAGATAATCCTAGGCCAACTTGCTAATTAACCACGCAGCAAAACATTGTATGCTGTGGTTGTTAGCTATGACAAGCCTGCACCCCTTCACCACCTGGGCTACTTCGTGGTTCATAGTGGCAGTGAAATACCCAAGTTCTTCCTCAGCACTAGCAGAGAACCCTGTAATCCCCCTTTGGCCAAACATTCAGCCCTCTCACTAGACTGTGAGCTTAGTTCCAGATGTCACTGGCACTGCAGCTGATTCAGAGGCTCCAGGGGATCTCTTTCTCTGGTTTGGCTTGCCTGGAACCAGATCTATGTCAGTGTGACCTTGTGGTCATGGTGAAGGGAATAGGATGGAGGGAAACAGTTAACAATAGTAACTGTGAAAAAAGAGAAAGGAAAAAATTGTACAAAAATATTTATGGCAACTCTTTGTGGTGGCTAACAATTTGGAATCAAAGGAATGCCCATCAATTGGAGAATGACTACACAAGCTATGGCATATGATTGTAATTGTTAAGGGGTAAAATTCTAGCTAGTCTGTCTAAAATATCTAATGAGTGGTCGCCAATAAATTATAAGCTTTAGCAAGAGTTAGACTTTTAAGCATTTATTAAGGAGAATAAGAATTTGGTAAAGAGAGAGAAAAAGGCCTAGATTCCTATCTATTAAAGGGAGAGCACATTTCTAGCTCCCTTCTCCGCCAGAGTCCAGAGGAAAGAGCGCCAGACCGAGCGCCAGTCTCTTCCTTCCTCCTCCCACTAGTCTGCGTCACTTCCTCCCCGCCAAAGAAAAGACTCCTGGTCTTGCCCTCAAAGACCTTCGCTTCATGGGCAGAACTCTTCTACAGTAAGTATCCAGCAGGTGGCGTCATTCCAATCATTACAGTCCCCCCTGTTGTTCCTCAAGAAACAAAATGTTTCCTTGACGGAACAGTAAAAACAATATAATAACTATTGCTAACTAATAATATGTGAACAACAATATAGAAAAGGAAGAGAGGAAAGTTTTGTCCAGAGGGGCGATTTTTTTTTTTGTCCTCATGAACCGACGCTTTGACATTAGTCTTGCAAAGGGAGGGCCTCTGCAGAGAATACATGTTACAGATGGTGTATATTATAACAGAAAGAGAAAAAACAACAAAAACAACAAATCAAAACTGTTCATTTAAAGTCTCTGAAAGTCTTTTCTCAGATGTCCTCTAGGTGTAGTCGTGGAATGGAAGTCTTTTCAGGGGTTGATGTGTGGATGCTGGTAATCAGCCAGGAAAATTTCCTACAAAATTGAGCTTAACACAACTTTAAAACAGCTTTGTCAATAATCAAATCAAACAATGAAAGTTCTCAAAAACATGTCTAAGGGAATACAGAATCTTAGTTGTTACACATGAAACATATAATAAAACAAAAATTGAAACATTCTTTAAAATTATAATCTTACTATAGTCCCCCCTTATGGAGGGTAATTGAGAAGATAATTGCTGCGATATTAATTATTAAAAATAATTTTTATCTTTGTTTCATCACTTTTTGCATCATCTGCCTAATTATCCTCATGCCATTATGAGAAATTTTAAAATCTAATATAATTAGTAACAGATGTCAAGGCCAAATTCAACACTGTTATTTATCATGACACCTGAGATAATTATGGGGGTTACCAAAAAAGAACAGAGAAATGATGGGATATGAGCATTCCCACATTTGAGCAATATGTACTGCCCATGCAGTATGCCAGGCTTAAAATAGGTGGATGGAATATACGTCCATGCCACCGAACATATTAGAGGAAACTGAGTCAGACTTAATCAGATGCATGGGATTGAGATGTCCATGGCATCAGGCATATAGGAGGGAGCATAGAAGCCAGGTGTAGAAGTGAGATGGGTGGGATCAATACTTCCAGCCATCTGTACAATATTGTGGGGAAAAAATAAAATAAAATATTAAACCAAGAGAATCCAACCTCAACATTTGTCAAAAGCCGTTCCCTCGGCCATACCTTGACTTCATGCATGTCTCCCCTCATGTGACAGTTCAGTGTCTGCTCTTGCATGTATTCCTCTTGTGATTGGATGGCATCTTGGCCAACTGGCATCTGATAACTCAGAATAAAGGTAATTAGTGTCTTAAATGATAAGTTCCCATAATCCAAGTCTCATATGGATTTAAAAATTGAGGATAATAAATGATTGCAAAAAATGTGAATACATCTTGACTCAGAACACAATATATAGTTATGCAACAATTTCAAATAATATCTTTTTTTTTACTTAGTATACAATTACTTTTGTGAAAAATCTGAACATATTTAAATACAAGTTAAAGCACAACACAATCTCAAAGACAACTTTTACAAATGTTCCCCTCTTTTTTTTTTTTTTTTGGAATATGCTTATCAAAAATAATACTTCTAGAATCAATTTACACTTGCCATGGCAACCAATTTGCCAGGGAAATGCTTTAAAGAGTTTGATCAAATAATCAGTTGAGAAAAAATAACAAAAACAAACAACTCAGAATATGGGAGCACAATACTCCTAGAATTAACATTGTATAATAAAATCAAAACCATCTTGCAATGTTTCAAAATTAGATAGACAAATGAATAGAAGAAAATACACATGGAACAATAAAAGACAATGAAATTCAAACTAAGGAAGTCTAAATGAATGTGAACTTAATATTAATAAGAGTATTATAAAATATAAACTTGATCACATGACTATAAAAAGCTTTTACAAATATTCTCCTTGTTTTAAAAACTAAATATAAAACACAATCTCAAAAGCATGAAAATCTCTATGAAAATAAACCCATACCATTAATTTCAAAATGTATATGTAATAGCATAGAAATCCTATGTAACCTCTGAACTGATATTAATACTCTGAGTGAATTCAGAACACCTTTGATTCCGATATCTAAAATCCCCAATACTCATATCAATACCTTGCTGCTTACTTCTACATTTCTGTAAAATATATACCCTTCCATGGCAAAAGAGGCAGAGTCTTGAACTATGTTGATTGTCATTCTTATTCAGCTTAAGTTTTTCTTCTTTAACCCCTCTATATTGTCTGTCAGTCTTTTCACCATACAAATGCTTTATAAGATTACTAATTAAAGACAAAAGCAGGTTAGCAAAATTATGAACAAAACGAGCATATCTGGAATTTAAAGAGTTTTCTAAGATTGTCTCAAAAGCACAGCCAGGCCGGGGAAGGGCTGAGCCTGAAGCTGCAAATGCAGGTAGAAAAAGTTGAGCATGCGCATCAGATCTCTGGACTTCCCAGGCAGGGGAAGCAATGGGCTTGGCCATAGGAGGAGTAGAGGGTGGGGTCTGGAGAGGAGGGGAGGGACCAGAGCAATTTGAATCAGACTTGATTTTGAACTCAGGCCTGGATTCCTCTTCCCCCACTTTGCCTCCAGGTGCTAGGGGATTAAAAGCTTCTAGAGGGTGGGTCATTGCTTCCAGGCATGCAAAATTAGAGCAACAATTAGTGTTAGAACTGGGAAAAGCTGCGGGAATCTCTTCAGGTTTCTCTGAAAAAGCATGGTTGGGAGAGGGAGAGATATTTCCTTGTGTGAGTAAGTTGCTGGCTCTTTTAACAAAAATAAAAAGAAAAATAGAAAATCCACAAAAACAAAGCATTAACATGATCTTATCTCCCATTTGTCTGGTTAAACAGACCAAAATCAAAAATAGGATAATTAGGGAGTTTAAAAGGTCCATTCGAAAAAATTCAAAGGAAAAACACAGCCAGTACACCAGTACTTAGCAGTTAAAGGGAGAGGGAGGGGAAATTTCTTACCCAACCAGCAGATCAGAAGAAGACTGAGGGTTAGCTTTCCTCTTCGTGGTCAGCCATCTGTTAAGGGCTAAAATTCTAGCTAGTCTGTCTAAAATATCTAACGAGTGGTCGCCAATAAATTATAAGCTTTAGCAAGAGTTAGACTTTTAAGCATTTATTAAGGAGAATAAGAATTTGGTAAAGAGAGAGAAAAAGGCCTAGATTCCTATCTATTAAAGGGAGAGCACATTTCTAGCTCCCTTCTCCGCCAGAGTCCAGAGGAAAGAGCGCCAGACCGAGCGCCAGTCTCTTCCTTCCTCCTCCCACTAGTCTGCGTCACTTCCTCCCCGCCAAAGAAAAGACTCCTGGTCTTGCCCTCAAAGACCTTCGCTTCATGGGCAGAACTCTTCTACAGTAAGTATCCAGCAGGTGGCGTCATTCCAATCATTACATAATGAAATATTATTGTGCTATAAGAAACGACAAGCAGGATGAATTCAGAAAAACCTAGAAAGTCTCATATAAACTGATGAATAGTAAAGTGAGCAGGACCAGGAGAACATTGTGGACAGTAACAGCATTATTGTTCTATGAGCAATTATAAATGACTTAATTACTTTCAGCAATGTAATTATCTAAGATGATCCCAAAGGACACACACACACACACACACACACACACATATATGTATATATATATATATATATATATATATATATATATATATATATATATATATATATATATATATATATATATATGAATGTGATAAAATAATGACATTTGGCAGTACAATATTGAATAACAGTGGTGATAATGGGCATCCTTGTTTCATTCCTGATTTCACTGGAAAAGCTTCTACCTTATCCCCATTACATATAGTGCTTCCTGATGGTTTTACATAAATATCACTTATTTTAAGGTGAACTCCATTTAATCCTATCTTCTTCAGTGTTTTTTAACAAGAATGGGTGTTATATTTTAATAATTGGTGTTATATGTCAAAGGTTTTTTCTACATCTAATGAGATAATCATATGTTGTTTATTACTGATAAGGCCAATTTTGCTGAAAATTTTCCTTATGTCGAACCAGACCTGAATTCCTGTTATGAATTTTATCCGTTTATGGTGTATGATATTTGTGATATATTGCTGTAATCTTATTATTTTATTTGAAAATTTGCACCAATATTCATTAGGGAAAATAGTCTATAATTTTCTTCTTTTGTTTGTTTTTTTTTCCCCCTGATTTCGGTATCAGTTCAATGGTTTACTTTTTTTCCCAATGGTTTTCTTACTTTCAATTTTATGAATCTCTCCTCTGATTTTCAAAATTTTTCACTTTGATATTTATTTTATGTTTTTAATATTTGTAGGGTTTTGTTTTAGTTGCATATTTAATTCATTAATCTTATCATTCTCTATATTCTTGATGAAAGTGTTTAGAGAGATGAATTTTCCTCTTGGTATGGCTTTTGGTCCCTTCCATAAATTTTGGTATGTTGTCTCAATGGTGTCAATTTTGTTAAAGAACTTGATTGTTTCTATAATGTTTTTCTTTGACCCAATCATTATTTCTGATTATGTTATTTAATTTCAATTTAATTTTAATTACTTTCCACATCCTTTTACTGAATGTAATTTTATTACATTATGATCTGAAAAGATTACATTTAATGTTCCTGTTTTTCTGCATTTGATTGTAAGGTTTTCATGTCTTAATACATGATCAATTTTTATGTACTTGTCATGTGCCAATAAGAAAAAAAATCTTCCTTTCTATTCTCATTCTTTTTTCTTCAGGGGTCTATTATAGCTAACTTCTCTAAATTTTTATTCACCTCCTTAACTCCTTTTTTATTTATTTTTCATTAGATTTATTCAATTCTGAGATGGGAAAGTTGAGGTTTCCAACTAGTATAGTGCTACTGTCTATTTCTTCCTAGAACTAATTTAACTTTTTTCTTTAAGAATTTAGATACTAGGGGGCAGCTAGGTGGTGCAGTGAATAGATCACCAGCCCTGGATTCAGGAGTACCTGAGTTCAAATCCAGCCTCAGACACTTGACACTTACTAGCTGTATGACCCTGGGCAAGTCATTTAACCCTCATTGCCCCACCCCCCCCATAAAAGAATTTATATACTATACCATTTTGTGCATATATGCTTAGTATTGATAATACTTAATTGTCTATGGTACCTTTATCAACATTTATAACTTAGCTACTTATCTCTTTTAATTAGATCTATTTTTGCTTTGTTTTGTCTGAGATCATTATTGCTATCTCTATTTTTTTTTTGCTTTAGCTAAAGTATAATCAATTCTCCTTATGCCCTTTATTTAAACTTTGTGAGTTTGTGCTGTATTTTGAGTATTTCTCTTGTAAACAAGCTTTTGTTGTATTCTGGTCATTGATATGCTCTGCTATCTGCTTCCATTTTATGGGTGAGTTAATCCTATTCACATTCACAATCATGATTACTGTGTATTTCCCTGCTTTTTCCCCTCTTTACCCTTGCCTCTCTCTCTCTGTCTTTTCAATCAGTCACTCCTAAAATTTTTTTTTAAATTTTTTTGTTTTTCCTTCTGAACCCTCTCTCCTCCAATTTGCTTTCCTTTCTCTGAGCCCTGCCTTTCTCTTACTCCCCTCCCCTTCTTTCTTGTAAGGTAAGATAGATTTCTTTGCCAAACAGTTTGTATGTTATGCCCTCTTTGAGCCAATTCTGATGAGAATAAGGTACAAATGCTCCCACCTACCTATGCCATTTTCTCCTATACTGTAAAAGCCCTTTTGAGCATCTTTTATGGGATATAATATACTTTTTTCTAGTCTCCCTTTGCCCTTCTCCCAATGCATTCCTTCTTACCCCTTTATTTATCTTTTTTTAGATATCATCCCATCATATTCAACTCAGACCTATACTCTCTATGTATACTCCTCACTGACCTAATAATGATAAAGTTCTTAGGAGTCACAGGTATCATTTTCCTGCATAGGAATGTAAACAGTTTAACCTTATTTAATCCCTTACAATTTGTCTTTCCTGTTTACCTTTTAATGCTTCTGTTGAGTCTTGTATTTGAAAGTCAAACTTACTATTCAGCTATAGTCTTTTCATCAGGAATGCTTGAAAGTTCTCTGATTCATTGAATATCCATTTTTCTCCAGAAAGATTATGATCAGTTTCAGTGGGTAGGTGATTCTTGACTATAATTCCATCCCCTTTGCTTCACAAAATATCATATCCAAAGCCCTCCCGTCCTTTAATGTAGAAGCTGCTAAATCTTATGTAATCCTAACTGTGGCTTCATGATGTGTTAATTATTTATTTTTGGATCCTTGCAGTATTTTTTCTTGGTTCTAGAAACTCTGGAATTTGCATATAATATATATCGGGCTTTTCATTTTAGGATCCCTTTCAGAAGGTAATCTGTGGATTATTTCCATTTTTTTTATTTTGCCCTCTTGCTCTTGGATATCAGCATAATTTTCCTTGATTATTTCTTGAAGTATGATATCTAGATCTTTTTTGAATCATAATTTTCAGGTAGTACAACACTTCTTAAATTATTTCTCCTGCATCTATTTTCCACATCAAGGTTTTTTCTAATGACATATTTTATAGTTTCTTCATATTTTTTCCACTTTTAAAATTTTTGTTCTATTGTTTCTTGGAGTCTCATGGAATCATTAGCTTCCACTTGCCAAATTTTATTTTATGGAATTATTTCCTTCAGTGAATTTCCATGCTTTTGTAACACTTAGGTCTACTTTTAAGGATTATTTTTTTTTTCCTTCTTCAGTTAATTGTTGTACATCTTTTACTATTTGGCCAATTCTACTTTTTAGTAAGTTACTTTCAGTGAGTATTTGTACATATTTTTCATGTAGCTAATTCTGATTTTTAAGGAGTTCTCTTAAATGGATTTTTGTGTCTTTTTTTCCTACTATTTGGCCTATTTTGTTTTTTGTTGGTATTTTCTTCAGTAATTTTTGTGCCTCCTTTACCAAACTGTTGACTCTTTTTTCCATGATTTTCTTGTATTACTCTCATATTTTCCAATTTTTCTTCTAGCTCTCTTATTTGAATTTTAAAATTCTTTTTTAGCTTTTCCAGGGTCTGAGACCAATTACCACTTTTTGAGACTTTGCATATAGCTGCTTTGATTTAATTTCTTCTGAGTTTGTTTTTTGATTTTCTCATCATAGTAATGTTCTATATTCTGATTATTTTTTATTATTTATTTTTGCCCTATTTCTTGATTTTTAGCTTAATGTTAAAGTTGGGCTCTGCTCCTAGGTTGAAAGGGCCACTGTCTCATGTTTCAGGGTTTTCATTACTGTTTTCAGTGATATCTTAGCATGTCTGTAAGTTTTATGTTCTTTTATGGTGGTATGCTCTAAGGAGAGATGTTAATCACAGCACTCCTGGCCTGTGATCTGGTCTATGAATGACCACAAGCTCTCTTTTTACTCTGGAACTATATATAACCAGGGCTCTTAATACGGCTAGTGCTCTTCCTCCCCCGGGACTGTGACCCAGAACCACATATGGACAAAGCAACAGGGTCCTGTACTCAGGACTAGCAAAGGGATTCCTGTAATATCCTGACCATCATGGTTCTGGTGAGAGAGAGAGAGATGATATAAACATATATGTGTATACATGTATGTATAGTTAAATCTATGTATATATACTGTACCTCCCAGCATGTATATATGTGTATATGTGCATATGTGTATACATGCCTGCATATATGCATACATATACACATTATATGTATATATGTTTATTCAACAATTGCTATTAAATACCCATGTAAATAATTTAAATTTTAAAGTATTTCTTTGTATTTAGAGAAATCAACATCTATAATATCATATCCCATTTTCATTTCCTCTATCTCAGTTGCCATTAGGCATTTATTTATTTTGTTGTTGTTGTTATTGGGTTTTGGTTTATTTATTTATTTATTTTTTGCAAGGCAATTGGGGTTAAGTGACTTGCCCAGGGTCACATAGTTAGTAATGTTAAGTGTCTGAGGCCAAATTTGAACTCAGGTTCTCCTGACTTCAGGGCCAGTGCTTTATCTCCACTGTGTCCCCTAGCTGCCCCACCATTAGGCATTTATGTCCATCCATTCCCCTTCTCTTTTCCCTTTAAGACCACAGGGGGTATTCATTCCATTTTTCCTGTTCTGCTTATCTCATTTTATTTGACAAGTCTTTCTAGTGTCTCTGCATTCCTCATACTCACTTCTCAGCATAGTGCCTTGCATATAATAAATTTAATAAATGCTTGTTAGAAAAATGCTATTAACTAGATTAGCATGATTCTTACTTTTCATCTCATGTTTTATTCTACCACCTCTATATTATTGGGCTTGTAAGTTGCTTCCATTTTTTTTGTTATTCTATATATGGTCACAAAGTGTTTTAAATAAAATCATGTCTGATATAGGTTATATCTATATATCTCTATACATATACATATAGATATAACCTATATCAGATTACCTGCTGTCTAGGGGAGGGGGGGAGGGAGGGGAGGGAGGGAGAAATATCTGAAATTGTAAAGCTTGTATAAACAAAAGTTGAGAACTATCTTTACATGTAACGGAAAAAATAAAATACCTTATACATTAAAAAATAAAATCATGTCACTGATTCATTTATATAAAATACTCATCATTTGGAGAAAATTTTTCAGTTTTTCAGTCACTTTAAAATTGTATTTTGTATAATGTCATCCCCTGGAAGTTTTCACTCCTAGATATTCAATAATGTTAGGCTTCTTCTGACACCAGTTAGTTATCTCTGAGAACTGTCATAAATGGTCCCACCTCAGACCAATCTGGAGCTTAATCAATGGCTTGGCCACCTTGCCATGTTTTGATGCCTTTGCCAAAGTTTGGAATGTGCTAGTTTGAGTTGATTAACAGCTCCATAGGATTTTGTCAAGTTGTTGGAATCCATGAGAAGGTGGTGGTATATTTTTAATCATCTATATTCAGAGCTGAAAATTAATTTTACTTTGATTTTTTTTAAACATCCACTGATTAAAACTTAAGCAGCCAAACATCTTAGGCATTTAACTCCGATGTTGTGTCCTCCTCTATCAGAGTAAAATTGGGCATTTTCCTCCACACAATAGAGGGAAAAAAGCAATTACTATCAATCAGTGACTAAGCAACAGATTGGAGTATTTAGAAAGACTCATTCACAGGCAGATTTGCAGCCGTGTTCAGCTCCTCTGATTAGATTCCATAGATTTTAAATTGTAGCTAATTAGCCTGTCATAGGTTCATTAATGGCTCTACTGATTCAGCACTCCCTCACCTGCATGCATATTAAAGCTCATTAGCTCCCTTGTCTCAAATACCACCTGCATTAATCGCTGCTACTGCTACTGCAGCATCCCTAGGACTCTCCAGGGGGCTCTTCCATATATCTTCCCCCACCCTTATCTGTCCCTCCCCAAACTCTTCAGAAGCACTCCAAGCATCCCTGAGAAAGTTTGGGGTCAAGGGTTTTCACATGGGAGCAGCATACAGGTGTGCAAAGAAGGCCAAGTTGCTTAAGGCTAAACAGCAGGATGGATGGAAAGAACCGGGAATGCCTGAACTGGAAGGCTAAACAGGATGCCATTGTATGCCATTCTGTGGTAAGCTACTACTGTATGTTACCAGTCTCTAACCACCAAGAAAATGGTGGAGTTCTCCTTTAAATATTTTCAATGATGCTTTAAATATGTCAATGAAGAGGAAGTGACTAAGTCTTTGTATACCTATAGTCAAGTCCCCTTTTCTCTTGTAATATCAGTTTCCTTGTCTGTCAAATTGAGTTGGTTTAGGTAATCCCTAAGGTTCCTTCCTGCTCTAAATCAATGCAATGAAGAAACAAAGAAAGTTCATTTTACTTAAGGAAAGGAAGCATCTTGAAGTAGAAAAAAGAATCCTAATTTTAAAATCAGAGAGCTTGGGTTCAAATCCTTGTTCTGACACTTATAATGTGGAACCTTGAGCAGGACACTTAACCCATCTAATTTTCAGTGTTCTTACCTATCAAATAATGGGGTTGAAATAAGTTATCTCTAAGGTTCCTTCTAACTCATAAACTGGGGACCTATGGACAATGAACTCTTCATTATATGTGTAGGTTGTACAATAGAATAAGATGATTAAACCCATCCATTCATTAATTTGACAAAAAATTATTAAGTGCTATGTATATATTGATAACTGTGCTGGATACACAACAGAAATAAAATCTATAATGACTAATTTTTCCTTAATTTTAAAAATTAAAATAATTAAAAAAAAAACTTTTCACAATAGCTTGTGCATCTCAAAGAATGTCACAAGAAACAGAAACTCCTAAACAGAAGTGTCCAAAAAATGAAGGTAAGAAAGGAGTCATCCCCAAGTTGTTTCAGGACAACTGGGAACTCTTGGAACATTTTGGCTAACAGAGAAGTTCACTCTAGGTGCCATCACTTTGAAATACTTTGCTGGATATTTGTTATACCATCTTCTAAAAGCGATCTTCTGGTGATATTATAGTGTTCAAAAAGGGTGTCCTTACACAAAATTAATTATACAATAATTACTACAATGTCAGTGTAAAGAACAAGCATACAAAAACATTAAAAATGAATGTAAGGGGCAGCTAGATGGCACAGTGAGCACTGGCCCTGGAGTCAGGAGGACCTGAGTTCAAATCCAGTCTCAGACACGTGACACTTACTAGCTGTGTGACCCTGTGCAAGTCACTTTACCCCAATTGCCTCACATAAACAACAAAAACAACAACAACAAAAATGAATGTAATGAAATTACAAGGATTAAGCAGAACTCAAATAAAGACATATGAGAAGACTCCTCTAAACAATCCCTTTGTTTTGGTGGATCCACAGGTACAATTAGAAGTTGCATATGTTGTCAAACTTTTCAATGTATCTATCAATTTGTTGATTGCTCCACCCCTTAGAAATAATTATTTTTATATGGATAGGCTCTTAAGGAGGGGAAGGGATAATTGAATAACTATGATTAGATAAGAAACAGAAGATATGAATAATATGTTTTTTAAAGGATGTCCTTTTTGATTAAACAAATTGAGATATATGAATGTCATCAAATGTTATTGTGGTGGTCAAGCAATGAAAATTATAAATACAGAGAAGTATAGACATGAATGGATACAGAAAGGAAGGAATCAGGGGCAGGAAAGTACAATGACTAAATCAATAAAAATGGAAACAACAACTACAACACAATTAAAGGTGAATGTTGTGAAAATATAAAGAGCAATCTGAGTTCTGAAGAAGACATAAGAGAGGCCACCTATACAAACTCTTTTGCAGAGCTGGGATGTCCATGGGTGTGGAACATTGCATGTAACATCATATTTTTCTGGGTTTGGTTTTGAATTTCCCCACTCTTCTCATTTTTAAATTAAAAAAGAAAGTCTTATCAAGAACAGCTCTCTGAGAAAAGCAAGGCAAGACAAGAGGGGTGGAGTGGGAACTAGGCCATATAAAAATAAAACACACTCAACAAATTCAATTATTTTTTTTAAGTTTTCTTCCATTACCATTCACATCCTGGAGCTAATTCTGTTTTCTCTAAGAAAGAAACAACAAAATATACACTCAAAAACCAAACTAAACAAAAACTTTCTTTAGGGATGGTATCAAAGAGGTTATTTTGAGGACTTTGGTTCATTCAATACCTGAAAGAAAAAAAAAGAGGGAGCTGCTCCTATGTAGAGAATAATTTGAAAGGAGGTACCAGATTTGAGAGGGAGCCATCCGTTAACAAGCTTTGAATTATCATTTGAATATGCCATTCTCCTTCCAAAATATTACCTACAAATTGGGACCTATTGCTTTTTCATAGAGAAGCCATGGACTATTTTTAGAATGAGATTATTAAATCGGGATTAAGATTATATTTTACAACAATTTCAAGTTTTGAAGAATGTCCTGGCACTATCATAGATCCACAGAAACTACTTACACATGGATGATGGACAAAGGGGAGCTAGCTTCTGGAAAATTAGGGCCTATTTTTCTTCCTTCTCCCATAATAACAATGACAGCAGTAATGTTAGTGAAGAGGACAACAGCAGCACATGCTTTCTGAATTGAAGTTGAAAGAAACATAAAGGTACCTCCAAACTTGCCCACTGCATTACTTTGGCATAATATGCAGGGAGAGGAGGGGGAAGACATGGAGTTATTTCAACATATCCTATCAAGCTATATGTTTTCGTTATCAGGAAATAATAAAACAAATTCAATAGTATTTCTTTTAAGAGAAATTTGAAATAACTTGGTTGAAAACTATTTTTTCTATTTTTTATTTAGCAGGATTTTGGCTTTTCCCCCCAAGATCAGTGATTTATTTAAAAATAAATGTTTTATGGTTTGATAATTATATGGATGTGCCCCAATAACAATGTTGCTTTCTGTATAGTTTATTTAAATCTGGATCTAAACATGTTCCCTGTTATTCAGCAAAGTGATTTATCCCTCTCCCTAGAACAGAAAAAACAAATATATAGATGGAACACTGTCCTTTGGCTAATCTTCTCCCCTGACCAAAACAATACCAAAATCAACTCCCATTTGATGTAAATTAATTGAAATTAACAGCAAAAAATAAAAATTACCATCATAGCATCCTCTGGTGAAAAGAGTATTAGGCTTGGAATCAGACTCTGTATTGTGGACCCAACATATCCTTGCTGTGTGTTGAACTTTCTGCTTGTTGTTGAACTCTAAAGAGAACTCCTTCTCTCTTTAGATTGGTGACAATAATGACGGTAACGATGGACATAATGCTGTATGTTGTGCAAAGTGCTTTACATTCCTGAGCTCATTTGAGCCTCACAACAACCCTGTGAGGTCACTGTGTCAGCCTGCTGACTCCTGTATTATCAAATAAGAAAATCAGTCTCAGAGAGGTTAAGTGAATACCCATCTTGACACAGTTAGGAAGTGTCAGTGGTGAAATTGGACCCATATTATTTTTTTTTTGTTTTTTCCCCTAACTCTAGTTCTATTACTATCTCCTTCAAAAGGTTTGTTGAGAGAATTATATGATACCATGTTTGTAAAGACCCTTTGTAAACATAAAGGGCTCCATAAAATACAAGCCAGACACCATCACCATTGTCTGACTGAAAGACCCAAAGACAAAACAATTGAGTCATTCCCCTCTACTAGGCCTGCCAGTGAACCCTCCAACTGTCTCCATGATCTGTTCTATCTAGTGGTGATAGGTTCAACTTCTCACTGACTTCTAGTCAAGAGACTCCACAAGCAGAGTAAAAATGGACCAAAAGGGTACTAATTCCAGTTAAATTAAGCTGCCCAATGAATTAGAGCACAGTGGGCAGTTATGCAAAATGGTGTTTCCATGGAAGAGGTAAAGAAGAAAGTGATGATGTGGAAAACCATATACAGGAAAATATTCAACAGTGTAAGCTTCTTTCTCTAGACCTTTGTGAATTCCAAAGTGCATTATACACATTATTATTTGAGCTTCATGACAATTCTGTAAAGTAGTCACTATTATTTCCTCCATAGTATTGGTGAGAAAATTAATTTTGAGAGATGTTACATGACTTTCCCACATGACCCAAAGCAGGATTTGAACCAGTGTCTTCTGGGATGCAAGCTGAACATTCCCTGTGGCTTGGCTCCTCTTTCCCTTAAAAGCTCAAGATGTCCAAAGAAATTTAGAAGATATATCACAAAAGAGAATTAGTATATAAGAAAATTATCAAATTAAATTCCTAAGATGTAAATTTTGAAAAAGATTCCCCTGATCAAAAGTCCCCTGAATACATTGGTGTAGCTTTCTCTAACACTACATTATTCTATCTCCTTGTCAAATTGATTTGTGTGCACGTGGACATGTCTTTTCTCCTGGTCGCCACACCCAAACTAGATGGCCACACTGTGGAAGGTAAAGAGTAGGTTATTGTTCATCTTTGGATATTCAATATCTGGCAGAAGGCTTGAGGGTCTAATTTGGTGCATCTAAAATCATTTGGGCAGAGGAATTACCTCTCACTGTCTGATTCACGCTCAGTTTTCACATTTCCAGTAGCATATTTGTGATGCTCTGTCTGCTCCATGGTTCCCTGCACTTGATACATATACTATGTATGGTTATAGTGTGTTTTCTAATGATTAGGTTTTTGGGTAACACACCTTTGAAAAATAGTTTTATTATTGCCTTTTAGGTTTAGTTTTGTTCCTTTAATCCTTGCTCCTACCCATTATTGAACCCATTCTTGTAATAAAATTTAAAAATCCAGTTACTCTAGAGATTGTGTATATTGTACCACATCTACTTTCTATCCATAAACACAACCTCTCTCCTGAGAAAAGGAAAACATCTTTCCATATTGGTTTTCTAAAACAGGGATTGGGAATTGGAATTTATCATTATTTTACTCTTTTTATCATTGTTCTCATTCATATTGTCTAAGAACTAGGGGGTGCAGTAAACGAAAAGCCAAGCTCAAGATCTGCTTCTGGCACTTTAGCTATTTGGTGCTGGTTACATAGAATGACTTAGGATCCTCTTTATCTTGTCAACATAACTTTTTATTTGACCTGTATTTGTTTTGTTCTTGAAAAAAAAAAGTCTTTAAAACATGATGGAGGGGCAGCTAGGTGGCACAGTGAATAAAGCACTGGCCCAGGATTCAGGAGGACCTGAGTTCAAATCTGACCTCAGACACTTGACACTTCCTAGTTGTGTGACCCTGGGCAAGTCACTTAACCCTCATTGCCCTGCATCCCCCCAAAAAACAGAACATGATGGAAATGGTTGATCTTATCTTTTGTAATCTCTTCTGAATATTTTCTTGGTTAAGGATTCTCTCACAGTTATCCTTGTGAAAAGTACATATGTCCATTCATCTGTGTGTGACTCTGTCTTTCTGTCTCTGCCTCTCTCTGACTCTGTCTCTTTGTATCTCATTGTTTTTATCTTTCTGTGTCTCTCTGTCTCTCTCCCTCTATCTCTCTGTCCCCTCTTAATATTACTATACATGATTTTTATACAAAAACCTGTACTGGAAATATGCTAATTTGCTTATACCAATGATGCATCTTTCCATCTCTCCATTAACCTTTGAGTCAGATGTGACTTAGATTTTTCAGAGATGGTTGGGTTCCATGCATCAGTATTGTACACTGTTGTAGAGTGTAACTTGGAGGATAAGAGGGTGTTATAACAACAACTATAACAATGAGCATGTGTATGAACAGCTGAAGATCATTAAAAGTACTCTATGAAATCTCAATTAATAATATCCTGTTTTCTTTCTCCTTCCCAATTTTGGTCCAAGCTTCACATTAATTTGTAGAGTCTTCCTAAGATCTACATAATGATGAGCTCACTCATCCATGCAACTTCCTGTAGTCATCTAGGAACTAGACTTTTTTTCATCCATTTCTCTTTTCCTGTCTGAATTAAGAGATTAACCTCTCTCCTATTTAACGATTGGAATGATGCCACCTGCTGGAGACTTACTGTAGGAAAGCTCCACCATGAGGAGAAGGCCTCTGAGAGCAAGGCCATGTGGCTTTTCTTTGGCATCAGGAAGTGACATTTGCTTGTGGGAGGGAGAGGGGGCAAGGCTGTTGCTCTTGCTCTTTTTTGTCAGGACTCTGGTGGAGAAGGGAGCCATAAATGTGCTCCCCCTTTGAAAGATAGATGAATCTAGGCCTTTCTCTCTCTCTTTACCAAATTCTTATTCTCCTTAATAAATACTTAAAAGTCTAACTCTTGATACAACTTATTGGCAACCACTCAATAGATATTTTAGACAAACTAGCTAGAATTTTATCCCCTTACACCTAAGAGGTAGTGAGTTTAGCTAACGAGGGTGAATAATGGTCTGGAGTTTGATTCAATCAGTCCAATATTATTATGTACAAATAAGAGGAGCTGGGAATCCTCACCATCTGTGGGTAATCAATTTGTACTGAACTTCCTCAACAACTGGGGCAAAACCCTCATGATTTCATATTGCTATGCTGTATGCCCCACATGATGTAAATAATCAGAAGGAAATTGAAAAAAAAAATCTTGATGGTCATATCTGTGAAGGGAACTTTCAAGGGAAAAAAGTAATTTTACAATATCTATGGTTGGAGAAACTTATTTAAAACTGATTTGAATAAAGCAGCAGTCATCAAAACTATTTGGTACTAAGAAATAGAGTGGTGGATCAATGGAATAGGTTAGGCACAGAAGACACAGTAGTAAATGACTAGTAATGTTCTGTTTGACAATCTGAGAGACTCCAGCTTTAGGGATAGGAACTCAGTATTTGACAAAAACTACTGGGAAAACTGGAAGATAGTATGGCAGAAACTAGACATAGACCAACATCTTACACCTTATACTAAAATAAGGTCAAAATGGGCACATAATTTAGACATAAAAGGTGATACCATAGGTAAATTAGGAGAGGAAGGAATGGTTTACCTCTCAGATTAATGGAAACAATAACAGTTTATGACCAAATGAGAGATAGAGATTACTATGAAATGCAAAATGGATGATTTTGATTATATTAATTATAAAAGTTTTTTATTTTAATTTTTTTGTGGGGCAGTGGGGGTTAAGTGACTTGCCCAGGGTCACACAGCTAGGAAGTGTCAAGTGTCTGAGGCCGGATTTGAACTCAGGTACTCCTGAATCCAGGGCTGGTGCTTTATCCACTGTGCCCCCTAGTTGCCCCCAATTTTAAAAGGTTTTGTACAAACAGATTCATTGCATCCAAAATTAGAAGGGAGGCAGGAAGCTGGGAAATATTTTTTATAGCTAGTATTTCTGATAAAGGCCTCATTTCTAAAATATATTGAGAACTAAGTCAAATTTATAAGAATCCAAGTCATTTCCCCAATTGAGAATGGTCAAAGCATATGAACAGGCAGTTTTCTGATAAAAAAAATCAAAACTATCTATTGCCATATCAAAAAATGCTCTAAATCACTATTGATCAGAGAAATGCAAAATAAAACAACTCTGAGGTACCACCTCACAACTATCAGATTGGTTAATATGACAAAGAAGGAAAATAATAAATGTTGGAGAAGGTTTGGAAAAATTGGAATAATAATGCATTGTTGGTGGAGCTGTGAGCTGATCCAACCATTCTTGAGAGCAGTTTGGAATTGTTTCCAAAGGTCTATAAAACTCTGCATACCCTTTGACCCAGCAATACCACTATTAGGTCTTTTTCCCAAAGAGATCATAAAAGGGAAAAGGACCCACATGTACAAAAATATTTATAGCTGCTTTTTTTGTGGTGGTAAGGAATTGGAAATTGAAAGCTTGCCCATCAACTGGGGAATGGCTGAACAAGTTGTGGTATATGAATATAATGAAATACTATTGTGCTGTAAAAAATGATGAGCAGGGGCAACTAGGTAGTGCAGTGGATAGAGCTCTCTCCCTGGAGTCAGGAGGACCTGAGTTTAAATCCGGCCCCAGACACTTAACACTTACTAGCTGTGTGACCCTGGGCAAGTCACTTAACCCCAATTGCCTCACTAAAAAAAAAAAATGATGATCAGGTGGATTTCAGAGAAATCTGGAAGGACTTACATGAACTGATGCTGAATGAAATGACCAGAACCAGGAGAACATTGTACACAATATGAAAAACATTGTGTGTTGATCAACTGTGATAGACTTGATTCTTCTCAGCAATACAGGGGTCCAAGATGGCTCCAAAGGATTCATGATGGAAAATGCTCTCACAATCCAGAAAAAAAGAACTATGGAATCTAGATACAGATTGGACCATACTGTTTCTATTTTTTCCCCTCTCTTGAGTTTTTTGCCTTTTGTTCTGATTCTTCTTTCACTTCATGGCTAATGCAGAAATAGGTTTAATGTGATTGTACATATATAACCTATATCAGATTGCTTGCTGTCTTAGGGTGGGGGAAGGGAGGGGAGGGAGGGAGAAAAATTTGAAACTAGAAATCTTATCAAAACAAAAGTTGAAAACTATACATGTAACTGGAAAATGATAAAATACTGTTATAAAATACTGATTTGAGGGGTGGAGCCAAGATGGGGGAGAGTAGCCAGCAAATCGCCTAAGTTCTCCTTCTGTTCCCTCAAAAAGAACATTAAACCAAGTCTCTAGATAGATTCTGAAACTACAGAACCTGCAAAGAGACAGGGAGACATAGTCTTCCAACCATAGATAATTTAGAAGACTTTAGGAAAGGTCTGTCTCACTGGGGCAAAAGGGAGGCTCAGCTCCCCAAAGCACAATGCACATGAGAGGGTCAGGGCAAGTCAGCCGGAATCTGTGGGCGACAGTCGAGCAACTGAGGCCCTTGGATCCTGGTACAACAAGCTGGTGGTGCAGCAGAACAGTGGTGAAAGCCACCTGTACCAGGCGAGAGGGCAGGCTGACAGCTAGAGGGGAACCCACAGCACAGGCATGGCCAAGCCTACTGATCCCAGCAATCTCTGACAGGAAGTCCAGGGTGGTGAAAAATCTACAAGCCATAGAGTCCTCAGTGTAGAGAGCCAGTGACATGGCCCCTATATCCCAGCACAAGAATCTTGAACAGGGACTCTGGTGCCCCCAGAGGAGACCTCAACTTTAAAAAAATAAAAAATAAATAAGCTGCAGTATGAGTAAGAAACAAAAAAGAGCTCTCACCATTGAGAACTTCTGTATTAACAGGGAAAAGGCAAACACAAACTTAGATAAGGACGATACTCCCAAATTGCCTATATGTGAAGCCTGAAGAGGGAAGAAGAATTGATCTCAAGAACAAAGGGCCTCCTTGGAAGAGCTCAAAAGGGATTTTAAAAATCAATTGAGAGAAATGAAAGCCACATAAGAAAATTATGAAAAAAGAATCAGGAGCTTGGAAAAGGAAGCACAAAGATTGACTAAAGAAAGCAATTTATTAAAAAATTCATTTGCCCAAATGGAAAAAAAAAGTGCATAATCTCACTGAAGAAAACAATGCCTTAAAAATTAAAGTGGGACAGTTGGAAGATAAGAAATTCATGAGACACCAGGAATCAGTCAAGCAGAATCAAAAGAATGAAAAAATAGAAGCAAATGTAAAGTGCCTCATTGGAAAGACAACTGATCTGGAAAATACATCCGGGAGAGACAATTTGAGAATCATTGGCTCCCTGAAAGCCAGGATCAGAAAAAGAATCTAGACACCATATTCCAGGAAATTATTAAGGAGAACTGCCCTGATATTATAGAATCAGAGGATAAAATCATCATTGAAAGAATCCACCAATCACATCCTGAAAGAGACCCCAAAAGGAAAACTCTAAGGAATATTGGAGCCAAAAATGTACATTCAATGACATTGGGGACTTGTAAGGTTTCTTGATGAAAAGATGATAACTGAATAGAAAATTCAATCTTAACATACAAGACTCAAGAGAAGTTTAAAAAGGTAAACAGAGGGAAAAAAAAGTTACTCAATTAGGTTAAAGTGTTTACATCCATACACAGGAAGATAATACTTATAATTCTTGAGAACTGCATATGTATTTGGGCAGACAGAAGGATTATACACAGAGGGTATAAATAGAAATTGTCTTTGATGTGATTACATAAAGGAAATTAAGGGGTTAAAAAGGGAGTTTATAGGAAGAAGAGGAAAGGGGAGGTAGAATGGGGTGAATTACATCATATGAAGAGGTGAAAAAAAAACCTATCACAATAGAGGTAAAGCAGGGAGAGGTGAACATTGTTTCAACCCTACTCTCATTAGCTTTGATTCAAAGAGGGAATAACATATACGTTCATTTGAATAAAGAAAATTAGCTTATTCTTTAGGGAAGTAAAAGGGGAAGGGAAAGGGGGGACTCATAGAAGGGAGGGCAAAAGCAAGGGAAAAAAGGGTAAAAAAGGGGAGGGGGTGATAAAAAGGGACGGCAGATTGGGGGAGAAAGGGGTAAGAAACAAAACTGTAGTGAGGAGGAATAGGGTGAAAGAAGGGGGGAAAGTAGAAAGGAATAGACCATCAGTAATAATAACTGAATGTGAATGGGGTGAACTCTGCTACAAAATGGAAGCAAATTGCAGAGCAGATTAAAAACCAGAATCCTACAATATGCTGTTTACAAGAAACACATTTGAACCAGAGAGATACACACAGACTAAAGGTAAAAGGCTAGGGCAGAATATATTGTGCTTCAGCTAAATTTAAAAAAGCAGGGGTAGCAATATTTATCTCAGATAAAGCACAGGCAAAAATAGACCTCATTAAAAGAGATAAGGAAGGAAATTACATCTTGCTAAAAGGTACTATAGATAATGAAGCAATATCAATATTAAATATGTATGCTCCAAGTGGTATAGCAGTACATTAGTAATGTACTGTTTGATAAACCCAAAGACTCCAGCTTCTGTTATAGGAACTCAGTATTTGACAAAAACTGCTGGGAAAACTGGAAGATAGTATGGCAAAAATTAGGTATAGACCAACATCTTATACCATATGCTAAAATAAGGTCAAGATGGGTACATGATTTAGACATAAGAGGTGATACCATAGGTAAATTAGGAGAGGAAGGGATAGTCTAGCTTTCAGATCTTTGGAAAGGAAAACAGTTTATGGTCAAACAAGAGATAGAGGATATTATGAAATGCAAAATGGATGACTTTGATTACATTACATTAAAAAGGTTTTGTACAAACAGAAGCACTGCATCATGAATGGATGTAGAAAGCTGGGAAACAATTTTTATGGCCAGTACTTCTGATAAAGGTCTCATCTCTAAAATATATAGGGAACTAAATCAAATTTAGATGAATCCAAGTCATTCCTCAATTGAGAAATGGTCAAATGATATGAACAGACAGTTTTCTGATGAAGAAATCAAAGCTATCTATTCCCATATGAAAAAATGCTATAAATCACTATTGATTAGAGAGATGAAAATGAAAACAACTCTGAGGTACCACCTGACACCTATCAGATTGGCTAATATGACAAAAAAAAAAGGAAAATTATAAATGTTGGAGAAGCTGTGAGAAAATTGGAACACTAATGCATTGTTGGTTGAGCTGTGAACTGATCCAACCATTCTGGAGAGCAATTTGGAATTATGCCCAAAGGGTGATAAAGCTGTCCATACCCTTTGACCCAGCAATACCACTCTTGGTTCTTTTTCCCAAAGAGATCATAAAAATGGGAAAAGGACCCACACTTACAAAAATATTTATAGCTGCTCTTTTTGTGGTGGCAAGGAATTGGAAATTGAGGGCTTGCCCATCAACTGGGGAATGGCTGGACAAGTTGTGGTACATAAATGTAATGGAATTCTATTGTGCTTAAGAAACAATGAGCAGGAGGAGTTCAGAGAAACGTGGAAAGACTTGCATGAATGAATGATGAGTGAGATGAGCAGAACCAGAAGAACATTGTACACAGTATCATCAACATTGTGTGTTGATCAGCTGTGATGGACTACATTCTTCTCACCAATTCAATGGTACAGGAGAGTTCCAGGGGACTCATGATGGAAGTGGATCTCCAAATCCAGAAAAAAAAAAGAACTTTGGAGTACAGATGCTTATTGAACCATACTATTTCTTTTGTTTTTGGTGGTGGTGTTTTTCTATTTTGAGGTTTTTCCTCATTGCTCTGATTCTTCTCTTATAACATAACTAATGCAGAAATATGTTTAATGTTATTATATATATACATATATACATGTGTATATGTATATACACATACATATATATATATATATATATATACATATATATATACATAACCTATATCATATTACCTGCTTTCTAGGGGAGGTGTGAGGGAGGGGAGGGAGGGAGAAAAATCTGAAATTGGAAAGCTCATATAAACAAATGTTGAGAACTATCTTTACATGCAACTGGAAAAAAGTAAAATACTTTTATCAGAAAAAAAAACAAAAAAAACTGATTTGATAATTTTGAGTAACTTTGTGTCTAAAAATAATAAACATCAAATGTTTTCTCCTACTACATTCTGACCTCTAGTCCCATATTATGATGGGGCCCTATTCCTAGCCACAGTCAACCCCTTTCCATATACTGTTAGAATATTTTTAAATTGACTAGCCTAATTTGGGGGCTGAATCTGACTGGAGGACTAATCTGGGGACTTTTGACTATTTGGCTATCTGACTTCATTAATTTAATATGGGCCGTTTATAAAGTTCCACCACACTGCTCCCAAACTGATAGACTAAAGATTAAGAAGGCTCTTAACTAAATAATCCAAGCAGAGTTTATTTATGAGATACTATTTCAAATTAGGAATACAGGGAAATAAAGTACAACCTGACTGCTTTCCTGAGGTCTCTTTCCACTGTGTCTCTTTCCCACCTGCTGAGCCTTGAATACAATAAGGGCCTTAGCCGCCCCCAGCCTCAGGGCATGTTACACTTTCCCTGGTTTGTATTAAGGCCTGTAACCTTGTCAGCCCCCTTTCTCCTTTTCCAAACCGAACTCTCCTCCCTCCTCGTCCGGGCTCCCCTCTAGTTAGCCTCTCTCCTAGTCCATTCTCGAGTCTCCTCTAGTCTGTCCTCTTCTAGTCAGCCCCCCTTCTTTCTAGTCCGTCCTTGCTCCTTTTCTATCTAGTCTGTCTCCCCCCTCCTGTCTCACTCCCAGGTCTATATATACACCTTTTCTTCTCTCCACTCAAATCTCGGGGCTTCCTTTGCCCCCACAGACCAAGCTAATCCGCCAGCTAGAGCTGCAGCTGGGGCGGGGGGTGGTGTGCTCTCGAGCCTCATGCCTCAGCACATGCTCTTTCAGATAGCTCCACTCAGGTCGGAGGGAGCTGGGGGGCTTTGTATAGCCCACGGGGCTTTTTCGCTCAGCTAAAGCTGAGGAGGAGGGGGAGAGACGCTGAGGGCCTAAGGCTTTCTAATCTCAACCTAAAGGTAGGGTCCCCAAATCAAAATAAATTTCCACAATACTTTTTTTTTTTTTTTTTTTGCAGGGCAATGGGGGTTAATTGACTGGCCCAGGGTCACACAGCTAGTAAGTGTCAAATGTCTGAGGCCAGATTTGAACTCAGGTCCTCCTGAATTCGGGGCTGGTGCTTTATGCACTGTGCCACCTAGCTGCCCTTTTTCCTTTTTCCATCATTTCTTTATGGATCTAGGAAATTAAAGCCATGCTTCTCACCACTGTTCTTCAATCTTTCCTTTCCACTACATCCCTTCCTAACATCTTTAAGCATCATTTGTAGAGTGCCTCATGAATCCCAAATCAAGAGGACATAGAATGAAACAAAATGATTATGACTTCCTACTATCTTTTCACTGGTTGTCTCCCAGTTCTTATTCTCTCTTTTAGTTAATTTGGTTGGCTTCCTTCTAGAGTTAGCTCAAGTTCCATCTTCTGCAGAAAGCCTTATCCGGTGAACCAGCTGCTATTTCCTTCTCCTTTCAGATTACTTTCCATCCCCTCTCTATCTTGTGTGTACCCTATCATTTTCATGATGTCTCCACCATTAGAATGTAAACTCTTTGAGGGCAGGGCCTGCTTTTACTTTTCTTTCAGCACTTAATACAATATCTTTCATAAGTTAGGCACTAAGTAAAATAACTTCAAACTGACCTATCTAAGCAAAGATGCTAGCATTAGCACATAGAAAACAGATAAAAGAAAAGGCATCACTAGCCATGTTTCATAGGGCATGGTCTTTTGTCACAGCACTGGGTTTTTTCAGTCCCAAAGTGAAGTGGTGCAAGGGTTAAGTCTGACTTTTTTTTTAATTTAATTTTACATTTAATTTTCCTTTTTTCAATTACATGTAAAGATCTTTTATGAGTTTCATATTTTTCTTCCACCCTCACTTCCTTCCCCCCTCCTGAGACCAGCAAGCACTCTAATATATCTTATACATTACAATAATGTTAAACATTTCTACATTAATCATGTTGTAAGAGAAGGATCAGAAATAAAGAGAAAAATTTAAAAAAGAATAAATAAGTACAATAGCAAAAAAAGTAACAAAAAAGTCAAAACATTATGCTTCAATCTGCATTCAGACTCCATAGTTCTTTTTTTCTGTATGTGGAGGGCATTTTCTACCGTGTCTTTTGGTATTGTCCTGTATTGCTGAAAAGAGTTAAGTCTATCACAGTTGATTATCCCACAATGTTGTTGATAGTGTGTACAATGTTCTATTTTTTCTGATCATTTTACTCAGCATCGTTTCATGTAAGGCTTTCCAGGTTTTTCTGAAATCCATCTGCTTATCATTATAGTATTCCTTTAAAATAATATTTCACAATTTGTTTAGCCATTCCCCAATTGGTGGGCATCCCCTGAATTTCCAATTATGTGCTACCACTAAGAGAACAGCTATAAATAATATTGTACATGTGCATCATTTTTGCGTTTTTATGATCTCTCTTGGATATAGACCTAGTAGCGATATTGCTGGGTCAAAGGTTAGGAACATTTCTAAATCCTTTTGGACATCGTTCCGAATTGCCCTCCAGAATGGTTGGATTAGTTCACAGCTCCACCATCAGTGCATTAGTGTTCCAATTTTCCCACATCTTCTCCAACATTTATCATTTTCCCTTCGGTCATATTAGCCAATCTAATAGGTGTCAGGTGGTACCTCAGAGGAGTTTTAATTTGTATTTCTCTAATCAGTAGTGACTGAATACATTCTTGCATACGGCTTTAGAAATTTAATATCATCATCTAAAAACTGCCTTTTCATATCCTTTGACCATTTCTCAATTAGGGAATGACTTGTATTCTTACATATTAGATTCAATTCTCTATATATTTGAGATGTGAGACCTTTATCAGAAACACTGTAAAATTATTTCCCAGTTTTATGCTTTCCTTCTGATCTTGTTTGCTTTGGTTTTGTTTGTGAAGAAACTTTTTTAATTTAATGTAGTCACAATGATCCACTCTGCATTTCATAATGTTTTCTATGCCATCTTTGGTCATAATTTATTCTCTTCTCCATAAATATGACAAGTAATCCATTCCTTCCCTTTCCAATTTGCCTATGGCATCACCCTTTATGTCTAGAACTTGTATGCATTTTAACTTTATTTTTGTGCATGGTGTAAGATGGTTGTCTATGCCTACTTCCTGCCATATTATTTTCCAATTTTCCCAGCAGTTTTTGTCAAATAGTGAATTCTTATCCTGGAGGCTAGAGTCTTTGGGTTTCTCAAGTAACAGACTGCTACATTCATTTAATGCTGTGTTTCATGTTCCTAACTTATTGCACTCATTCGCTTCTCTATTTCTTAGCCAGTACCAAATAATTTTGATGATTGCTGCTTTATAATATAGTTTTAGATCTCATATAGCTAGGCCACCTTCCTTTGCATTTTTCCATTAATTTCCCTGATATTCTTGACCTTCTGTTCTTCCATGTGAATTTTGTTATTATTTTTTCTAGCTCTATTAAATAATTTTGGTAGTTTTATTGTTATGGCACTGAATAAGTAAATTAGTTTAGGTAGATTTGTCATTTTTATTATATTAGGACAGTCTACCCGTGAGTAATTTATATTTTCCCATGTGTTTAGATATGGTTTTCTTTGTGTATAAAGTGTTTTGTAATTGTGTCCATATAATTCCTGGGTTTGCTAAGGCTGACTTTCTACCTGAGGATTCATTCCTGAGCCTAAGTGACCTTTCCCCAAATACAGAAAGGTAATTAAACCCAACCCACCTCTTTTTATTGTTTTTGTTGTTGCTATTGTTGTTATTTTTCTTTATCTCTGTATTCCAGGAGATAAAGCTAGCAGTATCTATGAGAGCTGAGGTCCTGGTCATTCCTTTTTATTTGTTTTATTTTCTTTTCCATTTTTTCATATTTTTATATCACCTCCATTTCTAAATACATCACATATGTAGGAAAATAATTGTTTATAAAAAAGGGATTAAATCAGCTCTATGAGTTTAGACTTTTTGGTGGAACCTTTCCTTAGTACTAAAACTGTTGTTATGGATAGGGCTGGAAGATATGAATTTTTAAGATGAAACTGTACGTCACTCTGTTCTTTATGCTGTTCACTGGCTAATTTGTGTTTCTTTGTTTCATTACTTCTTTTTCTTATTTCCTTCTCCCTTTTTTTTTAAAGAAATTCTGAAATTCTGGATTTTGCCAAGATAAAAACCTCTTAAATTATTGCTGTTGTGTGCATCATTAAGGTAAGAGAAAAAGAGAAAGGAAGGAAGGAAGGAAGGAAGGAAGGAAGGAAGGAAGGAAGGAAGGAAGGAAGGAAGGAAGGAAGGAAGGAAGGAAGGAAGGAAGGAAAGAAGGAAGAAAAAAGGAAAGAAAGATGCAAAAAAGGAGGAAGGAAAGAAAGAAAAAAGTAAAAAAGGAGGAAGGAAGAATCAAGGATAAGAGGAAGGAGTGAGGGAGGGAGAGGGAGGGAGGGAGAGAGGGAGAGAGGGAGAGGAGAGAAGAGAGGAACAGCCCCCCCCCCCTTCTCTATCATTCACAGAGCTGTGGAAGCCCTTAAAGAAACCTGACCTGAAGGACAAGGCTTTGAAGTCTAGAAAACATGTATAATCTACTTTTACTTACTGTAACAGAAGAAGTCGATTTTCCATGCTCATGTCATTATAGGTTTTTTTTTTTTATTATTTTGTTCTGAAGACAAGATGTATGGTAGTTGGAGATTACCAATTTGGGATACATTTGAAAGTTGACTTTGATCTTCTTAAAGCTATCAATCTCAGCCTAGGAAGGAACAAAGAGATAAGAGAAATTGGAAACCTAATTTGCATCCAATACCTTGGGAAAATATGACAGAAAAACAGAGAACTAAATAACCAGAAAGCCCAAATGTCCTCCAACAATGATGGCAGGACTTTTCTAAAAGTATTTGTTTTGATAGCCAAAGAGGCTCCACTCTATAGCAGTGAGGTAAAACTTTTCAGCTCATTTAAACACAGGGGCTGACTCATTCTATATAGAAATCATAAAAGGAGGGTTTATCTTTTTTTAACAATTAACTATCCCTCATGTCTTATGTAATGGGGTCACTAGGATCTACTGAAGTGTGCATTTATTTTGCCTTTGGAATCATGGAAATGGAAATGGAATGTCAATTTTTGATGAGAAATAAACTCATACGATGCATGTTGAGATTTTTTTTAAGATGGCTACTTGAGATGGAGCTTTCTAGACTCTATAGGTCATCTTCATCCCCATTTTTCATTATTTTGGAAAAGAAAAAATTCTGCAACCAAGGCCATTGAATTAGCTAATCTGAAAGAAGAAATCTTAAGCATAACCCCTCCAGCAGCCATTTCAAGAAGACCTGAAGGCCAATGATAATCTATCAGAAGTTTGATACCTCAATATTACCAAACATTTGGCTTTACTGGGAATATTCAGTTGCTTGCTTCCCCCACTGGTTCCCTTGCCTGAGCTCCCTACAGCCCAGAGAGGAGACCTTCCTAAGGTAAAACCCCTAGCATTGTTGATAATCAACTTGAATTTATTCATCAGTAATTAACAACCCCAGGTAGTACCTTCTCCAGATTCTGTATGTTAGATACCTTTTATTTCAACTCACATCCTCCACTGCATGCTCCCTTAGTCCCAACCCCTTCAAACCAAGCCCTGTTCCTGATCCATTTTCTCATCACAAGCAACTTCATACTACAGCCCAGCCTCCATTCAACTGTCAAAGTGATCTTCCTGAAATGCAGGTCTTACACTATCAACCCTCTATTTGATAAACTTCAGTGGTTCCCTACCACCTTCATGATCAAATATCAATTCATCCATTTCTCATGTAAAGACTTTCCTAGCCTGCCCTAGACACACATCTTTCTAGTCTCCTTACATCTTATCATGACCCAGTGACACTGGCCTCCTTACCATCCCTTGCACATGACTCCATATCCTGACTCAAGGAATTTAAAGTAGCTGCTGCCCAATGTTTCGAATTCTCTGCATCCTCAACTCCCCCTTCTCTTTTCCACGTCTTTTTTCCATGACAGCCAGCATGCTATCTTCTAATAGAAGCCTTTATTAACCCCCCCTTAATAGGAAGGCCTTCACTCAATTATTAACTCCAATGTATGCTATCTATACATGCATGTACATTTACATATCTTGTTTTGACTTAATTGTTTGTATGTTCTCTCCCCCATTAGATTGCTAGCGCCTTGAGAGCAGAAAATTTACTTTGTATTTCTTGATACCCACAACACTTGGCATAATGCCTGGCACAAAATAGGCACTTTAATAAATGTTTTGACTGAATGGCTGATGAAAACATATCTTAGCTGCCTTATACTGATAACAAAGAGTAATAATTGCCTTACTTTCTCTATCTGTGCCTCCATCCCTATTGCCTGACTCCAGTACATCATCTTAATACTTAAGTTATCATTCTGTATTTCCCATATGGAGAGATTGGAGCCTTCCTCACTCTGTCCTTTCCTTACCATCTCTTTGGAAAAATATAAAAGAAGTGATGAAACTTTCAGCAGTGATCTCATTCCTGCAGTTTTCCATCTTTACTCTTATCAAAGGACTACTGCAGAGGAACATTCTCTATGTAAACTTTGTGCTGATACTGTTCAATCTCCTTTCCTTGTTCATCCCTTGCTCATGCTGAGGGTCTAGCAGTCCCAAGAGAAAGACCTATAATGTTCTATGCCTCTTTAATCCCCCTCCTTCCAGTTCAAGGTTCCATAATAGTACTGCTTGCTAACTTCCCCCACCCCTTCTTCTGTGTGTAACTGAGCAACATTGGGAAATCTGGGTAGGAGGGAAGCATAAGCCTGTGATGATTTTTTTAATGGAAGCACCTATGGCAGGGGATGGAAACTGAATTAAGAAAAAGTGAGAATTGTTTAATATATAAGGAATATCTTCACAACTAAGGTATTTTTATCCATTGCTCACAAGGTCTTTAGTACCATTGTCATTCTGTATGATCCAAGTGATGTTCCTGAATATAGAGTGAAGATGCTTCCAGGCAATAGTACTCCAAAAAAGGAGGAAGTATAAATAATTGTGGAGGGAAGAGGATGTCTACTATTGTGTAGGTATGCTGTTCATTGAAATATTTCCAGATATCCTGAGGGAATATAATATGATTATCTATACTATCTTATTCAATTTCATTTGGTGACATTAATTTCTTAAATTCTGGCTGGATTGTTCTTATTGTTTGTCCTTTTTCACATTGGTTGAGTACTTTATTGTTTTATGCAAAAAAACCCAACATTTATTTTATTTTTTCCAGTTACATGTAAGGATAGTTTTCAACATTCATTGTCATAAGATTTTGAGTTCCAAATTTTTCTCCCTCCCTCCCTTTCCTCTCCCTTCCACAAGAGAGCAAACAATCTGATATAGGTTATATATTTACAATCCAAAAGTGCTTTTTTATCAGTTCTTTCTATAGGAGTGGATAGTATGCTTCATCATTAGTCACTTGGGATTGTCCTGGATCATTGTACTGCTGAGAGTAGTTAAGTCATTCACAATTACTCATTGAACAATTCTGCTCTCACTATGTACAATGTCTTGACAGTTCTGCTCACTTCACTATAAATAAGATCATATGAGTCTTTCCAGGTTTTTCTGGGATCATCCTGTTTGTCATTTCCTATAGCACAAAACCATTCCACTACAACCATATACCACTTCTTCAGGCATTCCTCAATTAATGGACATTCCCTTGATTGCCAATTCTTAACCACCACAGAGAGTTGCTGTAGATATTTTTTATACATTTTTTCTCCTTTCCTCTTTTTCATGATTACTATTGTTAATTATTTCCCTCCATCCTATTCACTTTCCCATAATATTTGCTCTATTATCTATCTTCTTTCACCCTATCCCTCTTCAAAAGGGATTTGCTTCTGTTTGTCGCCTCCCCCAATCTACCCTCCCTTCTTTTGCCCCTCTCTCTTTATAAACACTTTCCCTTCTATTTTCCTGCAGGGTTAGATAGATTACTCTACCCAATTGAGTGTGTATGTAATTCCCTCCTTGAGCCAACTCTGATGAGATTAAGGTCTTTGAGCCTTTTCTGATGAGTGTAAAGTTCTTTTACTGCCCTTCTCCTCCCCCATCTCTTCTCCCACTCCATAAACCCTTTCCTGTTTAATTCATGTGGGATTTCACTCAATGCTACTTCTGCCCTTCCCCCTCCCCAGTGCACTTCCCTCACCCCTCAATTTAACCCTAAAGATGTCATCATGGGGCATCTAGGTGACACAGTGGACAAAGCATTCACCCTGGTCCCAGAAGGATCCCAGCCAAAACCCAGCCTCAGACACAAGGTAGTCACCCACTACACAACCCCAGACATTTCCCCTAACTCCAATTTGTTTATGGTTCTCTAGGGTCTTGCACTTGAAAGTCAAATTTTCCATTCAGTTCAGGTATTTTCATCACAAATATCTGAAAGCCCTTTTCATTGAAGTCCCATTTTTTTCCTCTGAAAGATTATGATCAGTTTTGCTGGATACATTATTCATGTTTGTAATCCCAATTTCTTTGCCCTCTGGAATATCATAGTCCATGCCCTCTGGTCATTTAATGTAGAAGCTACTAGATCTTGTACTATCCTGACTGGGGCTCTACAGTACTTGAATTATTTCTTTTTGGAACATTGCAATATTTTCTCCGTGACCTCGGAGCTCTGGAATTTGGCTATAATATTCCTGAGAGTTTTCCTTTGGGGATCTCATTCAGGAGGTGATTAGTGGATTTTTTCAATTTCTATTTTACCTTCTGCTTTTAGAATATCATGGAAACTTTCCCTGACAATTCCTTGGAAGATTATGTGCAAGCTCTTTCCTTGATCATGGTTTTCAGGTAGACCAATAATTTTCAAATATTCTCTCCTGGATCTATTTTCCAGGTCAAAAGTTTTTCCAAGACAATATTTCACATTGCCATCTATTTTTTATTCATTTGGATGTGTTTTATTGTGTCTTGATTTCTCATAGAGTCACTAGCTTCCATTGGTTCAATCCTAATTCTTAGCCAATTATTTTCATCAGAAAACTTTTCCATTTGGCTTTTCAAGCTGTTGACTTATTTTCTCATGTCTTTCTTGTATCACCATTATTTCTGTTTCCATTTTTTTCCTCTACCTCTTGATGTAATCTTCAAAGTCCTTTTTGCATCCCTTTTTGGCCTGAGACCAATTCATATTTTTCTTGGAGGCTTTAGATATAGGAGCACTGCCATTGACATCTTCCTCTGAATTTGCACCTTGATCTTCCTTGTCACTAAAGAAACTTTCTATGGTCCTCACCTTTCTCTGTCTTCTCATTTTGCCTTTCTTTTACTTGACTTTTAGCTCCTTAAAGTGGGACACTGTTTACATATTGAACTATCCCTAGCTTCAGAAGTCCCAGGTGGTATGATTTAAGGAGGAGCAGGTTCTTCAGTCACCTGTCCTGTTCCCTGGTCCACAGATGACCCCAGGACAACTTGCTAATCAACCACCTTTGTGTGTTGTGGTTATCAGCTCTGAAGAGCCTGTGCCCCCCCCCCACTTGGCACACTTCTACTCAAGCCTACCTCTTCATTCCCAGCAGGGGTGAAAAACCCAATTTCTGCCTCAGCACCAGCAGAGACCACTATAATCTCCCTCTTGCCAAGAGCTCAACCCTCTCACTAGACTATGAGCTTAGTTCCAGATGACACTGGCACTGCAGTTGATTCAGAGGCTCTGGGGGGGGGTCTCTTTCTGTGGTGAAGCTTTCCTTGGATGGGATCTGTGGCAGGGTGACTGTGGGGTTGTGATCCACTCCTGTCTCAGCATAGCAGCTCCCTCCTTCTGACCTACTAAGCCATAATTGGTTGGAAAATGATCTCAGCACATTCTTCTTTGGATTTTGCTGTTCTAGAAATTGTCCTGTGGCATTATTTGGATCTGTTTGGGAGCAATCATTTTGTGAGTTCAAGAGATCACTCCCTGTCCTCTGCCATCTTGGCTCTGTCCTGGAAGTCCCTTGTCCTTCTTTCTTGAAGAAGACCATGACATCCCATGACATCGGGAGGTGATATCATGACTTTCATTGAATTGGATTTAAGTGAGGGAGGGCTGTGCATATCACCAACCTCACGCTCTCCTCCAGAGCCATCTGGGTCCCATGACAAGATATAGATCGGGGCAACTGGAGATAGTCCCAGATGTTTGAAGCAATTTGGGTTAAGTGACCTATCCAGGGTCACATAGCTAATATGCACTATCCACTGTGCCAACCTAACTGCACTTAGCTGGATTATAGGCTTGAAGGCAAGACTGCTTCCTTTTTGATGCCAGCCCCACTCAGGAGTCAGGACAAAGCTTTGCATATAATAAGTCCATAGAGATTGCATGGATAGATGGATGGATGGATGCATGGATGAATCAATGGATGAATGGATGAATTGAGACCTGGCTTTACTTAAATTTCTCACCCCAAAACTGTGGATGCTTGGTTACCAAATGGGATAGCTTCTGAAAAGTGCTTTGACAGCCTTGTGGTGCTATATAAATGCTAGCTGTAATTATTATGGTTATTATTATGACTGTTATCTTGAAGTATCTAAACAACAGTCAAAGTCAGGATGGGCCACCAGAGTGTACCTTGCAAGAACTTACTGCTCAAGCTAATTAAGTAAGAGATGCATGCAGTAGTAAGCATTGGGAATGGAAATGAGCACTGAGACAAATTGGGGATGGCCAGAAGAATAAGACAAGGGAGGACAAAAGACTATCTCCCATCTCTGGAAATTTTGAAGGTTTCTGAAGTCCTTTCCCCACCACAGTTTTTGACTGTAGGTGGTGAAAGGATGATTATTCCCTCTTTATGGAAGAATAAACTGAGTCTCTTTGAAAGATGACATGACTTGCTGAAGATTATCCAAATAGAAACCTGAGTGTGTGAGAGAATAAGGTGAGAATTTAGAGCTGCAGCTCTCCTTTATAAAAGCACAGTTTACTTACTGAAGCACACTATACTGTCTTGACTGTATATCTGCTGTAATTCAGTCATCCACTCTACCTGTGATCTCATCAGTGAGGGCAGATACTCCAGAGGTATAGAGTACAGCCCACCCAGTCTTGTGTGAGTCTTGTCCATGCCTTCACTTAATCCAACAAGCTAGCTATTCAACTTCCTCAGTGCCTTCTTCTTTTGGGTCTCTGGACACTAAGATTCACCCACACCCACATATACATATACATATACATATACATATACATATACATATACATATATGTATACGTGTACATACATACATATATATACTTTTTATATATATACATATAATATGTATTATATATACATATAACTGGCATACAATTTAACATTATTAATTTACTGAAACTTATTTAAACCCACCATTTTTCTCACTCTTGTCCCTATGGTGACATGGAATTTAATAAATCAAAAAATAGTTGAGTCCCTTGGATTAATATCCCTTGAGGAATAATATTCATATAAAATTTTATTTTTGTTTTAGCTTAGAGTAACAGAAATTCACCCAATATTCAAGGTACATATTTGTGTCTAATGGGAACCATCTCTAAGGGGGGAGGATGTAAAAAGGACAAAAAAAGAAATTTCCATAATAACCTTATTACATATTTCAAAGAAACAACAAGTTGCACATAATAGATTTTCACTTTCATGTGTGAGCACCTTGCCCCCTATTCTACAGTTTTATAGAAATGCTTGGTTTATTTCTATAAATGAAAAATAAAATAAATTTTAAAAAATTTAAAAGATACACCTGGACTTTCCAAATGTGGTAAAAAAATATGAAAGTTTTTTAACAGTTGGTTAGGATAACTGAAAGACACTAGTATTTTTTTTTAAGGACCACCCTTTCGGGGAGGAAACCAATGGCATGAGCTACACATGCCAGTCTGCCTGCTGCACACATCAGACTGCCTGCTAGCACTCAACTTCCGGGGTGCGAGCTTAAAAGGCAAGGAGAGAACGGAAGTGGGAGTTTTTTCCTGCTTTGCTGGTCTCCTGACTCTGCTGCATAGATGGTCTCTCTCTCCCCAAAGGTGGCCTTCTCTTTTGGTGAGTTTTAAATGGAATATAGACTAAGCTTAGACTTAAGACGATTTGTATTGTGTTTCTACTTTCCTATCCTTCTAATCAACATCACCTTGTGACTACCATACAATAAAGGCTCTACCTAGAAAACCAGAAGCTTCTTCCATTTACTCATCTGGGAGATAAATTAAGGGAAAGGTTAAGTAGGGAGATTTATGATCTAATACCCAATTTTAATCTCACACCAAGATGAATGATGGTGACAAACTACTCTTTTGACTGATTATGGAGCTCCTAAAGAGGCCCTACTTTGTTTTGGGGGCTTCATGTAACTAGTATAATATCATCCAGGAAGAGAGGCATCTGAATGACCTGATCCTCTCTGCAAAAGCTGGTTTCTTTTTTAGCTTTATACTGTAAAGGATGAACAGAAAGTAAAGGGCCTATATATGTCCCTCAAGCCTGCTAACATACAGCGAAGCTACGAGAAGGACAGACAATAGACACTGAAACACCTGATTCACAGAAGCTTTAACCTAAGCAAGGAGCAAGTAGAAAAACCTATAGTCTTAAATGTCTATTTATTAGTCAATCAATAAAAATTTATTGAGTGTCTCCTCTGTGCCAGGTACAGTGTTATGTCTCATGTTTAGGCTACTAGCATAGAGAACAAGAGGTCCTAACCCAAGGAATGATAAATGATCTCCAAGAAATCTTGATAACTTAGTAGGACAATGAGTAGACCATGTTTCAAAATAGGTTGACCTTATTCAAGAGAAACACGATAGGTGAAAGAGAGTAGGGTGGGGGCTCATGTAGAATAGGATATAAGAAAATATGCCTATGTGAGGAAATCTAGAATTCCATTGGAGGGTGGGAATGAGGGTAAGCATAGTGACTAAAACTCGGTTACTCATCAATGGCAGAAAAAGCAGAAGGGATTTTTTTTTTCATTTCAATGTACTACAATGCCCCTGGAAAGGAAGCATGAGATTATCATGCCATAGTGTGGGTGAAGGTCTTCAACTTCAGAAAGGGCACTGGTGATTATAAGAAGAGTGTAAGGCTTCATCAAGAGTAACCTTATGACATTTGTTGAAAAAATTGCTAAATAAGTGGATGAAGCAACTGTTCTGAACCTAATGTATTAAATTAAAGTTTTTGATAAAATATTAGATTTTATTCTAGTGTTAATTGCATTGTTCCTATTACTAATGGGTTAATTAATCCTATTATCTATACCCTATTATTGCACTTTCATAGCAGACAAGCCAACCTAGCAGAAGCTGTAAGAAAGCCTGAGGGAAAGGTAGGAAGTGAATCATGCTAGCAGAGTGAAACTTTAGCCTCTACCTTGATCACTCCACTCCCAATCTGATGGCAATACTCCATAGACTTGAGCACTAGGAAATGGCAAGGAACATGTGACCATGACCTAGTCATCCTATCCTGAGCCTGTAGCCATTATGGAGGGGAGCAGCCTCATTTAGAAAGGGCCCAACATCCATATTATAAGCTACATCAACTGCATACCAAATGCTAATTGGCAGTTGAGCCCAAAGGCCTGGTAATTTTCTGATCACTTGCCCTGCTTGTAGTCTAGTCCTCAGTGACCATCAATACAGGAAGCAATCCCATTGCAAATTCATTCAGTTTATGGAGAAAAGTGAGAGAAACGGATTAGACCAGTGAAGAGAAATAGGGACCATTAAGTCAAGCATACACCTGGCTAAGTAGAATAGCACTGGGCCTTGAGTCAAGAAGACCTGAGTTAAAATCAGAACTCAGCCATTTATTAACTATGTCACCTTGGGCAAGTCACTTAATCCTGTTTGTCTTTATCTTCTCATCTGTAAAATGAGCTAGAGAAACAAATGGTAAAGCACTTTGGTATTTTTGACAAAAACAAACAAATATAAATGGGGTCATGAAGAATCATATACAACTGAAAAATAACTGCAAAACAACAGTAAACCATTCATACATGTCTCTGAGGGAACATAACATATTAACATTATGTATGTGTTCTTGTATTTTTTTATAAATATTTCCTGATTATATTTCAATCTAGTTCAGGTTATGCTCGGGAATGTTAATGGCACCATGATGTTTCTGATAGACGTCTGGATTGGACAATAATATTTGCAGATGGATGCAGAACTAGCTGGACTGGTAATAGTTGTTAACAATAGTTCAATGTTAAGTTAGCCAGAGTTTCCTCCTTTGGTCTTGATCCAGGGAAGGTTGCTTTAGACCTGAGCTGTTATAATAATAATAATAATAATAATAATAATAATAATAATAATAATAATAATAATAATATTCATCCTTCATTTTCCCAAAGGATCAATGCCATCATGAGGTAAAGTCATGACACACATGAATTGGATTTAAATGAGGCAGAATTGCACAAGATAGTCAAGTTCAGTCTCTCTTCCAGTGTTAGTGAAATCCAGTGGCAGGACAAGTCAAGATGACTGTTGATGACATGAGATACAGAAGATGTCTTCGGTGTCTTCGATGTCTGACCAAACCCTAAACTCTCTACAATGCTTGTGTCAGCCTCCTTCATAGCTGTTGGAACAAGTTCATTTCATCTGCCCATTCAGCCAGCTTCAAATGCTGGAGGCTAACACCAACACGCTTGAGGCCTATTGGTTATCTTCAACCTGGTTTAGCCTATCTGCTGAGGTTTTACTGGAGTGTGGCCAATGGGGTATTGCCACTGTGCATGCTACAGCTTCTTAGAGGCACAGCTGAGAGGTGGGTAGAAGGTGAACACCAAAGGTGGAAAGCAGGTCTGAAAAAGCATCTGCAATCTCTCACAGCAGAGGTGCCAGGCCTCCCTAATAATGTCATACCTATACTAATAATAATACTTAATAATAATAGTAAGTATACTGATTTTTGTTATTGAGTCATTTCAGTAATGTCTGACACTTCATAAAACCATTTGAGATTTTCCTGGCAGAGGTACTCGAGCAGTTGGCCATTTCCTTCTCCAGTTCATTTTCTAGATGAGGAACTGATGCAAACAGGTTTAAGTGACTTGCCCAGGATCATACAACTTGCAAGTGCTGAAAGCAGATTTGAAATCAGGTCTTCCTGACTCCAGAGCTGGCTCTCTATCTACTACACCACCTGGCAGCCCCCAAGTAAAATTGTAATGCATATAATATGTACTAAACTATAATAATAATTATTAATAAATTGGATAAAGGGATAGAGGTTATGTTCATCTGTTCATGATATATGCAGATGATGCCAGGCTGGGAGAGGAAAGCTGTAAAATCGATAGCAGAGACAGGATTCAAAAGGGTAGTCATAGCTCAGAATATTGGAATAGATCTAATAGGACTGCATTTGTATGGTCTTAAGGCCAACAATGATGTAATCTTAAACCATCTGAGGTTGTTGTTCCTTGCTTCTTGATGCTTAAATCTTCTCACAGACAGTGGTTGTGATTCTGAAGAGTACATATTTCAGTGGAGAGTGCAGCTAGTACAGTGAATAGAGTGTTAAGCCTGAAGTCATGGAGACTCCTCTTCTTGAGTTGAAATCTGGCCTCAAATACTTGTTAGCTCTGTGTCCTTGGGCAAGTCACTTTACCCTGTTCACCTCACCTCCTCATCTGGAAAATTATCTGGAGAAGGAAATGGAAAACCCCTCTAATATCTTTGCCAAAAAAATCTCAAATTGGATTATAAAGAGTCAGATATGACCAAAATGACTGAAAAACAATGCAGCAGAAAAATCAGAATGGTAATATTCCAGAGTACAAGGCCACATTTCTATGCACACACATCTAGAATAATCCCAAGAGATTTTTGTCATGGCAAAACAATTCTTCTTAGCTAAATTCCTCATTGGAGCATTACCAAACAATCATTCCTGATCAATAGAAATGTCCTATTAAAGTAAACAAATCCATGGGTCAGTTACATTGAAATCAATGAAACATTTTTTCTTAATCCACTTTTGACTTGAGCTTCAGGGTTCAATGGAGTCTTAAGTATAAAAATATAAATAGCAAAAAGATTAGTTCAGACAAAGGGGTTTTAATTAATTAATGCATATAGCCTGGAAAAATACCCTTATATACTAAAAGAACAATTAAGTTGTATCAAAGAGGATATTCCAAGCATTTAGTCCTTAATTTTTCAATGCCATTTTAGTATAACTACTGTTTGACTCTTTATAAAACTTCTTTAAGTCTTATTGAACTGAATTCAGAAAAATATTGCCTTGCACAGCTGAGATTTAAAGACAAAAATACATTCAAATTAAAGTAGGTGGTTTAAAAAAAAGTATCAATTATTTGCTCTATGATCTGGTTCTCTTGAAGCCTCCATTTGCTCATCTGGGTGGATATTTAAAAAAAACAAATACATATTACAAAATCAGTGGCACCTCCCTCCGGGAGAATTCACGAGAAACATAATTTGCAAACCATCAATTGGGATAGAAATGTTAGCTCCCTCTAAAAGGTTCAGGCTTTACTTGTTTCCAGTGAAATTTCTCCAGGGAGGGGTGCTCCAGTTGTCATCAGACACAGCAGCCATGAGAGGATTTGTAACCAAAAATCCCTGTGGAAATATAGAGTTGCCTTGACCACTCTTCATCCAGAGCAGAGCCTATAACCATAGGTGTACCACGAGGCTCTGCCGGGGCCCTCTTTGCTTCTCCTTCTGTGCTATTACACTTGGTGATCATTCAGAGATTCAAGGTCCATTTCTATGCTGCTGACTTTCATATCTATTTATCCTGTTCTAACCTCCCTGCTGAGTTTCAGTCTCATATCTCCAACTGCTTTTCAGTCATCTCACACTAGATAATCAGTAGATATCTTAATTTCAACATGTCCAAAGCTGAACTCACCATCTTTCCATCAAACTCTCCTTGCCTCTTAGCTTCTTTATTGTTGTTGAGGGAAAGACCATCCTCCCGGTCCCTCAGTCTTGCAATCTGTGTCCTACACTTGATTGCTCAATATGTCAGCTGCCATATCTAATATGTGGCCAAGGTCTGTTGATTTCACCTTTGTAGCATACCTTGAAAAAACATCTTCTTTCCTCTGACATTACCACCACTCTCGAGAAGTCCCACATTACTTCATACTTGAACTATTGCAATAGGCTGCTGGTGGGTCTGCCTACTTCCGGTCTTTCCCCATGCCAATCCATCAGTCATTCAGCCACCAAACTGGTTTTCCAAACCATGTCTGACCATACACCCCCTTCCTTACTCAGATACCTCCAGTGATTCCTTATCACTTCTATATCAAATATGAATTCCTGTTTGATGTTCACAATCCCTTGTAGCCTGGTCACTTACCTCCCCTCATCTTTCTTATACCTTAGTTCCTACCATGTACTCTTCCACTGAGTAATGTGGGCTTCCTTGCTATTTCACAAATAAGATACTCCATCCCCTGGAGCCAAGCATTTTCTCTGCCTGTTCCTCATACCTATAAGACACTATCTCCTTATTTACATCTACTGCCTCCTTTAGTTTCTTTTCAGTCCCAACTAAAAAGCCACCTTCTAAAGGAAGCTTTGTGTACTCCTTTTAATTTTAATGCCTTCACTCTTTATAGTCTATTGATCATACATATATCCTTTTATACATATCTGTTTGTCAATCAAAGGCAAGGATTATTACTTACCTCTTTTTGTATCTGCAGCCCTTAGCACAGTGTCTTAATATAGAGTAGCTGCTTAATAAACATTTATTGACTGACTGTTGAGTAGTTTGACTATTTTTGTCTCTTTAATTGTCTGATGAATGAAGAGATCAAACAGACTTTGGCAGCACAAAAGGACATTGAAGCCTCTCCTGGAGACAATCAGGCCTTGTTGCCTCCATCTTCACCTGCACTCAGAAGGAAAAGGTGCTTGAGGACAGATTGGTGGGAGGCATTTGGAACATATTCATTTCAACTGATCAAATGGGCAAATTTATTCCATAATACAAGTTATGATAAGAGAATTTAACTTCTGGGAAGTTCATTAGTTAAGATGTATAAAGTAGGGGCAGAGCCAAGATGGTGGAGAGGAAGCAGCAAGCTGCCTGAGCTCTCCTTCTGTTCCCTCAAAACGAACATTAAATCAAGCCTCTGGACGGATTCTGAAACTACAGAACCTGCAAAGAGACAGAGAGACACAGTCCTCCAACCAGAGATAATTTAGAAGACTTTAGGAAAAGGTCGGTCTGACTCGGGCAAAAGGGAGGCCCAGCGCAGGGCAGCAACCCAGCGCCGAGGGGTCAGGGCAAGTCAGCAGGAGCTGTGGGCCACAGCCGAACAACTGAGGCTCCCGGAACCTGGTTCAAAAATCTGGTGGCCAAGGACAGTGGAAAAACCTACCTGCGCCGGCCAAGAGGGCCATGAACGGTGGGATCAGACGCCGGGGTCTGGCGCCTGGCTGGCCGAGCACAATCAGACAGGAAGTGCGGGGTGGGGGATCTCCACACACCATAAAGGCCTCAGAGTAAAAGCCCGGTCACACAGCACCTATACCCCTGCACAAGAAGTCCAAAACAGGGACCCTGGTGCCTCCAGAGCAGACCTCAACTTAAAGAATAAATAAATAAGCTGCAATAATGAGTAAGAAGCAAAAAAGAGCCCTCTCCATTGAGAGCTTCTGTATCAATAGGGAAGAAGCCAACACAAACTCAGATGAGGACAATAGCCTCAAATAGCCTACATCTGAAGCCTCACAAGGGAAGGTGAATTGGTCTCAAGAAAGAAAAGCCTTCCTGGAAGAGCTCAAAAAGGATTTTAAAAATCAATTGCAAGAGGTAGAAGAAAAAATGGGGAGAGAAATGAAAGCAAAACAAGAAAACTATGAAAAAAGAATCAGCAGCTTGGAAAAGGAAGCTGAAGAAAACAAAGCCTTAAAAAATTAATTTGGCCAAAAGGAAAAAAAGCTGCATAATCTCACTGAAGAAAACAATGCCTTAAAAATTAAAGTGGGACAGTTGGAAGATAAGGAATCCATGAGACACCAAGAATCAGTCAAGCAGAATTAAAAAAATGAAAAAATAGAAGAAAATGTGAAATACCTCATTGGAAAGACAACTGATCTGGAAAACAGATCGAGGAGAGACAATTTGAGAATCATTGGACTGCCTGAAAGCCATGACCAGAAAAAGAATCTAGACACCATATTCCAGGAAATTATTAAGGAGAACTGCCCTGATATCATAGAATCAGAGGATAAAATCATCATTGAAAGAATCCACCGATCACCTCCTGAAAGAGACCCCAAAAGGAAAACTCCAAGGAATATTGTAGCCAAATTCCAGAATTATCAGGTGAAGGAGAAAATACTCCAAGCAGCCAGAAAGAAGCAATTTAAATATCATGGAGCCACAGTCAGGATTGCTCAGGACCTGGCAGCTTCAACATTAAAGGACCGCAAGGCTTGGAATATGATATTCCGGAAGGCAAAGGAGCTTGGATTGCAGCCGAGAATCTATTACCCAGCAAAAATGTGCATTTTCTTTCAGGGGAAAAGATGGACATTTAATGACATTGGGGACTTTCAATCTTTCCTGGTGAAAAGACCAGAACTGAATAGAAAATTTGATCTCAACATACAAGACTCAAGAGGAGTTTAAAAAGGTAAACAGAGGGGAAAAAAAAGTTACCCTATTAGGTTAAACTGTTTATATCCCTACACAGGAAGATAATACTCATAACTCTTAAGAACTGTAAATGTATTTGGGCAGAGAGAAGGACTTTATATAGAGGGTATAAATATAAATTGTCTTGATGTGATGATACAAAAGAATTAAGGGGATAAAAAGGGAGTCTATGGGGAGGAGAGGAAAGTGGAGGTGGAATGGGATGAATTATATCATATGAAGAGGTGGAAAAAAGCCTATTACAATAGAGGGAAAGAAAGGAGGGGGGAACATGGTTTCAACCCTATTCTCATTAGATTTGACTCAAAGAGGGAATAACATATACGTTCATTGGGATAAAGAAACTTAACTCATTCTTTAGGGAAACAAAAGGGGAAGGGAAAGGGGGGGACTGATAGAAGGGAGGACAAAAGCAAGGGAGAAAAGGGTAAAGAAAAGAGGGGGGGTGATAAAAAGGGAGGGCAGATCAGGGGAGGCAGGGGTAAGAAGTAAAACGTCGGTGAGGAGGAATAGGCTGAAAGAAGGGGGGGAAAGTACAAAGCGGGTAAATAGAATGGAGGGGAATAGACAGTCAGTAATAATGACTGTGAATGTGAATGGGATGAACTCTGCTGTAAAATGGAAGCAAATTGCAGAGTGGATTAAAAACCAGAACCTTACAATATGCTGTTTACAAGAAACACATTTGAAGCAGAGAGAGACACACAGAGTAAAGGTAAAAGGCTGGAGCAGAATATATTATGCCTCAGCTAAAGTAAAAAAGGCAGGGGTAGCAATCCTTATCTCAGACAAAGTGCAGGCAAAAATAGATCTCATTAAAAGAGATAAGGAAGGAAATTACATCTTACTTAAAGGTACTATAGATAATGAAGTAATATCAATATTAAATATGTATGCGCCAAGTGGTATAGCATCCCAGTTCTTAGAGGAGAAGTTAAATGAGTTACAAGAGGAATTAGATAGTAATACTATACTAGTGGGAGATCTGAATCTCCCCCTCTCAGAATTAGATAAATCTAGCCGAAAAATAAATAAGAAAGAAGTGAAAGAGGTTAATAGACTACTAGAAAAGTTAGACATGATAGATGTTTGGAGAAAATTGAATGAGGATAGAAAGGAATATACCTTTTTCTCAGCAGTACATGGCACATTTTCAAAAATTGACCATGTATTAGGGCACAAAAACATCATAGTCAAATGTAGAAAGGCAGAAATAGTAAATGCATCCTTCTCAGATCATGATGCAATAAAAATTACATGTAAGAAAGAGCCAGGGAAAAGTAGAATGAAAATCAATTGGAAACTAAATAATTTCATTCTAAAGAATGAATGGGCCAAACAAGAAATCATAGAAACAATCAATAACTTTATCCAAGAGAATGACAATAATGAGACAACATACCAAAATCTATGGGATGCAGCCAAAGCAGTGCTTAGGGGAAAATTTATAGCTCTAAATGCTTACATGAATAAAAAAGAGAAAGAGAAGATTAATGAATTGGGCATGCAACTGAAAAAGCTAGAAAAAGAACAAATTAGAAATCCCCAATTAGACACTAAATTAGAGATCCTGAAAATTAAAGGAGAAATTAATAAGATTGAAAGCAAAAAAACTATAGAATTAATCAATAAAATTAAGAGCTGGTTTTATGAAAAAACTAATAAAATAGATAAAATATTGGTTAATTTGATTAAAAAAAGAAAGAAGAATGCAGGGCTGGTTCAACATTAGGAAAACTATTAACATAATCAACCACATCAATAAGAAAGCCAACCAAAATCATATGATTATCTCAATAGGTGCAGAGAAAGCTTTTGACAAAGTACAGCACCCATTCCTAATAAAAACACTAGAGAGTTTAGGAATAGGGGGAGCTTTCCTTAGAATAATAAACAGTATCTACCTAAAGCCATCAGCAAGTATTATATGCAATGGAGATAAATTAGAGGCCTTCCCAATAAGATCAGGGGTGAAACAGGGAAGTCCATTATCACCCCTATTATTTAATATTGTTCTAGAAATGTTAGCTTTAGCAATCAGAGAACAGAAAGGAATTAAAGGAATTAGAATAGGCAAGGAGGAAACAAAACTATCACTCTTTGCAGATGATATGATGGTATACTTAAGGAATCCTCGAGAATCAAGTCAAAAATTACTTGAAACAATTAACAACTTTAGCAAAGTAGCAGGATATAAAATAAATCCACATAAATCATCAGCATTTCTATACATTACCAACAAAGTCCAGCAGCAAGAGATAGAAAGAGAAATTCCATTTAAAGTAACGGTAGATAATATAAAATACTTGGGAGTCTACTTGCCAAGACAAACCCAGGAACTCTATGAACACAACTACCAAACACTCTTCACACAAATCAAATCAGATCTAAATAATTGGAAAGATATCAATTGCTCATGGATAGGCAGAGATAATATAGTAAAAATGACAATACTGCCTAAATTTATTTACTTATTCAGTGCCATACCAATCAGGCTACCTAAAAATTATTTTATACAGCTAGAAAAAATAATAACAAAATTCATCTGGAAAAACAAAAAATCAAGAATATCCAGGGAAATAATGAAAAAAAATTCACTGGAAGGTGGGTTAGCGGTACCAAACCTGGAGCTTTACTATAAAGCGGCAGTCATCAAAACTATCTGGCACTGGCCAAAAAATAGAGTGGGTAGATCAATGGAATAGGCTAGGCTCAGGAAATGCAGTAGTAAATGACACTAGTAATGTATTGTTTGATAAACCCAAAGACTCCAGCCTCTGGGATAGGAACTCAGTATTTGACAAAAACTGCTGGGAAAACTAGAAGATAGTATGGCAGAAATTAGGCATAGACCAACATCTTACACCTTATACTAAAATAAGGTCAAAATGGATACACGATTTAGACATAAGAGGTGATACCATAGGTAAATTAGGAGAGAAAGGAATACTGTACCTATCAGATCTTTGGAAAGGAAAACAGTTTTTGACCAAACAAGAGATAGAGTATATTATAAAATGCAGAGTGGATGATTTTGATTATATTAAATTAAAAAATTTTTGTACAAACAGAAGCAATGCATCCAAAATTAGAAGGGAGGCAGAAAGCTGGGAAACAATTTTTGAGGCCAGTGCTTCTGATAAAGGCCTCATCTCTAAAATATATAGGGAATTAAATCAAATTTATAAGAATCCAAGTCATTCCCCAATTGAGAAATGGTCAAAGGATATGAACAGGCAGTTTTCTGATGAAGAAACCAAAGCTATCTATTCCCATATGAAAAAATGCTCTAAATCTCTAATGATTAGAGAGATGCAAATTAAAACAACTCTGAGGTACCACCTGACACCTATCAGATTGGCTAAAATGACAAAAAAGGAAGATAATAAATGTTGGAGAGGCTGTGGGAAAATTGGAACACTAATGCATTGTTGGTGGAGCTGTGAGCTGATCCAACCATTCTGGAGAGCAATTTGGAATTATGCCCAAAGGGCGATAAAGCTGTGCATACCCTTTGACCCAGCAATCCCACTTTTAGGTCTTTTGCCCAAAGAAATCATGGAAGGGGGAAAGGGACCCACATGTACAAAAAATATTTATAGCTGCTCTTTACATGGTAGCAAGGAATTGGAAGTTGAGGGGGTGCCCATCAATTGGGGAATGGCTGGACAAGTTGTGGTATATGAATACAGTGGAATACTATTGTGCTGTAAGAAATGATGAGCAAGAAGAGTTCAGAGAAACCTGGAGGGTCTTACGTGAGCTGATGATGAGTGAGATGAGCAGAACCAGAAGAACATTGTACACAGTATCATCAACATTGAGTGTTGACCTACTGTGACGGACTATATTCTTCTCACCAATGCAATGGTACAGAAGAGTTCCAGGGAACTCATGATAGAAGAGGATCTCCAAATCCAAGAAAAAAAAAAAGAAAGAACTGTGGAGTATAGATGCTGATTGAACCATATTATTTCTTTTGTTTTGGATGCTGTTGTTTTTTTCTTTCTATTTTGAGGTTTTGCATCACTGCTCTGATTCTTTCTCTTGTAACAGGATTAATGCAGAAATAGGATTAATGTTATTATGTGTATATATATATATATGTGTGTGTGTGTATATATATATATATATATATATATATATGTATATGTATAGAGATATATAGATATAACCTATATCAGATTACCTGCTGTCTAGGGGAGGGGGGAGGGATGGAGGGAGGGAGAAAAATCTGAAATTGTAAAGCATGTATAAACAAAAGTTGAGAACTATCTTTACATGTAACGGAAAAAATAAAATACCTCATACATTAAAAAAAAAGATGTATAAAGTAGATACAGAACTGTATATTCAAAAACTAGTTTGGATCTAAAACTATATTATAAAATGGCAGTCACCAGAACTATTTGGTAGTGGCTAAGAAATAGAGAGGAGGATAAATGGAAGGTTAGGCACATAAGAAACAGCAGTAAACTATAGCAATCTACTTATTTTTTTAAATCATAAAAGTATTTTGTTATTTTCTAGTTACATGCAGAGATAGTTTTCACTATTTGTTTTTGTTTTTTGGGTTTTTGTTGTTGTTGTTGTTGTTTGGTGGGGCAATGAGGGTTAAGTGACTTGCCCAGGGCGAAAGAAGCTAGTAAGTGTCAAGTGTCTGAGGTCAGATTTAAACTCGGGTCCTCCGGAATCCAGGGCCAGTGCTTTATGCACTGTGCCACCTAGCTGGCCCACACCATTTGTTTTTATGAGATTTTTAGTTCCAAATTTTTCTCCCTCCCTCCCCGCCACTTCCCATTCCCAAAGACAGCAAGCAATCTAATATAGGTTATATATGTACAATCACATTAAACCTATTTCTGCATTAGCCATGAAGTAAAAGAAGAATCAGAACAAAAGGGAAAAAAACTCAAAAAACAAAAAAGGAGAAATAGTATGGTTCAATCTGCATCTAGATTGCACAGTTCTTTTTTTCTGGATTTGGAGAGTATTTTCTATCATGCGTCCTTTGGAACTAACTTGGACCATTGTATTGCTGAGAAGAGTCAAGTCTATCACAGTTGATCAACACACAATGTAGTTGATACTGTGTACAATGTTCTCCTGTTTCTGTTCATCTCACTGAGCATCAGTTCATGGAAGACCTTCCAGTTTTCTCTGAAATCTGCCTGCTCACAGTTTCTTACAGCAAAATAGTATTCCATTACATTCATATACCACAAATTGTTCAGCCATTCCCCAATTGATAGCCCCTCAATTTCCAATTCCTTGCCACCACAAAAAGAGCAGCTATAAATATTTTTATGCATGTTGGTCCTTTTTCCCTTTTTTATGATCTCTTTGAGAAAAAGACCTAATAGTGGTATTACTGGGTCAAAGGGCATGCACAGCTTTATAGCCCTTTGGGGTTGGTTCCAAATTGCTTTCCAGAATGGCTGGATCAGTTCACAGCTCTGCCAACAATGCATTAGTGTTCCAATTTTTCCACAGCTTGTCCAACCTTTATTATTTTCCTTTTTTGTCATATGAGCCAATCTTAGAGGTGTCAGGTGGTACCTCAGAGTTGTTTTAATTTGCATTTCTCCATTCAATAGTGATTTAGAGGATTTTTTTCATATGGCAATAGATAGCTTTGATTTTTTTTTTTAATCACAAAACTGCCTGATCATGTCCTTTGACCATTTCTCAATTAGGAAATGACTTGGATTCTCATGAATTTGATTTAGTACCCTATATATTTTAGAAATAAGGCCTTTATCAGAAAAACTGTTGATTACAGACATGCAAATTAAAACAACTCTAGGGAACCACTTTATACCTCTCAGATTGTCTAACATGACAAAAAAGGAAAATAATAAATTTTGTAGAAGGTGCAGAAAAATTGGAACACATTATTGGTGGTATTATTGGTGGAGTTGTGAACTGATCCAACCATTCTGGAAAGCAATTTGGAACTATGCCCAAAGGGCTATAAAACTGTGCATTCCCTTTGACCCAGCAATACCACCATTATGTCTATATCCCAAGGATATCATATAAAGGGGAAAGGACCCAAATGTATAAAATTATGTATAGCTGCTCTTTTTTGTGGCTGCAAAGAATTGGAAATTGTTGGAATGTCCATCAGTTGGGGAATGGCTGACAAGGTTGTGGTATATGAGTAATGGGATACAAGTGTGCCTTAAGAAATGATAAGCAGGTGGGTTTCAGAAATACATGGAAAGAATTACATGAACTGATGTGGAATGAAGTGAGCCGAACCAAGAGAACAATGTACAAAGTAACACCAACATTGTGTGATGATCAACTGTGATAGACTTAGTTCTTATTAGCAATACAATGATCCAAAATAATTTCAAGAGACTCATGATGGAAAATGATCTCCACATCCAGGGGGAAAAATGTGTGTATACATACATACATACATACATACATAAGTATGTGTGTATATGTGTATATATGTATATATATACACATATATATGGTGTATGAATGCAAATCAAAACATACTACTTTAACATTTTTTTCTTGTTGTTTCCCCTTTTGTTCTGATTCTTCTTTTAGAACATGACTAATGTGGAAATATGTTTAACATGATTGCTATATATAACCTCTGTTACATTGCTTGTTGTCTTGGGGAGGGAGGAGGAAATGAAGGGGGAAGAAAAATTTGGAACTCAAAATCTAATAAAAGCTGATGTTGAAAACTATATATATGTAATTGGAAAAATACTATTAAGTAAAAATTATATACATATACATATGCATATATATGTATTGTAAGGGTCTGAAATTCTTGCTATGATGTCTAAAATCTAATGAATGGTTGCCTTAAATTAGAATCTTTAGCAAGACTTTAGACTTTTAAAGTATTTATTAAAGTGCCTAAGAAGTTGGTGAGGAGTGAGAGAGGTAAAAATCTAACTACCTCTAAGAGACCCAAGCATCTGACCTGGCAAACCAAGATCAGGAACCCAAAAGACCAGTGCTTCAGAGGCTACTCCTAGAAGTTCTTTTAGAAAAGGAAAAAGGGCCTTCTACCCACACAGCTCCAAGGTAATTGGCTGGTAACTTTGATTGACAGGACCCACAAGCAAACATCACTTCCTGATGCCAAACTGACCTCTTAAACCCAATAAAGGTTACTTCTAGATGCTAAAGTCACACAGTTTCTTTTCAGGCCAGAGCTCACAATCTCCCTCCCAGCAGTGGGTGTCCTTCCAATTCTCACAGTCACCCCTGTGGTTCATGCAAAGAAATTAATTGAATCAATGACACTTTAGAAAAACCCTTCCAATAAAAGAGGGGATTGCTAGAAGCCCAGGCCATCCAGATTCTAACACCCACGGGGACAATCTGAGGGACCTGCTTGTAGGAGGCAGCAGCACTTGTCCATGGCAGGGACATTCTGTCTTTATCTCACATACATTTGGAAACAGCCTTTTCTCATTGGCTGCATTGCTAGAACTGTCTTTAGCTTTGAATCTTCCAGAAGTAGAATGGTCTTACGGCTTTGGGCTTGAGCTTAGTGGGACTATCACTATATTGGAACTGAGTTAAACTGTGCGCTTAATTCCCCTCTCCTCCTTAGACACTGAGGTGGCATAGGAAAGGTTATGTCCCTGAGGTGTTGGGAACAATGTTTGCATGGTGTTTTTTTCCTTGATATATCTTTGAAATAAATATTCCTTTTTGATAGCTAAACTGTTGTAAGGTATTTAATGGGGTACTTCTATTCATAATATTAAGGGAATATAATTAGTGAGGTTTGTAGACAATGGTAGAAAAATAAAATATCCCAAATACCTTTTTTGAGAAAATAATTACTAATGGATTTCTTGGGAGAAATAGGGATCACTTTTTCAATGCTTTCTCCCCCTCCCCCTCTCCAAAAAGTCCCATTCTTGAGAAACATCAGCACATCTTATTTGAGACAAACCCAAGGGAATAAAAGAAATAGAGATAGGCTCTTCAGGGCAGCTAGGTGGTGCAGTGGATAAAGCACTGGCCATGGATTCAGGAGGACCTGAGTTCAAATCCAGCCTCAGATACTTGACACTTACTGGCTGTGTGACCCTGGGCAAGTCACTTAGCCCTCATTGCCCCACAAAACAATAACAACAACAAGAACAAAAACAAAACAGGGAAGATACACTCTTTAACATAGCTCAGTGAAGGACTGATGGGATCAAACTACACCTAGATAATGGACTTTGCCTTAAGCAAATTCAATAGGGGTCTTTCCATTCTTTTCCCTGATGTCATCAGTAGAGTTTATTTTAATTTAATAAGGGTATTTTTTTATTTTTTACTTATTTTATTTATTTATTTATTCATTCACTCACATTCATTCATTCATTCATTCATTCATTTGTCTATTTATTTTTGTAGTTAGTAAGCGTTTAAAGAAGCTTTAGCAAGAGTTTAGACTTTTAAGTATTTATTAAAGTGCCTAAGAAGTTGGTGATGAGAGAGGTAAAAATCTAAGTACCTCTAAGAGACCCCAGCTTCCAACCTGCCAAACCGAGGTCAGGAACCTCAAAGACCAATGCTTCAGTGGTTACTCCCAGAACCTTTTGTGAAACAGGAAAAAGGGCCTTCTACACACATACAGCTCAAAACTAATTCCTAGTGTCAAGTGTCTGAGGTCAAATTTGAACTCAGGTCCTACAAAATCCAGGGCCAGTGCTTTATCCACTGTGCCACCTATCTGCCCAGAGTTTATTTTCATTTAGACCACCTTCAAATCATGTCAACCAATGGAATTGAATGATCCAAACTAATTAGCCTTGATCAATGTATACTGACCCACCGCTATTGAAAGAGGATATAAATCCTGGGAAGAGGCCAGCAGCTCTCGTGGCTTTCTCTTTTAGGGCAGTGCAGTTCAGTAGGTTTTCTGAACTCTCTTGGGTCTTCCTGAGACCATGTGTAATAGTATGGGACTTTGGGAGCTTTTCTCCTGATCCTACTAACTGCCAAGTTAAAGCTCTTTCCCTGCTTTCCCTTCTGTGTGGCTTGAGACCACGAGAAGTTAGAGAGAAACATGTTCGATCCTTTACTGGTATTGAAATATTAATAAAGTAATAATATGCTCACCCCAAACTGATACCAATAGCAAGAGAAATTATTTTAAAAAACACACTTTACATTATCAGACACCTATTGTGGAGAGTAGAGGGTTAGATAAAACATCACAGTAAGGCATATATCTCATAATAAAATAGCAATACCATATGTTACAGAAGCATAATTAAGCAAAACAAGGACTCACATTGTACATACCTAAAATACTAATTTCTTATATTGTTTATTTATCCCCTCATGCCTCTGGCAGGAGGAGGGAAGTATTCTTCATCATCAATACTCTATAATCAGGGTTAACTATTGTGTTGAAAGGATTTGAATCTTTTTAATTATTTCGTAATAATGGAATATTGCTTACAAATAGTTGAAATGCATCATATAATCTAAACTTGTGGAAGGGAACAATCACATCTTCTTTTAGCAAACAATCTTCTATGATCCATTCATCCTATAGAAATGGCTGTTCTCCACCAGTGGAGAACAAAGCCTGCCCATGCCTTCCAATTTGCTCAAGTGGGTGCATATTGTTCTAAAGATGTTTGTGTATTTGTCCTCTGGGTTTCTGATCCCCAATATTGTGAAAGCATTTACGGTGATCTGGGATTTTAATCTCCATTTGCTCTCAAATGTAATTTCTAAGCCAGCCCCTTATAGTAGTTAATTCAATTCACTGGTCTCCTTGTTACAGTCCTAGTCCATACATGTAGCACTTTATATTACTTCCTCCAAACTTTTCTCCTTCTTTCTTTTCTCCATGCAACCCCTCCTCTATTTAGTTTTCTTTTTTCTTTTCTTTTTTTTTTTGGGTGGGAAGGGGCAATGAGGGTTAAGTAACTTGCCCAGGGTCACACAACTAGTAAGCGTCAAGTATCTGAGGCCGTATTTGAACTCAGGTACTCCTGACTCCAGGGCCGGTGCTCTATCCACTATGCCACCTAGCTGCCCCAGTTCTTTATTAATGACTTTGATGTCTTGGGCCAAAACCATTTCCCAATAGACAAATGGACAAATGTTAAAAAGAAACAGATTTAAAATAAAGTACTGTAAGGTATTCATATACATTGTGTATACATGTGTATGTGAATTAGTGAATACATATACATACACACAAATATACATACACACACATATATATACACATAGCTACACATTTGTGTGTGCAGTATGTATGTATGTAGGTAGTATGTATGATATCATCAGCAAGGCTACAAACTACAAAGCCATCATTAAAATATAAAAGAATATTTTTTTTTAAATCAACTCTTATGAACTTTTATTTTTCTTTACATTTTGCACATGCTCAAAATTATTTCTAACAATGTTTATAAAAACTCTGAGAGAAGGGGCAGCTAGTTGATACAGTGGATAAAGCACCAGCCCTGGATTCAGGAGTACCTGAGTTCAAATCCAGCCTCAGACACCTAACACTTACTAGCTGTGTGACCCTGGGCAAGTCACTTAACCCTCATTGCCCCACAAAACAAAACAAAACAAAACAAAACAAAACAAAACAAAACAAAACAAAACAAAACAAACAAAACAAAAAAACCTCTGAGAGAAAAGTTGGGAAAAGTGGCATAATAAGAGAGACCCAAGAATCCTGACTCTTCCTTTCCCTCCCACCAATTACAAAGCTACAAAGAAGAGAATTTAACAAAGGTCCGTAAAAGAAAAATTCTCGGTCTGGCAAAGGTAATATCTAATTCATGTATGATAAAAATATGAACTAAAATTTGGATTATAAAGAAAAATGTATTGAGACAATAGCATCCACAGCATTAGAAACACAGCTAGGATATTCTCAAGACAAAAATTAAAATATAACAAAAAATTCAATGAATAGAAGAATAAGGAAAATCAATAAAATAATCATACTACAATGGAATAAAGCATTAACTGAAATGTGACTAAGGATACTCAAGATAATATAAAGCTGCCTGCTTTACAAATATTAGTTGGAAATATTGATAAAAATAACATTGATTAAAAGTACAATGATTTTATTTAAAAAAAAACAACAGAATAATTGGGGGAAAAGAAGATATCCAAAAGAGAACCAAGAAAATTATATGGAAAAAGAATGTGGAAGGAGTATGAATAACGTGTCAGATGTACAGGATGAAGATAGCAGAAAAACAAATGATATCAAGATTCCTGAAAATATGAAGAAGAAAACAAATTGATTCCTGCATCATAAAATAACTGAAGAAAATACCCCAGAATTACCAAAAACTTGGAAAATAGTTTATGCACACTTTGAAAGGTCAGCCCGAAATTCACTGCAACCACATTGAGTATTATGAATCTCAAACCTATGATAATATTATATACAGTAAAAAATAAACATATGCATGTTTATAATATCTATACAAATCAATATAAATTTGAGTTTCATAAATTTGTTGTTGTTTTTTTTTAACAAAACAATAAATGACAGGAAAAAGTGGACTTGAAATATAACACTTGATATTTCAATCAACTTCTCAGGAAATTTCAACATTCTTTTCATTGAACCAGGATGGAAATGTCAAAATCAACATGAATTTGAGCAATTTAGTGTGAGGAAATAGCACCCATAGGAATCTGAGGATTTATACACAGTAGATAGCAGCTGATATGAATGTGATAGAATCACAAGAAAATGACAGCAAAATCTTTTGAGTCAGAGATGGTAGTTGACCAACTCATGCATGTGATGCATTTGCTCCTTCTGAATAATCCCAAACCAGAAATATTCCCTACAAATTTTTTTCATTCACAAATGTTGTTTATTTAAATTTATTCTCTAAAGGGGATTTAAATTTCTTCCCATTCTGGCAGTGTAGTAATATGTGGGAAATGTTGCCATGTTTGTTACTTACCATTCTATCCTATTTAGTTAAATGTGTTTGGAAATAATGTGTCCCCTGGCCTATGCCAACACTTAGGTAATGCTCTGAGAGCAGTATTTATAAGTGAATGATTTGCCATGAAGTAGCTGAGCTATAGAGCAGCCTCCAGGGAGGCTCTATGTGAAGAGCCTGTGCACCAAACACGACTGGCCACTTAAGTCCCATTTCTAGAGGCTTGTTTTTACACAGTGAATAGGGGACCTTTGTCCCTTACCCATTGGTTTCACTTTGTCTTTCCCCAAATAAATTGGATTATCCCTATGATCAGAAATAGTGATATCCTTCTTAACACTTTCTACAGGGCACACAGTGAATATGGAAGGTGCCCAATCAATTTCTGCTGAGTGACATATGAGGCAGTGTTTCATAGTAGATAGAGACAAACCTTGGAGTCGAGGCACTTAAAAGTCCCTTTTCGTTTTTTTTTTGTTTTTTTTGCTCTGGTCAGTTTTAATTTTTTTGTTTAAGTCTGTTCCATCTAGGCTCAAGGATTCGTGGCAGATACCCATTGTGCCTACGTGTTGCCTCTGGACTCTCTGGGCCCCTCACAACTCCGAGCATTCCAGGCCTTCTCCACTTCTCTCCCCTCCCCCTCCCTTGCGCCCTGATCCTTTGACCCCCCGGTCAGCATGAAGCAGTTTCAGAAGAATCTTCGTCCCCTTTCCTTATATACAGAGAAGTGGGGAATGTCATGGGGTGCAGAGCACCCCAGAATTTCTCTGGGGCACACCGAGGAATCTTCTCCTTGAGAAACTAAACCAGAGGACAGATAACGCCTAGAGGAACCAAATTGGACTGAGCTAGCTTGGGATTCCTACCCTTCATTCTGGTCTCCCTTATCCTGGGGAGATAAGTTCGGGTGTGGCTTCGGCCTTTGTGTTCTGAAGAGGGATCTGTAGCCACCCCTCACCCAATTCCTTTAGTCACTACCAGTGGGGGATGGTCTTCCACTGCTCACCCAATTCCCCCAGCTACCACCAGTGGGGGATGGTCCACCCCCATCAGTCCTCTATAAAAGTACCTTCCAGTCTCCTGTTCGAGGAGATTTGGTACCTCTGAGCCATGTGCTTTATGCCAAATCTCCCCATGAAAAGTCCAAGGATTTCTTTCATGGTTTCCCTCCCCCCACCCTTTCCTTCCCTTGCTCCTAAATAAACTATCACCTTGTTCTAACTATGTTTTGTGTGCAAGAGGGTGTAATTCTTTAAAGAGGAATTCCTAAGAACCCCAACCTGTACCCCATTTTCCCACTATATCATCAAGTTTGAATCTTTTCTTAAACATTTAGTATTTGATTTCCACAGATATAAAATGTCTTTTCTTAGCTGCTTCACAGGGTTGTTTTGAGGTAGCAATTGGGTATTGTGGGAATTTATTTTGATTTGGGAACCCTGCCTTTGGGCTGAGATTAAAAAGCCTTAGGCCCTCGGGTTTTTTTTTTTTTCTTTCTGTGTAAGCAGGGGAAGGGACCCTGGAGCCCTGGGTGTGGTACACAGGGGACACTCCAGCACTGTCCCCCACACACCTCTCCCAGCCATAGCGTGGAGGGTAGATTAACTTGGTGTGTTGGGGTGCAAGGAGCCGGAGGTTTGAGGGGAGAGAAGGAAGCTATATATGGGGGGGCAGTCAGCACAGGAGGTCGGAGAAAGTGAAGTTGAAGAAAGGGAGTTTGGAGAAGACAGACAGAGAGGCTACTACAAGGACACTAAGGGACAGTACCAAGAGAGGGAGAAATCAAGAGAGGCAGCTAGCATACTCATAGGCAAGAGGTGGCAATGGCCCTTATTATATTAAAAGCAGACAGGTTGTATAATTTGCATTTCTTAACCCTTATTATTTACATTGATTTTTATAAATAAATTCTGATTTGATTATTTAATTAAGAGGCTTCTTAATCATTTGCTTATCAATTTGGGAGTGGAGCAGTGTGAAGAAATTTTTAAAAGGCCTTAAGAGATTGGCTTAAGAAACTAATAGCAGTCAGATAGCCAGCCAGTCAAAGGTCCCCAGATTAGTCCCCCCTAAATTAGTTAAATATTTCTCATAGTATCCATAGAGTGCTGTGGCACCATGGGAGGTACTATTGTAATGAATCATTTAACCAAAGGGAGGAAGGTGCATATAACCAAACTATGAGGCAATTACTTGATAATCAGGTATGTGGAGCAACTCCATGTGATCCTCAAGAAGAGTCAAGGAGTGTCAATTACATCTTTTTCCATTGAGAGTGACTGCCACCTGGCTTGCCCATCCACCAATGGTATCTTCCATGACATAACATGCCCTGAGTTTTTCCCATATTTGAAGAAAATTTAAAAAAACAGGGCTAAAGCCACAGCATGGTACATGTAGAGGAGAATTTAACAACTTGGAAAACTGAGTCATCTAGTCCAATGACTCCATTTTTTAGGCAAGGGATTGGTGGCTTATGAAGAAGCATGCTCAAGTTCATATGGCTAGCAAGTTGAAGAGTTGGCATTTGAACTCAGGTCCTTTCTGACTAAAGGTAATGCTGCCTTCCTTATAGAACACAATTTGCATATAACTTGCTGCTAAATTAGGAATAGAACTCCACATATTATAACCCAAATTGTTATAACCAAAGAATATTTAGAAAATGGGGCAGCTAAGTGGATCAGTGGGTAGAGTACCAGGCCTGGAATCAGGAAGAATCTTCTTCCTGAGTTCAAATCTAGCCTCAGACACTTGCCAGCCCTGTGGCATCACTTAAACCTGTTTGCCTCAGTTTACTTATCTGTAAAATGAACTCAAGAAGGAAATAGCAAACCACTCATGTATCTTTGTCAAGAAGAAGGCAAAAGGATTCATGAAGAATCAGACATGATTAAAAAACATCTTAAAAATATTCTGAAGGGGCAGCTAGGTGGTGCAGTGGATAGAGCACTGGCTCTGGAGTCAGGAGTATCTGAGTTCAAATTTAGCCTCAGACACTTAACACTTACTAGCTGTGTGACCCAGGGCAAGTCACTTAACCCCAATTGCCTCACTAAAAAAAAAAAAAATAATAATACTAATAAATAAATATTCTGAGAGGGGCAGCTAGGTGGCGCAGTGGATAGAGCACCGGCCCTGGATTCAGGAGGACCTGAGTTCAAATCCGGCTCAGGCACTTTACACTTACTAGCTGTGTGAACCTGGGCAAGTCATTTAACCCTCATTGCCTGACCAAAAAACAAAAACAAAACAAAACAAAACAAAATATTCTGAGAGGAATGTTTGATCTGAAGTAAAACATGCCATCACATAAACAACTATTTAACAAAAAGAACTATTGCCTGGTCCTGCCCAGTCTGCTCTTTGCCAGCTCTCAGAACGCTTCACTCTCTGTTCTGGTGCCGGGGGTCTGAATGGCCAAAGGCCATGGGCATTATGTCCAATTCCCTTCAAGGCTGCAGCTTCCTCCTGACCCATAAGCTTCTTTCTACTCTTGAATGTTCTTCTGCTCCCTTTTTCCCTACCTTCTCTGAGTCCCTTTCACCTTTATGAAATTTACCTTCCCCTGATGCTAAAAACTAATGAGACTGCTTGCACCCACCTAAACCAGGGAATGGTTATGTAACTGTTTAGAGGAAGCATTCAGTCCTCACCCGGAGTGAGACATGGCATCCTCAGTGCTAATTAGCTGTTCTCCTATGTTAATATCTTTTTCAGAAAATGCAACAGGTAGGTTTTGCTTCTTTCCTAGGGGAATGGGGGAGAGGCAGGAGGATAAGAATAAATCTCCACAATTATACAACACATAGACTTCCATCCTGGAAAAAAAAAAAAAGGTGCTTGGCTTCAGCTTTGGGCTTCTTTTTTACATGCTTTGTGTCATTGCAGGGTTGTTTTTTTTTTTCCCTTCCTAGTGCTAAGAGAAATGTCTAATGACCTGTGGGTCAGTAAAACAAATTCATCCATCTGTCTATGGCACACATCACTGGAGTTCCTTGATGTTTGAGCAAAGACATTCTATTAGAAACAGAAAACTCTTCCTTTCTTCTCTTCTAAGGGGTTATGGAAGGTCAAGAGGGATGGTATAAAAACAGAACTAGCCTCTGATGTTGCTGGACTAACAGTTGTGAATTAGCGGGGAATTCTGTCCAAAAAAGAATAAAGATCAATGTCAAAAACTTACTGATACCAATGAGATACAAAAAGTGCTCAAGAATTCTCTATACCAGCTTCTTCACCAACTTGGACTAAATCTCTAAACCCTGAATAGTGTAGCTATTAAGTCAGCATAACAGCTGAGAAAGCCATCTACTTCCTCATGGTTGACACTAGATACATTTGGTCTTGATTTTTGGTATTCCACTTATGATTTCATTGGTATAGGAAAATCTCATTAAGGAATTCCCATTGCTAATGCAGATCATCACTGGTTTTGCAATGTAAAAGCTTGGAGAGTTTCCTGTGGTCTCTAAGAGTAAATAGACTTGCCTAGGGTCACACAGATAGTCTTTGTTCAAGGTGAGATTTGAATACAGGTCTTCCTAGATTGAAGATCTGATATCTCTTCAGAAAAATGGCACATCTCAACCATACAAAGCACATTATTTGGTGATAGCGTGAGCAGAGTAGGAATTTTTTGTGATATGGAGAGAGCACCCACATGAGTGGGACGTCAGATGTGTTGGTGTATCTGGTTATTTACCACTAAGGACAGATGGGCAAATTACAATTAATCTCATCCTTCCAATGCCAAGACTTGCCTAGAGTTGTTACAAATTCCATATGTTACTTGACCCAGAGAGAAATAGCCTAACTTTCCCTGTAGAATTTGGCATCTCCTTCAGTGTATGGTTGTGAATTTCCTTGGAGTTTTGATGTGTCTACCATTTTTCTAGAATCTAAGATCAAGAGAACTTCTAATACATAATATAATATTTAGGTTTCATATAATGTAAGGACATTCTCTTCTGAATTTAACATGTACAAAAAGTAGTATTTCATTTTATATAGATAGATATACATATTTGTGTATATATGCATACATACATATACATATATGTATATATATGCTTATAATTTAGCCTATCCTGATTTAGCAAAAAAATGTCATCACGCTCACATCAGAAAATATACAAAGTACCTTATAGATAGAAAAGAAAGGGCAGAATCTTTTCTTTTCTTTTTTTTTTCCCAAAGGCATAACAGCCAAGTAGCTTAAGAACAAACACCCCCTCCTTTAATATTGCTTACCTTGGACACCTCCTTTATAAGCTTATTTTTAAATAGTTTTAGGGTGAGTAGGTACATATACCTATCAGGGTTGTCAGCTTCCTTCAGATGACACCATAGATAGCCATTGAGTCAAAAGACAGAAGAAAGATTGATTTCTTCTATACTGTTCTTGCATGTTGATCACCAAGTATGGAACTTTGTGAAAAGAAAACAAATATCTGTATTTCCACAGGGTTCCTGCAATGAATTGCATGTCCTTTCAGAAGTAGAGTAGACAAAAGCTGTCACATAAGAAAATGGGAAAATGAAGAGCTGACTCTCCCCAAGGGAGGCCATTAGTACTGGTATCAATGGATCTGTTCAAAATTAAAGATATTTGAAAGATCTTTTAAAAGTACTAGTAGTAAGGGCAGCTAGTTAGCATAGTGCATAAAGCACTGGCTCTCGATTCAGGAGGACCTGAGTTCAAATTTAGCCTCAGACACTTGACACTAGATGTGTGACCCTGGGCAAGTCACTTAACCCTCATTGCTCAGCCAAAAAATAAAAAAATAAAAATACTAGTATTAATGGTGGTGGTAGTGGTACTGGTGGTGGTAGTGGTAGTAGTAGTAGTAGTAGTAGTAGTAGTAGTAGTAGTAGTAATAGTGGTAGCAGTAGCAGCAGCAGCAGCAGTAGTAGTAGTAGTAGTAATAGTAGTAGTGGCAGTAGTAGTAGCAGTAGGAGTAATAGGAATATAAGGAAGAAGAGAAGGGTCTCTGAGTTTTTTTGTTCCCAGCCTTTAGAATATATTATCAAGGGCAGCTAGATGGCACAATGGATAAAGCATTGGCCCTGGATTCAGGAGTACCTGAGTTCAAATCCAGCCCCAGACACCTAATACTTACTAGCTGTGTGACCCTGGGCAAATCACTTAACCCCAACTGCTTCACCAAAAAGAAAAGAAAAGAAAAATTATGGAGCAGCTAGGTGGTGCAGTGGATAGAGCACAGGCCCTGCAGTCAGGAGTACCTGAGTTCAAATCCAGCCTCAGACACTTAACACTTACTAGCTGTGTGACCCTGGGCAAGTCACTTAAACCTAATTGCCTCACTAAAAAAAAAAAGAATATATTATCAATACATACACCCAATTTTTCTAATAAATTAGGTGATTGATTACTTTGAAGAGAAGAGATAAATATTCAATGTAGAAGTCAGGTTCTGGGTCCTTTGGCACAATTTGGTCAGTGGTAGGATCTTTTTAAGAATCCACAAAAACACAGGGTCCACCTGGAGCCCCTGAATCTCACTGCTGTGCACTGGCTGTGCCATGTTTCCATGGAAACAATTCACTGAAGAGTGGGGAAGAACAGGAGATACATGGTGGGTATAATGAGCCCCCTCCTCCCATAGAAAGGAAGGTATCACCTCATGCTGTGAAGAGATGAAATGGCTGTTACAACTGAGCCCTTCAGCTTTAAGACTAAGGGGTAATGATCACATTTGTCAAATCACTTTGAACAGAGATCCCTTTGCCTTTATTTCTCCATAAAGCATTCCTACTGGAGAATGCCCTAAAGGATACCCAGAAGGCCAGTGCCCAGAAGTGTTCTAATTACCCGGCCCCAATGGTCGACTGGGCTGTCAAGGCACTGCTGCTTCTCTGGCACTGGCTGGCCATCATGTATCATTGTTTGGCGAGTGACAGCAGTCAGGTTATTAGAGGTGTAGACATTAAATTAACAACAGTAGTAAACCTTGTAGCTGCACTCCCCATCTCGGCTGAGCCAATGAAGTAGATGACATGGAATCCATGCTGATAGGCGGCGATGACAGATGGGCATCATTTACCACAATCCATCAGTGGGCAACCCACGTACCACAGCTGTCCCCCACTAAATGAATTAGATCAGGGTAATTAATCTAAGGCAGAAAGTGTTACTAAAGTGGGGCCTAAGCAGAATTAGGAAATAATAAAATCTCTTACTGAAAAAAAATGAGAGGGCACATCCCATTAACAGTTTGAGTGCTGACTTGGAAGCACTGCCAGAGGGATTCATTGCTCAAAGAGGGATGGATGAAGCTCCCTCCTGCTGACAGCATGCAGAAGCACCACTTTATACTCAAATGCTCCATCCCCTATTATCAATAGCCTCAAGGAAGGAATCAGGGCTGGGCTTCAACTCAAGGATATGTCCCTCAACTCTGAAGAATCCCATTAGCTTTTATCATTTATGGAGACCCTGACTAGCATTATTCTTTGGACTAGAGATTCCATTGATATTGATCCACATGTCAAATTCCTATTTCAGATAAGATAGATCCACATGCCATCCCCTCCTTTCCTGCCAAGCTACAACTGCTTTTTAGAGCCAAGATTTTTTCTGACTTATAGGCTTGTCTTGACCCAATTGAAAATAGGGATACTAGCCAGAGAGAGACAGTCAGATATACCGACAAAGGGAAAAACAAAGAGAGAAACAGAGATGGAAAAATAGGCACAGAGACACTTGACTTTTAAAAAACAGGAAGTGTTTCTTGTACATTTCAATTGGCTTGAAAATCCAGTGGGGGATATATTTCAGTCTATTTGTCCTATTTTTTGCAAGGTGAGCTCTTTGCCTTGTTCAAAGAAATTAAGGAAGATTAACAATCAGAGAAGGAAAGGAATCTCCTTTTTAGAGGTCTACAGTGGGCCATAGCATCAGTCCTTAGAAATTTCAGTTTCCAGTATTCTGAACTGGAATATTGAAAAATGAGTGCATTTGCTCTAGGAGAATACTCTTGGACAAAAACAATGGGATCTCCTAAATCTAGCATATATACAGAAAATAGGAGCCAGCTCATCTATAGGACAGAACCCTTCTGCCGCTCCCCAGGAAAAGGGCAGTTGCCTAACTGGGCAGAACACTAACTACTCTGAGTCCTTGTTGCCCTTCAGGGAGCCAAAGAGCCCAAGGAAGGATGAAGCACAACGTGTTCCTTGCATGTGCTTTGTGCGTGTGACTTCTAGGGTTTCCCTGGCTGAAGCGGCAGCCTTCCTGCCCCAGCATCCTTCTCCAACAATTGAAGCCATTGATCAAGCAGCATGTCATGTGCTCAGCTGCAGCAGATCCCCTCTAGTTCCCTCTTTCTTTACTTCTCTTTAGCTGGGGGCCTCCTTTTGCCGGGCTTTTTGAGGGAGATGGAAAGGGCTGAGGCTAATTATTACCGTGGAAGCCTGCAGCCCAGCGGGGGATGCCCAAACCCTACCCTCTCTTTTGGGAGGCTGGGCTAGCTCCTCGTTAAGTCAGCATCCCTGGGCTGGATGCCCTGTTGGCCATGTCAAAAATAGCGGGTGCTCATTGTACTCCCTGGAACAAAGTGCCTCTGGAAGAAGTTACCACATGTGTGGTATCGGATTTTTAAACCTCATTATCTTGATCGTCTGTGATTAGAGCAAATCACAGACTAAATGCTTGTCATATTTGAGGAGTGAAATCGAAGACACTTATGCAGTAGAGAAGCCTAAAAGCTCAGACTGTATGGCTCCCCAGCTCCCCTCTGTATAAACAGGCCCACTGACCTTTGACACCAAGAACAACTGTCAGAATTGTCCTCCAGGTGAAATCATCTAAACCAAGTTTTGCCTAAAGTAGGAAAATGATGAAACAGGTTGTTGTTGTTTTAATGGTGCACAGGAAAGAACTGAATTTTGTAATTCCTGAAAAATTCTTCACCCAATAGCCAGCATTTTTGAAATCCTGAGAATGCAGTGAGAATGTGAAAATCAGCACTCTTCTCTGGGAAGGACCTTTCCCTCTAACAGGTGCCACTGTTTTCATCTCTTCAGTAGGAGGTTGGCAATTTTATTGACCTAGGGATATTCAGGGAAGCGAACTCCCTCTCCCAATGCAGGTTAGTACCTTCTTGGAACTGTGAGTCTTTATAAGTTACTTTTCCAAGACTTTTCAAGGTTTTCCGAGGCTATCCAGCTTCAAAACTGCACATGGGATTCCTGTCGCTAACTGCTTTTGTGCCATTGTACCCATCCTAACTCATTCTTTCTGGCATATCATTTTTTATAGTTCTGTTTGGTAGTTATTGTGGATGTCACTGATTCTATTGTTAGGGTTTAGCTATGTGGAACTTCAGTTTGGTGGAGAAATAAGGAGCCCTTTTTTAGAAGTGGAATGAGAACTAGAAAATTTTAATTTTGTCTCTACAATTAAAAATACTTCAGGTTGGATAGGCCTTAAGGAAACAAAATCTAGTAAGTGTTGATGAGTGGCCTCTCTGCAATAGCCCAGAAACATCTGAAAAGGTAGCCCTATCACAAACAAGTCTTCCTAGCATCCAAAACAAAATGTTGTTTCTTACTTTAAATGGGCACATGTTTAAGAATTGCAATTCAAGGTGGGCATAGGACAGGTGGAATACACATAGGAAAATTGGCGTTTTCTCTTAATATTGAATGTAATTGATTCAATGATTTGAAAACCCCATTCGTAAGGCAAGTTTGGCCCAGAGAATGGAAAGCTAGCCTGAGTATCCATAACTGGATTGGACATATCCTGGCTGTGGGAGCTTGGGGGGCCTTTGAGCACCAATTTCTATTCTTCCAATCAAAATTCCCTACCTGCTCCTGTTTCACTTTTCTCTATCACCCTATAGCTTTCCTCTATTCCTTAGTCAAAAGCTTTAAAAAACAAAAAACTTGTCTATACTCATTTTTATCATCTTCTCTACCTATTCACTCCTCATCCCTTTTCAACCTGTCTTCCAACTCCATCACTCCAATGGAATTGCTTTCTACAAATTTAACACTAATCTCTTCATTGCTGTGATTTGTTGCTGTGACCGTTTTTTGTTGTTTCCTCAATCCCAACCCATATAAACCCATTGGTATTTTTGACAAAGCTGACCACCCTCTCCCCTTGGATACACTGTCCTTTCTAGTTCTTTGTATTACTCTCTCCTAGTTCACCCTCTCCTTTCTGATAACTCCTATGCAGTCTCAATTGCTAACTCATTCTCTATATTATGCATGATGCTCCTTAATTTGGGGGCTCCCCATTGTCACATCTGAGGCTCTGTTTGCTTATGTTTATATATTATCTCTTTAGGTAAGATCATCAGAACCCAGGAATTTCAATAACATCTCAACATGTCTCCCACATTTCTAGGTCCAGTTCTAATCTTTCCCCTTAGCTTCAGTCACACATGACCAATCGTTTATATTAGATATTTCAAAGAGGATGTTCCAGAAATATCTTCAACTCAATGTATTAAAAATTGTTACCTTCTGCCCCAGACCCTCTTGTCCTTCAAACTGCTCTATTTCATTGAAATCAATATCATACTTTCAACCACCAAGTTTGAAACCTTAGTATGATCTTCACCTTCTCATTTTTTCTAATCCGGCATATCCAATCAGTTTCTCTCTCTTTCCATTTCTTTATTTACAAGCTCTCTCCCATCTGACCCCTTGTCTCCAGTCACACAGCTGCCATCTTAGTTCAGTTCCTTATCCCTCCTTGCTAGATTATTGAATGTACCTCCAAATTGCCATCCCTACCTCATATCTATACCAGCCCAGTCCCTCCTCCACTTAGATGACAAAGTAATTTCCTTTAAGCACAGATATGTCTATGTGACTCAATTAGCTACAGTGAATTCCTATTACCTCTAAGATAAAATATTATCTCCTCTGATAGAGTTCAAAGCCTGTCCCTACTTGGTCTCAGTCTATTTCCAAGCTTCAGTGAACATTACAAACATTTATATGCTATGATACAGGCAAATTGACTTGCTCTCTGTTCCTCACTGATGACACTACATCACCTGTCTTTGTGCATTTACACTGCCCATTCTGATGGAGTGGAATGCACCTCTGCCCCAGAGAGACCTATTCTGACTTTAAAATGGAGCATGAGCCATCCCACTTTCAGACTTACATCTTCACTGATGCTCCAAATGCCAGTTCTCTCATTGCCAAACTACATACTCTTTAACTAGTGCATGTATGTGTATATATACCATACATACACACATACATATGAATATACACATATGTATGTATGTATTTGCTTCAATTTTTAGAGGAACTTGTAAGCCAAATGATTAGAATGGCTGTTAAATGAAGGGGAGAGTAATGAAATGGACTATAAATGTCATGGGGAAGGTTTGGTATTTTATCCTAAAGATAGACAGATATGGAGAACCACTGAAACTTTTTCAGTAGTACAGTGACAGGATCATATTAATGTTTCAGGAAAATAAATCTGGTAGCTCTTTGGAGGATGGATCAAGGAGGGGAGAGACTGGAGAGACCAGAAGCAGAGGGCTGCTATTCAACTCCCATGCTTCTCATTGCTGATGACTGATTATTTCATCTACTTTTTAGCTTCAGGGTAACTAGGGCTTTTATCCTTATCTCTTCTACTCACTGCTATTTTCTAAATTTCTTCAAGGTTCTGGTCTGAAAAATATTTTTTTTGAATTGAGGTAGCCTATTAGTTAGACTCTAGTGACCAATCAGGTCTTTCATTGAGATTTTCTCATGGAGCAATTTTTATAGCTGATGGAATACACCAGGTTGTTTCATGACAATATTGTGATTCTTATTCATTCCTTGATGATCTCTGAACCATGAAGCCTGTAATCTAGCAAAACTTAATCTATGCATTCCTTTTTCACTAGAACCTCAGACTCTAATCCTGGTACAATTCTGGGCTCTTGTAGATGAGCTTTGACTTTTCATACCCAAAACAAGTCTTCTACATAATTCACAAGGTATTTCCAAGCCATAGTGATGATGGATAGACTTCCTTTTCCCTCCTTCTCTCTTGATCCCCTTTATTTCACATTTTCATAAAAGAATGAAATCACCTGGATTAAGTGTCATGTGATCAAAATGATTGAGGGCTAGGTCTTTTATCTGATCCTAACAACCTCTCAAATCTCTGAAATTAAATTATAAAAAAAGGGACAGCATATTTTCTACTTCCTACATGTTCTACAACAGCAAAACCCCTAAAGAGGCGACAATCAAAAGAACTAACAACATAGAAGACTAATCCCTAACTTCTATTAAGTTTACTCAGTACCTTCTTTCTTATGACCTTCCACTTCTCCTCTCAATGCCTTGGTAAACCAAAAAGTAAACATTTCCTCTAAGACTACAGTAAGGCAGCATTCATTGCTACAACAGAGCTCAGCCAGAGAAGTGAGAGGAAACTACTGGAAATCTATATGTAGTCTATGTGACTCTCTATGAATCCTAAGGGGGGGACAGCCTAACACACAAATAAACCTAGACCAGACCTGGTGAAACATTAATTGCCAAGTATAGGAGGAATGATTTTGATGTCTAATCCCCATGGAAACTACCATAAAAGAAAAGAATCAGAAAATGAGCCATAAAGGAAATTTGATAAAACAATCGGGAAGATATTAATAACAAAGGGGAATATAGTTTCCAAATCAGGGAAAGCAGTCCAGACATATTTGGAGAAGAAATACTTTCAGACTGAGGAAAATGAATTGATATACAATGAAGTAGAGGAACCTATATATTTCAATAGAACATATGTTCCTAAAAGTTTAAAAAGAGAAATAAAAATAGTGAAGGTAGAATACATGGTTTATATACCAGAAATAATACAAATAGACCTTAAAACCATGGATATAAATATCACCAAAGAAACAAAAGATAGAAATACTGAGAAGGAAAATGAAGGAAAAATATGAAATAAGAAAAACAAAGAGCGCTAATATTTTTTGGTTTTGTTTTTTTTTGTTTTGGGGTTTTGTTTTTGTTTTTGTTTTTGTTTTTTGCAGGCAGTGGGGATTAAGTGACTTGCCCAGGGTCACACAGCTAGTAAGCATGAAGTGTCTGAGGCTAGATTTGAACTCAGGTACTCCTGACTCCAGGGCCAGTGCTTTAACCATTGCACCATCTAGCTGCCCCCAAAGAGCGCTAATATTAAGAACAACATTATATCCATTTATGTTAAATATGTTGATCTAGAAGGTATAATGTGTAGAGGGAACTTGAGAATGATAGGCATGTCAGAAGAATATGAAAAGTTAAAAAAATATCATCATAATAGAAGAAATAATTCAAAAATTCTCCCAGAACTTCTGGACACAGAAATCAAAGTATCAATTGAAAGAAGGCAAAGCTTGCCTCCAGGGGGGAAAATGCTACAAATTTGAAGACACACACTAGTTACATTTAATGATTCCATGGACAAAATAATTCTGTGAATGACTCAAAGAAAGACATTTAAGTATAAAGAAAAGAACTTTGAATAACACAAGACTCTTCTGCACAAACCAAAAACCTTATAGGAAATTCATTAGGATTTTCTGAAGAGCAAAAGAACTCTCAAGGTACCTATTTTGGGAAACTGGGCCTAGTCATTACTGGAAAAAAAAGATGAATATTCAATAAAAAGTGGGGTTTGAAACATTCTCAGAAAGAAAACCAGACGTGTTACTTCTCAAAAAAGAAAGAAAGAAAGGAACAAATGCAGGAAGGGAAAACAGATATTGGCAACCAAGAACAACAGAATAATAGAGAAACTGTTAAGAGTTTTCGTTCTAGGGTCAGCTCGTTGGCACGGTGGATAAAGCACCAGCCCTGGATTCATCAGGACCTGAGTTCAAATCTGGCCTCAGACACCTGCCATTTACTACCTGTGTAACCCTGGACAAGTCACTTAACCCCTCATTGACCCACCCAAAAATAAGTTTTCTTTCTAAATGCATACAAGGAAACAAGGGTGAAAGCAGAAGTCAAACAAAAGTGACAATCAAGAAACATCCTAAAATCTCATGGAATAAAGCTCACAATGTCCTGCCTATAGGTGAATTAATATTTTTACAAGCCTAAATTACAAATTGTAGAGGGCATAAAAGAAAGAATGGGAGAAAATAGGGGAAAATAATGAAGTCAAGTCAAAAAATGAATATAAAATAATTCCCATATTCTCTCAGAAAACAAAAAGGAATCTATGGGCTAATGGGTGAGGAAGAAAAGACAGAAAAGACAGGTATTGAAATGGTTAAAAGAAATGAGAGAGCAGGCAGCTAGATGGTGCAGTGGATAGACCCCCGGCCCTGGAGTAAGGAGTACCTGAGTTCAAATCCGGCCTCAGACACTTAACACTTACTGGCTGTGTGATTCTGGGCAAGTCACTTAACCCCAATTGCCTCACAAAAAAAAAAAGAAGAAAAGAAAAGAAAAGAAGAAATGAGAGAATCTTGTTTCAGTATTGGGATAATAATAATGATGTGGGGAAGAAAGATATTCAGTAATGAGAGATGAGGAATTTACGATGAATATAATCTAAAGGGATTTGGTACTTAGATCACTCATTCTGCCTCATGGCAAAAAAAAAGTCAGAGCTTTTGAAGCAATTGAAACTTAGAAGAGTGGAAGTACATGGATCCAAAGAGGAGATTCCATAACAAATGGGAAAAAACTGTCCACGATGAAGACAAAAGTAAATAATGAACTTCATGATCAACAACAATGGAAAATGTCTACCACAGTACAATTCCCTCTCTATTACTTCTAGGAAATTATATTTCTAGAATTGAAACTCAACAGAATAAGAGAGACAGTGTACTCTGTCTATAAAATAATCACATAAACCTGCTTAGAAAGATTCCATACTAGTTTTAATAACATGAGGAATACAGAGACTGAAAACTGAAATAATTATAAGGGCTACTAATCAAAGACATAAAAAGGAAGATAAATAATTGAGAGATAACAGAATGAGATTTTTTTTTTGTTTTAGAAAAAGATACAGAAAATGAAATGTTAATGACTCATACACAGCACAAGTTTAAAGAAAGAGAATTGTAATTTTAATTGACTACCTAATTGAAAGAAAAGTTGAGAAAGAACTTTGAAGAATGAAAAGAATGAATAACTTAAACAAAGCTCCAACATGAGGGAAGAGTTTATAAAATGGAAAAGGGTTAAGGGCAGTGAGAACCACTGGTAGTAAGGTTACCTTAAAGCATATTAGGGTAAAATCATTGATATGATTAAATACTATATTTATAGAGGAAAGGGGCCAAATCAAACCTTTGGGGAAAATAATAGCAGAGACAAAATGAAGAAAATATAAACTGAGCTCTCAAAACTTTAATGAGGAATGGAATAAGCAATCCAAAAATGAAAAAAGGGAGAAATTGAATAGGAAAGCAAACTCCCCAATTCTGTTGTTTATAAGAAACACAAAAAAAGATATGTCTGAGGGATAGCTAGGAAGCATAGTGGATAGACCACCGGCCCAGGATTCAGGAGGATCTGACTTCAAATCCCGGTTCAGACACTTAACACTTACTAGCTGTGTAACTCTGGGCAAGTCATTTAACCCCAATTGCCTCAACCAAAAAAATTAATTAATTAATTTAAAAAAGAAAGATCTGTCCATAATAAATTTGAATTGCTAATTTTTTGCATAAATCAAATGAATAAAAGTAATGTAATCATGTTATAAAAGGAAAAAACAATCATTAATATCCTAAAAGGAATAAAAATGAAAATACTTTGTGCAAAAATTAACCATAGATAATAAATCAATATCAATACTAACCTTAAATTATCAGAATATCTTGGCTCCAAAACAACAAAGAAAAAATTAAGTGAAATAAAGGAATAAATGGATTCCAAAGGAAAGATAAAAAAAAATTTTAAAATGAAACCTGAAATATTCCTGGAGAAACTGTATCTAAATGAATAATGACATCTTCTAAATGGTGCTGTTAAATAACATACATATTTATTAGCACAAACTGGGACTTTTACAAAACCAAATATATTGAGGCACAGGGATTTTAGGAAAAAAATATGAAAAGGCAGAAATACTATACACATCCTTCATAGACCATGACACAATAAAAATTGTGATCAGTTGAAGAACACAAAGAAAAGAGAGGCTCAAAATGAAACAATATTAAAATTCTAAATAATGACTCAGGCACAAAAATCATAGGAACAGTTAAATAATAAATATAAAATATAATACCAAAATTTCTAGGATATAAAAACAAAGCTTTGAATGGGAAATCATATCCCTAAAACATATCTTCAGAAAATAAAGAGATGATTAATGAACTGAACATGCATTTAAAAGCTAGAAATCTGGGGCAGCTAGGTGCTGCAGTGGATAAAGCACTGGCCCTGGACTCAGGAGGACCTGAGTTCAAATCCAGCCTCAGACACTTGACACTTACTAGCTGTGTGCCCCTGAGCAAGTCACTTAACCCTCATTGCCCTGTAAAAAAAAAAAAGAAAAAAGAAAAAACAAACAAAGGAGTTAAAAGTCAAGAAATAGGCTGGCGGAATGAGCAGACAGAAAATGAGGCAGACCCTAGAAAGTTTCTTTGGTGAAAAAGAATATCAAAATACACCCTCAGAGGATGATAACAAAGTCAAAGTTAATACAACCAAAGCTTCCATGATTAATATGAATTGGTCTCAGACCACTGAAGTGCTCAAAAAGGACTTTGAAGATAAGGTAAGAGAAGTAGAGGAAAAAATGGAAAGAGAAATAAGAGTGATGCAGGAAAGTCATAGGGAAAAAAAAAATCAACAGCTTGAAAAGCCAAATGGAACAAGAGATAAACAAAGCTCTCTGAAGAAAATAATTGCTTAAAAATTGGGATCAAGCAAATGGAATATACTGACTTTATGAGAAATCAAGACAAAATGAAGAAAAAACAAAATAATGAAAAAAATAAGGGGAATTTGAAATATCTCCTTGGAAAAACAGCTGACCTGGTGTGGGAGGCAAAAATCAGCCTTGGATGCCCAGAACGGGCCACCCCTCTCCCAGCCTAACTGCTCTACCTGTAGCCACCCCACACAGAGGCCCCTGCACAGTGGGGAGGCACACAGGAGGTCTGAGGGATGCCAGAGCTTCCTTCGCCGAGCCCCCAGCTCCTGGAGCACCAGACACAAGCTCTGTGGTGGACCTAGGGTGGCTAACCCATTAGCTTGATATATGTCGAGGCTTGGCCCCATGGTTCCCAAGGAGAGAGTCTTTTTATATAATGGAGCAGTTAGACAGTCAGGGGGGATGCTAGAAAAGAGGGAGCTTGCAGTTAGAGGATGAGGATGCTACAGAGAGGTGGCAACAGGAGGAAAGTGGAGAGGATTGAAGGCAAACCAAGCTGAGTGAGGCCTGGCTGCAGGCCCCAGCAGCCATCATACCCTCTGGTGACACAGAAGTGCCAGCAGGAGAGAAAGTTTAAAAAGCAGACAGGTAGTATTTCATTTTGTTATCCTATTTCTCTTGTTATCCTTATATTTAAGTTTAATCATAGAAATAAACCCTGCTTTGATTTAAGAAAAAAAGAGGTATTTGCATATCAATTTGGGAGAAGCCATGGGGAATTTATAAAAGGCCCATACTAAGTTAAAAGCAATCAGATAGCCAGCCAAAAGGCCACAGATTAGGACAGCAGTTAATATAATTTTTACACTGCAAAATAGATCCAGGAGATATAATTAGAAAATTATTGGACTACCTGAAAGCCATGATCCAAAAAAGAGCTTAGACATCATCTTCCAAGAAATTATCAGGGGGAGATTACCCTAATATTCTAGAAACAGAAGATAAAATAGAAATTGAAATAATTCACTGGTCGCCTCCTGAAAGAGATCCCAAAATGAAAACCTCCAGGAATATTATAGCCAAATTCCAGAACTCCTAGATCAAGGAGAAAATATTGCAAACAGCCAAAAAAAAAAAAAAACAATTCAAATATAGTGGAACCACAGTCAGGACAACCAAAGATCTAGCAACTTCTACATTAAAGGATCAGAGGACTTGGAATATGATATTGCAGAGGGCAAAAGAACTGGGATTACAAGAATCACTGACCCAGCAAAACTGAATATAATCTTTCAAGAAGAAATATGGGAATTCAATGAAAGAGAGAACTTTCAGTCATTCATGATGAAAAGACCTGAACTGAATAGAAAATTTGACTTTCAAATACAAGACCCTAAAGAAATGTAAAAATGTAAACAAGGAAAAAAAACATGTTATATTAAAAGGTTAAACTGTTTACATTCCTACATGAGAAGATGATACTGTAACTCATAAGAACTTTCTTATTATTAGGGCAGCTGAATGGAATATATTTAGACAGAGAGCACAGGTGTGAGCTGAATATGAAGTGATGATATTAAAAAATGAAATTGGGGCAGGTAGGTGGCACAGTGGATAAAGCACTTGCCCTGGATTCAGGAGTACCTGAGTTCAAATCCAGCCTCAGACACTTGACACTATCTGTGTGACCTGGGGCAACTCAGTTAACCCTCATTGCCCTGCCGCCCAAAAAATAATAAAATAAAATAAAATTAAGGGGTGAGAGATGCACTGGGACAAATGGAAAGTTAGAGGTGGAATGGGGTAAAATGTGTCACATAAACAAAGCAAGAAAAAGCTTATGGAGTGGAGGGGAATATGAGGGAGGTGTGGGGTAGTGAGTGAGCCTTATTCTCATCAGAATTGGCTCAAAGAGGGAATAACATACACACTCTTTTGGGTATAGTAATCTGTCTTACCCTTCAGGAAATTTAGGAGCAAAGGAGATGGGGGGGTGGTGTTTGGCAGAAGGGAGGGCAGTTTGGGGGAAGGAGCAGTCAGAAGCAACACACTTTTGAGGACAGATAGGGTGAAAGAAGATAGCAAAAAGAGTATATATCATGGGGAGGGAATAGGGTGGAGGGAAACACAATTAGCAATAATAACTGAAAAAATGAAGCAGAGTCAAAAACAATGTAAGATGATGAGAATGAGGATGATGAGGGTGGTGTGGTGATGATGATGATAAAACATATGGTACTTTGCTGGGCTATTGTAAAGAAAATACTTTGTCAGGTATAAGGTACTATATAAACGTTATCTATTATGTTTTTTGCAATAATCAACATCATGGGTTTATTGTAAGGAAATCTCTCTTGAAAGTACTATGTAAATGTACTTTACTACAAAAAAACATGATGAGCAAGATGCTACCTGAAAAAGCTAGAAAGACTTACATGATCTGATGCAAAGTGAAATGTACTGTATACAAAACAACAGGAAATTGTAACATGATCTGCTATGAATGACTTAGTTATTTTTAGCAATACACTGATCCAAGATAACTCTGAAGGATTTATGAAGAATGCAATCCATTTACAGAGGAAAAAATTGATGGGGTCTGCATACACCTTAAAGCATATTTTTGTTACTTCCTTTTTCTAAAATTTTTTGTCTGTTTTTTTTCACAACCTGACCAATGAAGAAATGTTTTGCATGACTACACATTTATAACATATTTAATTGCTTGAGTTCTTAAAGGGCAGTAGGGAGGGAGGATGGAAGAGAATTTGGAAAAAAAATTAAAAATTGATGTTGAAATTTGTTTTTATATGTAATTAGGGAAAAATAAAATTCCAAAGTAAAATAAAATAAAAAAGAATGTAAAAATCTACAGAATTGACAAAATAAACTAAAAGCTGTTTTTTTTAAAAAATGTAATAAAACTGATGTCTATAAAAAGAAGCAAGAAGCAAATCGAATTATTAGAATACCGAATGAGCAAGATGAAGTCACAATAAAACAGAAGAAATAAAAAACAATCATCATAGCCTATTCTATTTAGTTATAAGCTAATGAATATAAAATAGAGTAATACCCCTAAAAATACAAAATACTCAAATGGGAAGAAGATCAAATAGAAATCTTAAGTAACCCTCTCTCAAACAGAAATAGAACTAACTATAAAGGAATTACGAAAGAAGAAAAAAAAAACAAAAACGTTGTCCTAATGGATACACAAGTAAAATTCTATCAAAGCTTTAAAGAAAAACTAGCACGAATACCATGCCAATTTATTCTCAAAAGTTTATAAAGTATCCTATTATGTTTTTAGGAGACAAATATAGTAAGAATGCCTAAGTAAGGGAAAGATAAAACACAGAAGGAAAACTATACACATACATCATAAATGAAATTTGATTCAAAACTTTTGGGTAAAATCCTATCATAAAAACTACAGTAATCCATTCAAGGAATCATTCATTATTTCCAAGGTGTATTTATTCTAAGGATTCAAGGATAGAAAATAATCAACATTAGGAAAATAATCAAAATAATTAATCAAAATGAAAACAAAAAAAAAACCCATCTCAAACTACATAATTGTATTAAGAAACACACAAAAAAAAGCCTTTGACAAAGTATAATAGTCATTTATCCTTAAAACTGTACAAAGCACAGGGGCAGGTAGGTGGCACAGTGGATAAAGCACTGGCCCTGGATTCAGGAAGGCCTGAGTTTAGATCTGGCTTCTGACACTTGACTATTACTAGCTGTGTGACCCTGGGCAAGTCACTTAACCCGGCATTGCCCCGCAAAACAAAACAAAACAAAACAAAACAAAACAAAACAAAACAAAACAAAACAAAACAAAACAAAAACAAAAACACAACTGTACAAAGCACAGCTTTAAAGGGACTCAATATCATAAAAATATCTACCTAAAACTAAAAGCAAGCATCATATACATGAGGGATGCTTTTGAACTTCTGAATAAATATAGGAATAAAGCAAGGGTGTTGACTCTCCCTACTATTATTGGATAAATAACGATAGCAACAATTCTAGCAATAGCAATAAGACAAAAGAAAAAAAAAAAGCAACAGGTAAAATGGAGGAAAAATAAGACTTTTTCACTAATGATATACTATTATACTTGGAAAATCCTGGAGAATCAGCAAAGATATTAAATGTATTATATGAAATGATAGGGTCTACAAGAGCATTAGATTCAAAATAGGCCTTCAAAAGTCACATGCATTTGTATGTAATAATAAAATACAAGAGATAATAGAAAAAGAAATCCCATTCCAAAAGACTATAAAATGTATTAAGTGTCTGGGGATGAATCTATAAAAAAGCATTATATGTGTGTGTATTCACTTGCAAAGCACTCTTTAAAGCAATAAAGAAAAACAGAGTATGAAGAATATTCAGTGGTAATAACTGCACAATGTCAATATAACAATGATGACAAGATTCTTAGTTAATTTACAATTATAATACTGTATCAATCAAATTATCAAAGGAATGATTGATAAAATTTGATTAAATAATACAATTATTTGGAAAAAGATAAATATTTATAATCAAGGGAAATAATAATAAGATTTGGGGACAAATGGAGGATACACTTCCAGAGCTCCAAGTGTATTATAAAACAGTAGTTAACAGAGACATCTGGTATTGTTTCAAATACTAATGGAAATATCTAGAAAATAGAATAGACAAGTGAGAATTAGAAACAATATTATTCGATATCTTTTTGTTTGATTAACCAAAACATACATTACCAAGGAAAACAGTCCATATTTTATTAAAAAGCAAAATTCCTGGGAAAATCAGAAATCAAGTAGTCTGGCAAAAATTAGGTTTAGACTAAAAACTTATACCACGTTCCATAATACATTCTAAATGAAAATAAAACCTTATTGTTATATAACTCTAAGAACTTTGGGTAACATAATCAATTATATAAATGTATAGACAATTACAGATGTTAAAACTTAATTACATAATATTGAAATGCTTCAGCACAGATTCAGTGCACTTAAGAATTTCTTATGCAAGATATATAAATAATTATTTTACACATAGACAACCAAAACCATTTCCCAATAAATTTATCAAAAGATATGAAAAAACAGTTTGCTCAAGAATTGTAAACCATTAACAATCATATAAAAGAATGTTCTGAATCAAGACATTCCTGATGTTTCCCTCATATATAACAAACTTGAAAAAAATGACAAAAAGATGGGAATAGTCAATGTTACAGAAATTATGAGCAGTCAGGCATCTGAGTATATTATTAGTTGAGCTGTGAATCAATAAAACCTTTCTCACAAGGGATTTTGCATTGCATAATTAAAGTTACTCTGATGTCCAGAATCTTTGAAACAAAGATTCCATTAATAGGCTTATATCCCAAGTAGGCCATTGATAAAAGAATGTCCCAATATATATCAAAATATTTATAGAAGCACTTACTGTGATAATAAATATTTTTAAACTAAAAAATCCATTGTTGGCTGAATGGCTAAACAAATGCTGGTATTTGATTGCAAAATATCTTTGGCTGTAAGAAATGATGAATGTGAATACAGAAAACCTTTGGAAGAACTGCATGAAATGATGCAGAATATAATAGACCGTGCCTGAAAAACAATGTACACAATGACTATAACAATATAAATTAAATATTAAAAAAATTAAAAGTGAATGCTGCAAAATAATAAAGAACAAATATCATTCAAAAGGTATTGAGAATTCCTCACATCTTTGCAGAGGTGGAAGGTCCACAACTTGTATATTACACATATTTTCAGAACTTTTTATTCTATTGATGTTATATGGATTTTCCTCTTTTTCTTTTATGTCTTTAAAAATAGTTATAATACCAAATTGCCTCATAAAAATAGTTACACTATAGAATGGCTTCTAAAAAAGGGACAGTGATGGAGATTTTTTGGAAAATTACGATAATATAAAAACCCCAAAAACACATGAATAAAAATGTATTTTTAAAAATGAAAGCTCATTGTATCCAAGGAATTCCATTGTTGCTGCTGCTGCTGATAATGATCACCAGTTTTTAGCATATTTCCTGGAATCCAGTCAGTGCTGAATAAGTGCTGTTTCATTCATTCATTTATTCATTCATTCATCCACTAAATCTCCAAGTCCTCAGCAAGGAGGGGAGACTGAGAATTGCATTTTATCAGATCCTGAAAAGGAACCACATGGTTGATATTCCTGATAAATGATTTGGCAGCATCTTCATATAGACCTCCATTGAGGGGTAGGGAACTCACTTTTCTGATTCAGCCAACAACAAGAGGCACTTTGGAACATCTTGGTAGGGAAATGTTTTTCATTCATATTTAAGAAATATTACATCTAAAAAGCTAGTTTGTTTAAACCCATCAAATTTTCAAAAGTAGGATCAATGAATCAAATCGTTCAGTATTCATTCATTATACATACGCTTTCATTTACTTTACTAAAAAAGAGAAGTAAGAATAACATAGGCAAATGGTGAATGAAACATGGATGTAGCAATTCCCATAAAGTCTTCTGTCCTTGGGCACATATTCTATTTCTCTAGGAGTGTAGGGGTGTTCAGGGAAGACTAGCACCTTCAGTCTTAGGGCTGCAGAACCCTTTGGAGGGCTGCTTTCCATCTTCGGTGTCCATCTAATTCACACAATTCTCATCCATGCCTCCAAGGAGCTGGAGCATGCTCAGCAACCACCTGAAAACCATTGCAGCAGACAGGCTAAACAAAGTTCATGGTAACTAAGATGTCTGAAACCTGTCAGTAAATTGGGGAGAGGGATGTCTACCACAAGCATGTGAAGATTTCTCCCAGAGCAATGGGTGGGTAAGAACAATTTGTTTCAACAGCCATGAAGAAAATTGAAGCAGGTACTTTGGAGGACTTTGAGCTTGGTTAGAATTCAAAGATGCTAAGGTCATTCACTGCATCCCAAGTCATTGGCACTCATCATGACTTTTGTCTTGCCACTGGACTTCAATGTCTGGAAGAAGGAGAGAAGTTGTTGACTTAATACAACTCTGCATCACTTGAATCCATTTTATGAGTTATTCAAAAGGCATACACTTTTAAAAAATATTTTACCTACATGAAAGTCCTGTGGAGATAGGCAAGTGATGAAATGGCAGGTGTGGATACACAGGGAGCTATAGTCACAACCCTGCACAGAGGAAGCCCAGCCTATAAGGTCATTTTTTCACTGGACTGAAGCAGCAATTGGATTTGGCAGATCCCTAGGTAGCTGAGTAATTTGTAAATGACCTCATTGCTCACCATCTATAGTGAGGCAGGGGCTAGAAAAGGTCCTGGAAAAACTGTTAACTTCACCTAAACTAACCTTTTCCCCAAAAAATTTAAAAAACAACTTTTGTGAGGATGATGTCATTCTGCATTTGTACATGCAGTATGTACATGCTTATGGACAATAAGAAATATATAGACCTGAAAAACGAACAGCTCTTGGGAGAGAATTAAGCACATATATCCAAATAGCAGCCTTGAGTGAAACAAGGCTAGCAAATGAAAGACTGTTTAACAAAGTCAGAGATGGATATATGTTTTTCAGGAGTGGATTAAGTAAAAGAGAATGTCATAAAGTTGAAGGAGGTTTTGAAATCAAAACTCATCTAGTCAACAAGCTTGCATGTCTACCAAAATAAGTAAAAGACATGCTCCTGACAGTGCAGTTGCTACTTGCAGGAAAGGCCCACACCACCAACATAAGTGTATATAATCTCACCATCAAAAACCCTAATGAATTCAAAGAAAAATTTTATGAAGATCCAGATACCCTCATATAAGCAAAGGTTAGAGAGAGGCAAGATTATTGGTTCAGTTTCAAAGCAGATAAATTCAGTTTTATTCTCATAGTAACAATCCAAAGCACTTTTACTATGCTCTGAAGTCTATTTATTGGCCAAATACCAATGGGGCATCTCAACTACTCAATACTGTTGGAGCCACATTGATAATCATAAGGACGTGACACTGGAAAAATAAGCTAAAAACTTCCATAGTATTTTTTTTTGTTTTGGTTGGGCAATCAGGGTTAAGTGACTTGCCCAGGGTCACACAGCTAGTAAGTATCAAGTGTTTGAGGCTGGATTTGAACTCAGTTCCTCCTGAATCCAGGGCCAGTGCTTTATCCACTATTCCACCTAGCTGCCCCCACTTCCATAGTATTTTTTTTTACTTTTAAATTTTATTTTTCAAGTTACATATAAGGGTAGTTTTCAACATTAATTTTCATAAGATTTATAGTTCCAAATTTTTCTCCCTCTCTCCCTCCCTTTCCTCCCCCCTCCAGAAGATCGCAACCAGGTTCTATATGTACAATCTACAAGTGTTCTTTTTATCAGTTGTTTCTATGGGGGTACATAGTAAGCTTCCTCATTAGTTCCTTGGGATTGTCTTGGATCATTGCACTGCTGATAGTAGTTAAGTCATTCACAATTGCTCCTTGAACGATGCTGCTGTCACTATGCACAATGTCCTCTCAATTCTGCCCACTTCACTATACATCGATGGTCATTAGTCTTTCCAGGTTTTTCTGGGATCATCCTGTTTGTCATTTCCTATAGCACATGACCATTCCACTACAATCATATAGCACAGCTTTTCCCATCATTCCTCAATTGATGGACATTCCCTTGATTCTCAATTCTTAGGCTCCACCAAGAGTTGCTATAAATATTTTTTGTACAATTTTCCCCCCTTTTCTCTTTTTCATGATTACTATTGTTAACTGTTTCCCTTCCATCCTATTCCCTTCCCCATGATATTTATTCTATTATCCATCTTCTTTCATCCTATCACTTTTCAAAAAAGATTTGCTTCTATCTGTCCCCTCCCCCCCTGCCCTTCCTTCTTTTGCCCCTCTCTCTTTATCCCCTTCCCCATCTATTTTCCTGCAGAGTTAGAGAGATTACTCCACCCAATTGAGTGTGTACATTATTCCTTCCTTGACTCAATTCTAATGAGATTGATGTCTTTGAGGCAATTCTGATGAGTGTTAGGATCATTTACTGCCCAGATAAAACAGATTACTACACCCAGTTGGGTGTATGTGTTAGTCCCTCCTTGTGGCAACTCTGGTGAGTTTAAGGTCTTTGAGCCTTTTCTGATGAGTGTAAAATTCATTTACTGCCCTGCTCCTCTTCCATCTTTTCCCCCACTCCATAAGCCTTTTCCTGTTTCTTTCCTGTAGGCTTTCATTTCTGCCCTTCCCCTCCCCCAGTGCATTCCCCTCATCCCTCAATTTAACCCTAAGGATGTCATCATGGGGCAGCTAGGTGACACAGTGGACAAAGCATCATCCCTGGACCCAGAGGGATCCCAGCCAAAATCCGACCTCAGACACAAGACAGTCACCCACTATATGACCCCAGGTATGTCCCCCAACTCCAATTTTTTATAATTCTCTAGGGTCTTGTATTTGAAAGTCAAACTTGCCATTCAGTTCAGGTCTTTTCATCACAAATTTCTGAAAGTCTTCTTTTTCATTAAAGTCCCATTTTTTTCCCACTGAAAGATTATACGGAGTTTTGCTGGGTAGGTGATTCTTGGTTAAAATCCCATTTCCTTTGCCCTTTGGAATATCATATTCCATGCCCTCCGGTCCTTTAATGTAGAAGCTGCTAGTTCCTGTGCTCTCCTGACTGGGACTCCATAGTACTTGAATTCTTTCTTTTTGGAAGCTTTAATATTTTCTCCTTGACCTGAGAGCTCTGGAATTTGGTTATAATATTCCTAGGAGTTTTCCTTTTGGGATTTCTTTCTGGTGGTGATCAGTGAATTCTTTCAAATTCTATTTTAGATTCTTCTTCTAGAATTTCAGGGCAATTTTCCCTGAGAATATCTTGGAAGATGGTGTCTAAGTTCTTTCCTTAATCATGGTTTTCAGGTAGACCAATAATTTTCAAATTATCTCTCCTGGACCTATTTTCCAGGTCAGTAGTTTTTCCCAGAAGATATTTCACATTGCCCTCTATTATTTTATTCATTTGGATTTGCTTTATTGTGTCTTGGTTTCTCATAAAGTCACTGGCTTCCATTTCTTTAATCCTAATTCTTAGGCAATTATTTTCATCAGAGAGCTTTTCCATTTGGCTTTTCAAGCTGTTGACTTTCCTGTATCACCCTCATTTCTCTTTCCATTTTTCCTCTACGTCTCTAACTGTATCTTCAAAGTCATTTTTGAGCACCTCTATGGTCAGAGACTAATTCATATTTTTCTTGGAAGCTTTAGACATAGGGTCCCTGATGTTGACATCTTCCTCTGAGGATGCACCTCAGTCTTCCTTGTTACTGAAGAAACTTTCTATGGCCCTCACCTTTCTCTGTCTGCTCCTCTTGCCTTTATTTTACTTGACTTTTAGCTCCTTAAAGTGGGGCACTGTTTCCAGGCTGCAGCCCAGACTAACTTACTAATCAACTAGCTTTGTGCGTTGTGGTTGTTAGCTCTGAGGAGCCTGTGCCCCTCCCCCACCTAGGCCACTGCTATGCAAGCCTGCCTCCTGCTTCCCAGCAGAGGTGAAAAACCCAAGTTCTGCCTCAGCACCAGTATAGAACCCTGTAGTCTCCCCCCTGCCCAGGGTTCAGCCCTCTCACCAGACTGTGAGCTTAGTTCTGGACAACACTGGTGCTTCAGCTGATTCAGAGGCTCTGGGGGTCTTCTTCTCTGGTGACACCTTCCTAGGACTGGATCTGTGTCACGGTGACTGTGGGGTTGGACTCAACTCCTGTGTCAGTACAGTTGCTCCCTCCTTCTGACCTTCCAAGCCATTCTTGGTTAGATGATGATTTCAGCACATTCTTCTGTGAGATTTACTGCTCCAGGCATTTTCCTATGGATGATTTTTGGAGCAATTTTGTCATGAGTTTAAGAGTTCACTTTCTTTCCTACACCATCTTGGCTCTGCTCCTACTCTTCTTCCATAGTATTTTTAACAGACTGCCATTGGGGCGGCTAGGTGGCACAGTGGATAAAGCACCGGCCCTGGATTCAGGAGTACCTGAGTTCAAATCTGGTCTCAGATACTTGACACTTACTAGCTATGTGACCCTGGGCAAGTCACTTAAGCCCCATTGCCCTGATAAAAACAAAACAAAACAAAACAAAAAAACAGACTGCCATTAATAAATGCTGAAGCCACTGACCATTTACCTCAGATTGAAGTCAATCCTTCTGTAGCTGAATTTTCAACTAAAGACATTTTAAATGGCATTAGCCTCCTCTTGTTTGGCAAAGTGTTTATCACTGATTCTATTCCAGCTGAGATGCATAAGGTAGGTCATCCACTGCTCATAAATAAGCTGATTGAAATTTCCTGGGTTTTCCCTCAAGAGTTCATGGATGCCTCTATTGCCCATCTCTATAAAGGAAAAGGAAATAAGTTGTCATGTGACAACAAAAGGTGGTTTCTTTCTTAGTCATTGCCAGCAAGATTTTGCCACAGTCCTCAATATATTGATCCCTCACCTGGAAGATGACCATCTACAGGAGAGCCCGTGTGGCTACAGAAAGTGCCAAGGAACAGTCAATATGGTGTTTGCTTCTCAACAACTCCAGAAGAAACACCAGTAGCAGAACACAGGTATGTATACAATGTTTGTTGATCTGACTAAGGCCATTGAAACTCTCTGTTATGAGGACTTCTTAAAAATTATTTCAAAATTTGGTTGCCTGGAGAAGTTCATCAGTATTGTATGCCATTTTCATAAGGTCATGCTTGCATGGATTCTGAATAATGGGTGACACTCTCCCTCTTTTCCATTCATGAAAGGGCTACTTGTACTTGCTCCCATGTTTTTAGCATGAAGTTTTCAGAAATCCTGTCATATGTCTTTAACAGGGATAGTAAACAGAGCTGTTGTGTTCACCTTACTGCTGTATGTCTAAGAAATGTGAGTATTATACTGACACCATGCCAGGAAACTGAATCGCTTCCATTAGAATTGTTTTAAGAAGATTCTGAAGTTCACCTGGCAGAATAAGGTACTAGTCATTGAGGTTCTTTCTTGATTTGAGCTACCAAGCATTCAGAATCTACTGCAGTGGGCAAACCTCCCATGGACTGTCCTTGTTGTTCAAATGACAAATGTATGTTTGCTAAAAGTTTAGTTTATGGAGAACTGACACATAGTAAGCACTCACATGGAAGTCAGAGGAAATTCTACAAGGACACTCTCAAGGTCTCTCTGAAGGACTTTGGAATCAATCATATGATGTGGGAGACACTGGCACAGAATCTGCCTCCATGGCATGCCACGTCAGAGAAGGTGCTGTGATCTATGAGCAAAGCAGAATTGCAGGAGTTCAAAATAATCCTGAGATGCACACACTTGAAAACATGTTGACTGCAAATGTTGACATGGACTAGTTGTGTCTGAGGTATGGCAGAGTCTTCAAAGCTCTAATTGGTCTGGTGACCAGTAAGATACAACTGTACCTTGGCTCCAACATAGTGATGTCATTTTGGTCCTTTTCCAGCATTATGGATGACAGCCCTACTTCTCTCAGTGGCCTGAGTTATCTGAGTCTAAAGCAAATTCTCTGCTATTACCTATCAGAAATAAAACTGCTATTCTAAAATTCCTGAGAGAAGTATGCTGTGGTCCTCATTCCTGCTTACCAAAGACCAAGAAGAAGTTACTCAAGGACTCTGAAGAGCAGGGAGAGAATTGGACTTTTGAGTCAATTGTCCCCCATTATTAGTAATAAAAATGAAAGTTTAGCTCAATCATGTTTTCCTCTCCATGCTGGGCTGAGAGAAAAAGAAGGATCTTATATTTTCAAAGAAGTTCCATGACTGACTGATGCAGATTTTCATTCTTCTTATAATATATCAGGGAGCTACATTGATCTGGAGAATAATGTTGGAAGTGCATATGTTCTCCTGCTTTTGGCTAAACTTCCCATTAGCTTTTCAGTGAAGAGGCAAAGGAAAGATAAGGGAAAACATTTTCAAGTGGGCTCTTCAATAGCTGCTTTGGTTTAGAACTTAGAAGTTGAAATCAATAGATGGAAACAATCCTGGCTCATGTTTGTGGATCATTTTGCAATGAGGAAGAAAGAACAGTGAGACTCACAGAGGGAAGCTTGGTCACTCATCCATGATCACACAGTCAGGAAGCAGATTGGTTTCCTTCATCACTACCAATAATAGCATATATTCAAAGAAGAAAAAAAAAAGCTAAAATGACCATAAAATGAGACATAAACTCCACTATTTTAATGTGTTCAATTAAATAATGTCTATCTTCACTTTAACAAAATAACAAAACTAAATGTTGCTAGCTTCCAGGCCCCTTTCTAATTCTTATGTGCAACTTTCCCTTTCATTGTTGCTTTCATTATCTTGCCATCATTACAAAAGATTCTAGCATTTATCCAGTTTTTTGGGGTCACTTTTCATTTCTGATGACTCTTTGGAATTTTCAGTTGTCAATTTCATGGCCCAGTCTTGTTCTGTTGTATTCAGGGGCCACAATGTGTGCAGCAATTCTTCAATCACCAGACTTGTACTTTGTTTCTAGTTGTTTTCCTTTATAAACTATGCTACTTTGAATAGAACATTTTATACATACATACATACATGTATGTATACACACTTGTACAAGCACATATACACATATAAATATAAGTGTGTATATATACTCTAAGGAATTGATTGCGATTTGGGATTTTCATAACCCTATCTTTGCTTCTTTATGGTCAGACTGAAAAAAAAAAATGTAAGCTTAAAAGCCTAAGAGAAGATGGGTGTGTACTTTGGGAGATAATTGAACAAACAAGAGGAACTATGACAACAGGAAACATTAATTGAAACTAAGTAACTAATCATCCCCTAATAGCTCCCCCATGTTCACATGGGCCTGGCCAGATTATAATGGGGACAGCCCATGTGGGTGTGCTGAGCCAATTGGAGACTCAGCATGGCTAAGAACTGCCCCTTCCTGTGGAAGAGACAGTTAGAGGCAGTTAGAGGAAGAGGGAGAGGAGAGTTTTTCTGAGGAGAGTTTTCAGAGAGAAACAGGGAAGGAAGGTAGACAGAGGAGTTATTGGTGTTTAACCTTTGGACCCAAACAGAAGAGACTGCAAGCTAATTCTCCTTGGAGCTACCAGTTTTGGGTGGTGGTGAGTTTCTGTTTTTGAGGCAAAGCTAGCTCTTTGGAGCTAGCTGGACTGGAGGCAGTTTTGGGGGGCCTGAGGCCTTTTTTACCCCAGAGATTTAGATGCTTTCTCATTGTCTCTAGCTCTATTAATCTCAATTTTGTTGTAAATATGTTCCCATTAATAAACCTGTTTTGTTTTAGAAACATGCTGTTTCTTTTCTTACCCCAATATTAAGGCGAGCTGCCCAAATAACTCTTCCCATACTAAATTTGGCCCTTACAATACATACATATACATTTATACTATACATTAGATATGCCTCTGTGTGTGTGTGTGTGTGTGTGTGTGTGTGTGTGCGTGTGTGTATTCTCTTCCCACTGCCAAGTGCTTGACTTGGAGTCCAATAGACATGAGTTCAAATCCTGCTTCTATAATTTAAGATCTATATGACGCTTGACAGATTCCATAACCAATATTTGCTGCAAGAAAATCCATGGCATTTAGTGATTACATTCTCTAACATAATGTATTGTTCTGTATTTATAGAGTGAGTTTTTACAACTGGGATTGTGAACAAATCACAAGTTCCTTGTATTTCACTTCTCTCCTCTGCCTCTCTCTTCCTGAAGCCAGTGTTATAAGTGTGACTTTGAAGAATTTTACTGAATATTCTGAACATATTATCAAAGTATCTATACATTAATATACACATGGATGTATAGACATATGAATACATATGTATATGCATATATGTATGTATATAGTTCAATATTATGTATTACCTTTGAGTCAATACGAGTCTGTACACATCTAGACCTAAGTGAAAAAATCTCTGGAATAATCAGTACATCAAAAATAATTATAGAAACAAGAAAAAGCACATTGTAAAGTAATAGAGAGACAATTGGAGACAACTTTAGGGACAAAGCAAAGGAATAAAATTGAGTATATAAATCATTGTATTAACAATAGAGAAAAGGACAGGACCAAGTGCATTCCAATCATCAGCAAGCATGAATGAGATGTTTATCATGTGTTGGCATGTACCAGTTGGGAAGGACACAAATTATTGAATGACAGTGTTCATGTCATCAAGGAGTTAGCATTCTACTCAGGGTGAGCAAGAAGGATTTTTAAAAAAAGTCAAGACATGGCAAGCTGAGCATTTTACCCTGACTTGTAAACAAAAACATATAATAACATAAAACCCAATGACTAATGAATTGAGTATACCAAGATATATATAAAAAAAAAGATCTTGGAAAGTAAATGTGAGATTAAAAGAATTGGAAAACACGAACTAATCATAAAAAAAGCTTTTTAAAGGATGACTAAAATGTACAAACCATTGCTGAATGTGCATTTATAAAAAAGAGGTAGACCAAATTATGAAAATAAAATTGAGAAAGGGAAATTCAAAACAAATTGAGAGAAAATAAAGACATTATCAGTCATTACTATCCTGAATAATGTAGCAACAAAAATGAAAAAGCATAAAGTAGATGAAGAACTACAATAGTAGAATCTGACTAATTGGGCAAACCAATTCTGCACTAAAATTCAATATATATATTTTCTAACCATCTACAACATGCCAGGAGCTGTGCTAGGTCCTGGGGGAACAAACAAACAAACAAACAAACCAGAACAGCAATAACCCCTGTCTTTACAGAGCTGATCTTACAATAGGGTAGTACACTATCTACACAGATCAGTAAATATCTACTATTTATACTGCATTTTAAGTCTTGCAGAGCACTCTATATTCATCATATCACTTGATTCTTCCAATAACCCACCGAGGCAGGCACTATTATTATTTCAATTTTACACAGGAAGAAACTAAGGCTGACAGATGATAAATTCCTTGTCCAGGAACATCCAGCCAAGAACTGTTCTAGGTAAGATTTTAATATCAGACATATCATGAGCCTAGTTATTATTTGGGGGTGGGGGTGGGCAATGGGGGTTAAATGACTTGCTCAGGGTCACACAGCTAGTAAGTCTCAAGTGTCTGAGGCAGGATTTGAAATCGGGTCCTCCTGAATCTAGGGCTGGTGCTTTATCCACTGCACCACCTAGCCTCCCTATTCTTAGGATATGTTAAGGGAAAAAAGAGAAACCTGATGAGCTTATTAACAGTGCAGTATGCTTTAGTTCATGTGCTATGCTTAAGAAGTGGGAGAAAAAATGAATGGATGGATGGAAAAGGTGGCCTTACCATGTCCAGATCATGTGGATAATAGCCAGCTCATGTGCTACACTAAAATTTAGCAAATGTAAACTGACCTAAGTAAGGCCATCAAAATGGTGGACAGATTCTCCATAGAGATCATGTGAGAGAATATCAAAGGAGATCCCACAGTTTCAGAAAGTACATATATACTGCAATCGGCACCCAGGGAATAGGCAGCCATGTTGGTGAAATAAGGGATCCATTGAAGGTACCATGTATGCTGATATGTAAACCTTCTGCTCAACTGGGAGTATGCCCCATGCTGGGTGTTCCAGATTCAGCCTATGAGTGTGTGGGAGCTTTGTGCATTATGAGAATCTGAGAAACAATAAGAATGATGAAGATGATGATGACTATAACCACAACTATAAATGCTACAATGACAACAACTACAGCACCCCACATTTTAACTGTGGGCATTTTCTCTTGCAATCTCCTATTCCTGGAATGATCCTTCTCCTCTGGCACAACTAGTGACTTTTCTTATTTACTTTAAATTCCACTAAAACCCCACTTTCTATAGGAAGACTTCCTTAACTTCTTTTAATTCTGCTACCTTCTCTTTCTTAATTATTTCCTATTTATCATGTATATAGCTTATTTGGTATTTATTTATTTGCATGTTTCCTGCCATTAGAATGCAAGTTCCTTGTGGGCAGGGAATGTCTTTTGTCTCTTTTTGTATCCTCAGCACTTAATGCAGCAGCAGGAGATAGAGCACTGGTCCCAGAATCAGTATGACCTGAGTTCATATCTGGCCTCAGACACTTGACACTTACTAGCTGTGTGACCCTGGGCAAGTCACTTAATCCAAACTGCCTTAAACATCTGGGACCATATCCAATCATCTTGATGTATATCTTGCCACTGGACACAGATGGCTCTGGAGGAGAGAGTGAGGCTGAACAGCCTTACCTCACTTAAATCCAATTCACTGCAAGTCATGACAACACCTATTGATGTTATAGTCCTCTTTGAGTTAGAAGGACAAACCACAACAATGACAATCCCCAGCACTTAGAACAGTGTCTGTCATGTAGTAGGTGCTTAATAAATGTTGATTGATTAATAATAACAATAATAGTAAGAGCTAATATTTATATAGCACATACTACCTGTTAGATCCTATACTAAATGCTTTGTAATTATTACATTATTTGATCCTCACAACAACTTTGAAAGTTAGGTTCTATTGTTATCCTCATTTTATAGATAAGGAAACTGAGGCAAACAGAGTCTAAGTGACTTGCTAAGGGTCACATGAGTAGTATGTGTCTCAGGTCAAATTTGAAATCATGTCTTCCTGACTCTAGCCCTAGTGCTGTGTCTACTGCACAACCTAGTTTACAGAGAAGAAAAGAAAGAAAACCCCATTTTTTTTAGAATTTTTGCTCCTAGGAATGAGATTTGTAGAAATACAAAGGTTTAAATGTGGGTGACTTGAAAAGGTTGCATCCAGGCCTTGGTCCATCTTCTGTGAAGGAACAATTGACTCATTGGCATCCTTTGTTTTGCTTTCATTCTTATAGAGAAGTGGCCTCATGCACTGACATATTCTAATTCCTAAGGGAGGAGCTAACTCTGCTCCCTGCACAGACTCAGGTTTGTACAGGTGAGTTTACCATTTCCTGAGGCAACCACCTTCAAGAAAAAAGTGAAAATGAAGACAAGTATGTATGCATTTTGTTTTTGTTGAACCAGTCTTATCGGGTGGGGGAAATTTAGATTAAAAATCTAACCCTAAAAATGGTATAAGCATTCTTCTGCACCCAACACACACACACACACACACACACACCAATATTGATTCCTTTATATTCTGGCATTTATAATATCCTCCAGATAGAAATGTTTCAAGAAATCATTCTGGTTCAAATGAGAGGAACCTGAGTGACTAATTGTATTATAGCCAAGGCTCTGCACACATCCACTGGGGTCAGCTTGGCTTCTGCATATGGCTAATTTCAATTCCATTAACATTTAGCTGCTGCAGTGGAGACAGCCACAGGCCTGGGATCAGGAAGACCGGGGCCCAAAGGCAACCTTAGATTCTTACTAGCTGTGTGTCTTTGGGCAAGTCACTTAGCCTCTCTTAGCCTCAGTTTCCTCATCCATAAAACAGCAATAAGAGTAAGAGCACCTACCTCCCAGGGTGGTTGTGAGGATTAAATGAGATCATATTTGTAAACTTAGCACATTGCAGATGAACCACAGCAATGGTTGTTGTAGCTATAATCATTCTTCTTTTTGTTAAATGAGTACATACTCCATGTCATGGACAATGGTAGGTCCTGGGCTAACAAAGACAATCTTTAGAATGAATTCCTGCCCTGAAGGAGTTTACTTGTGTTGGGGGTGGGTGGGGGGGAGGCAGGTTGGGATTGAATGTGCCCAGAAGTGAGTAAATCTCAGATACAGAGGAAATCCAAAAGGAGAGAGGGCCTGGGAGTTGAGGCTGGACCATTCAGAGCAGGTTGGAAGCTGTGGCTTTGTATCCTTCCTCAGCAAGTGCCTCCGGATCGGTGAGCCTGGGCTAGTCATTTAATGAGTCCATAACCCAGACAGCTTTCTAAATAGGAAAAGCAAAGGTCAGGTGACTGGACAGTTGTTTGGGGATTGGAAGCCTTGCATTGGATCAAATACCATGCTATAGTAAGCTCCTTGATGGCAGGAGGAAAGAGCTATGAAGGTCAACAGAGCTGTTGTTCTGATGTCATTGTTAGAGACCTGTGAAGCCTGGACCCTGGGCTAGTGCTATGCTGTGAAATGGAATGGCTTTCATTTGATTTGTTTTAGGAAGAGTCTGAAGAGCTCAAAAACCAAAAAGTTTAAAAACCAAAAGAGAGAGGTAGAAGAAAAAATAGAAAAAGAAATGAGTGAAATGAGAGTTACACTGGAAAAAGAAGCAAAAAAAAAGACTGAGGAAAACAATTCCTTAAAAAATACAATTGGTGGCAGAGCCAAGATGGCAGAGAGAAGACAGCAAGTTGTCTGATCTATCCTTTTGGCTCCCTGAAAAAGACCATTAAATCAAGCCTCTAAATGGATTCTTAAGTGATAGAACCTACAAAAGACAGAGAGACACAATCTTCCAACTTGACATAATTTAGAAGACTTCAGGAAAGGTTGGTCTTAGTGGGGCAACAGGGGAGCACAGTGGAGCTCAGCACAGAGCAGGGCAGCATGGAGGGGGACTGAGCAAGTCAGCAGGAAGCTCTTGGACACAGAAAGGTAACTGAGGCCCTTGATCCTAGCTCACCAAGCTGGTAGCAGAGTAGAACAGTTGTGAGATCTGCCAACACTAGCTGAGAGGGCAGCCTGCCAGCTGGAGGGCCACCCACAGGCAGGTGTGACTGGGCCAGGCCATCCCAGTGGAGCAAGTACAGGAAGCAAGCCTAGGGTGATAAGAAATCCATAAGCCACAGAGGCCTCAGAGCAGAAGGCCAGTAACACAGCCTCTATGCCTCAGCACAAGAAGCTTGAAACAGTGACCCTTGTGCCCCAGAAGCAGACCTCAACTTTAAAAAAATAAACTACAATATGAGTAAGAAAGAGAAAAGGGCTCTTACCATTGAGAGCTTCGGTATCCACAGGGAAAAGCAAAACACAAACTCAGATGAGGACAATACTTTCAAATTGCCTACATGTGATGCCTCAAGAGGGAAGATAAATTGATCTCAAGAGCAAAAAGCCTTCTTGGAAGAGCTCCAAAAGGATTTTAAAAACCAATTGAGGGGGCAGCTAGGTGGCGCAGTGGATAGAGCACTGGCCCTGGATTCAGGAGTACCTGAGTTCAAATCTGGCCTCAGACATTTGACACTTACTAGCTGTGTGACCCTGGGCAAGTCACTTAACCCCAATTGCCTCACCAAAAAAAAAAAACAAAAAAAAAACATAATTGAGGGGCAGCTAGGTGGTGCAGTGGATAGAGCACTGGCCCTGGATTCAGAAGGACCTGAGTTCAAATCCGACCTCAGACACTTCACACTAGCAGTGTGACCCTGGGCAAGTCACTTAACCCTCATTGCCCCGCAAAAACAAAACAAAACAAAACAAAAAAACAATTGAGAAAGGCAGAAGAAAAAATGGGGAGAGAAATAAAAGGTACACAAAAACAAAATGAAAAAAGAATCAACAGCTTGGAAAAGGAAACAAAGAATCACTGGCTTGGAAAAGGAAGCACAGAGATTGACTGAAGAAAACATTTCCTTAAAAAATTCATTTGGCCAAATGGAAAAGGAAGTGCAAAAGCTTACTGAAGAAAACAATGCCTTAAAAATTCAAATTGGACAGATGGAAGATAATGATTGCATGAGACATTGGGAATCAAGGAATTTGTCAAACAAAATCAAAAGAATGAAAAAAATAGAATTAAATGTGAAATACCTCAGTGGAAAGACAACTGACCTGGAAAATAGATACAGGAGAGACAATTTGAGAATTATTGGACTCTGAAAGCCATGATCAGAAAAAGTCTAGACACCATATTCCAGGAATTAATCAAGGAGAACTGCCTTGATGTTGTCGAATCATAAGATAAAAACATCATTGAAAGAATCCATTGATCATTTCCTAAAAGAAACCCCAAAAGGAAAACTCCTAGGAATATTTTAGCAAAATGACAGAATTATCAGGTGAAGGAGAAAATACTCAAAGCATCCAGAAAGAAGCAATTTAGGTAAGTGGAGCCAAGAATCTGGAGAGAAGCTAGTAAGTTGCCTGAGCTCTCCTTTGGTTCCCTCAAAAAGAACATTAAATTAAGCTTCTAAATGGATTCTGAAATGACAGAAGCTACAAAAAGACAGAGACACAACCTTCCAACTTTAGATAATTTAGAAGACTTCAGGAAAGGTCAGTCCCACTCAAGTAAAAGGGGAGCACAGCACACCTCAACACCGTGCAGCATGGAAGGTATCTGGGCAAGTCAGCAGGAAGCTCTAGGCCACCACAGAGCAACTGAGGCCCCTTTATTCTGGCTCAGCAAGCTGGTGGTGCAGCAGGTGAGATCAACCAGCACTAGCTGAGAGGGCAGAATGCCAGCTAGAGGGCCACCCACAAGACAGGTCTGTCAAGGCCTGGTAATCCCAGCATGCAAAGAGCAAGCACAGGGAGCAAGTCCAGCGTGGTGAGAAATCCACAAGCAATAGAGGCTTCAGAGTAGCAAGCCAGTGACACAGCCCATAACTTCCAACAAAAGAAGCTTGAAACAGTGACCCTGGGGACCCAGGACCAGACCACAAATTAAAAAAAAAATAATAAGCTGCAATATGAGTAATAAAGAAAAAAGAGCTCTAACCATTGAAAGCTTCTGTGTCCACAGATAAGAGCTAAACACAAACTCGGATCAGGACAATACTCTCAAATTGCCTACATGTGAAGCCTCAAGAGGGAAGATGAATTGGTCTCAAGAACAAAAAGCCTTCATGTTCATTTGGATGAAGAAATTTAGCTTATTCTTTAGGGAAGTAAAAGGGTAAGGTGAAAAGGGTGGGGGCTGATACAAGGGAGGGCAGAAGCAGGGGAGAAAAGGGTAAATAAAAGGGAGGGGGGCTGATAAAAGGGAGGGCTGTTTGGGGGAGGCATGTGTAAGAAGCAAAACATTGGTGAGGAGGAATAGGGTGAAAGAAGGGGGGAAAAGTACAAAGGGGATAAACAGTAGAGAGAGAAATAAACAGTTAATAATAATAACTGAATGTGAATGGGATGAACTCTGCCATGAAACAGAAGCAAAAAGCAGAGTGGATTAAACATCAGAATCCTACAATATGCTGTTTACAAGAAATACATTTGAAGCAGAGAGATACAAACAGAGTAAAGATAAAAGCTTGGAGCAGAATATATTATGCCTCAGTTGAAGTAAAAAAAAAATCAGTGGTAGCAATACTTATCTCAGACAAAGCAAAGGCAAAAATAGATCCAATAAAAAGAGATAAGGAAGGAAGCTACATCTTCCTAAAAGGTACTATAGATAATGAAGTAATATCAATAATAAACATGTATGCACCGCGTGTTTCAGCATCTAAATTCTTAGAGGAGAAGTTAAATGAGCTACAAAAGGAAATAGACAGCAAAACAATATTAGTGGGGGATCTGAATTTTCCCCTCTCAGAATTAGATAATCTAGCCCAAAATAAATAAGAAAGAAGTTAAAGAGGTGAACAGAATGTTACAAAAGTTAGATATGATAGATGTCTGGAGAAAATTGAATGGGGATAGAAAGGAATATACCTTTTTCTCAGTGGTAAATGGCACATATTCAAAAGTTTACCATCTTTTACGGCACACAAACCTCATAGTCATATGTATAAAGGCAGAAATAGAAAATGCATCCTTCTCAGATCATGATGCAATAAAAATTATATATAATAAAGAGACATGGAAAGGTAGACAGAAAATTATTTGGAAACTAAATAATCTCATCCTAAAGAATGAGTGGAGGGGCAGCTAGGTGGTACATCAGATAGAGCACTGGCCTGGACTCAGGAGGACCTGAGTTCAAATCCTGCCTCAGACACTTAATACTTACTAGCTGTGTGACCCTAGGCAAGTCACTTAAACCCAACTGCCTCACAAAAAAACCAACAAAAAGCAAACAACAACAAAAAGCCCAAAGAAACAAATAAAAAAGAATGAGTGGGTCAAACAACAAATCATAGAAACAATCAATAACTTTATCCAAGAGAATGACAATAATGAGACAACAAAACATATGGGATGCAGACAAAGCAGTGCTTAGGGGAAATTTTATATCTCTAACTGCTTACATCAATAAAAAAGAGAAAGAGGAGATCAATGAATTGGACATGCAACTTAAAAAGCTAGAAAAAGAACAAATTAACAATAAACACTAAATTAGAAATCCTGAAAGTCAAAGGAGAGATTAATAAAATTGATAGCAAGAATACTATAGAATTAAGAAAACTAAGAGCAGATTTTATTTAAAAAAAAACAATAAAAAAGAAAGAAAACAAAATTACCGGTATAGAAAATTAAATGGATGAATTAAATTAAATAGAAATTAAAACAATAATTAGGAGCTATTTTGCCCAACTGTATGCCAATAATTTTGACAATCTACATTAAATGGATAAAAATTTACAAAAATGCAAATTTCCCAGCTTAACTGAATAGGAAATAAAATACATAAAAAGGCCTATTTTATAAAAAGAAATTGAAGAAGCCATTAATGAACTCCCTAAGAAAAAAACTCCAGGGCCCGATGGGTTTACAAGTGAATTCTCCCAAACATTTAAAGAACAATTAATTCCAATGCTATACAAATTCTTTGGAAAAATAGGTGAAGAATGAGATCTACCAAATTCCTTTCTTGACACAAATATGATGTTGCTATCAAAACCATGCAGAGCCAAAACAGAGAAAGAAAATTACAGACCAATTTCCCAAATGAATATCGATGCCAAAATCTCAAATAAAATATTAGCTAGGAAATTACAGCAAGTGATTAGCAGGATAATAAACTTTGACCAGGCTGGATTTATATCAGGAATGCAAGGCTAGTTCAACATTAGGAAAACTATTAATATAATCAACCACTTCAATAACAAAACTAACCACAATCATGTGATTATCTCAATAGATGCAGAGAAAGCATTTGACAAAAGAAAACACCCATTTCTATTCAAAACACTAGAGAGCATAGGAATAGGTGGAGCTTTCCTTAAAATAATAAGCAGTATCTACCTTAAACCATCAACAAACATTATATGTAACAGAGATAAGTTAAAGATATTCCCAATAAGATCAGCAGTGAAACAGGGATGTCCATTATCACCTCTATTATTTAATATTGTAGTAGAAATTTTACCTTTAGGAATAAGAGAAGAAAAAGTAATTAAAAGAATTGGAATTGGTAAGGAGGAAACAAAACTATCACTCTTTGCAGATGATATGATGGTATACTTAGAGAATCCTAAATAATCAATGAAAATATTACTTGAAGCTATTAACAACTTTAACAAAGTAGCAGGATATAAAATAAATGCACATAAATCATGAGCATTTCTATACATGAACAACAAAGTCCTGCAACAAGAGATGTAAAGAGAAATTCCATTTAAAGTAACAGTAGACAATAGAAAATACTTGGGAGTCTACCTGCTAAGAGAAACCCAGGAACTCCATGAACACAATTATAAAGCACTCTTAAAACAAGTAAAATCAGATCTATATAATTTGAAAAATATCAATTGTTCGTGGATAGGCTGAGCTAATATAATAAAATGAAAATTCCACCTTAATCAATTTATTTATTCATTTCCATACCAATCAGAATACCTAAAATATTTTATAGAGTTAGAAGAAGTAATAACAAAATTCATCTGGAAGAACAAAAAGTGAAGACTATCAAGGGAACTAATGAAAAAAATGCACAGGAAGGTGGGTTAGCTGTACCAAATTTGAAGCTATACTATAAATCTACAATCATCAAAACTATTTCATACTGGATAAGAATAGAGTGATGGATCAATGGAGTAAGTTAGGCTCAGAAGAAACAGTAGTAAATGACTATAGTAATTTATTGTTTGATAAACCCAAAGACTCCAGCTTCTGGGATGGGAACTCAGCATTTGACAAAAACTGCTGGGCAAACTGGAAGATAGTATGGAAGAACCTAGGCATAGACCTAGTTTCTTACATCTTACACCTTATAGTAAAATAAGGTCAAAAGAGGTACAAGATTTAGACATAAAGGGTGATACCATAGATAAATTAGAAGAGGAAGTAGTACTTTACCTCTCAGATCCATGAAGAGGAAAACAATTTATGTCCAAACAAGGGATAGAGAATATTATGTAATCTAAGATGGATGACTTTCATTACATTAAATTAAAAAGCTTTTGTACAAATAGAAGCAATGCATTCAAAATTAGAAGGGAGGCAGAAAGCTGGGAAACAATTTTTATAGCCAGTATTTCTGATAAAGGCCTCTTTTCTAAAACATATAGGGTACTAAATCAAATTATAAGAATGCAAGTCATTCCCCAATTGAGAAATGTTCAAAGGATATGAAGAGGAAGTTTTCTGATGAAAAAATCAAAGCTATCTATTGCCGTATGAAAAAATGTTCTAAATCACTATTGATTAGAGAAATACAAATTAAAACAACTCTGAGGTACCACCTCACACATATCAGATTGGCTAATATGACAAAAAGGGAAAATAATAAATGTTGGAGAAGCTGTAGAAAAGTTGCAACACTAATGCATTATTGGTGGTGCTGTGGACTAATCCAACCATTCTGGAGAGCAATTTGGAATTATGCCCAAAGGGCTATGTGACTATTCATACCCTTTGATCCTGTGGTACCACTGCTTTATATGTATCTTAAAGAGATCATAGAAGAGGGAAAAGCACCCACATGTACAAAAAATATTTATAGTAGCTCTCTTTGTGGTGGCAAAGAATTAGAAATTGATTGAATGCCCATCAATTGGGGAATGGCTAAACAAATTGTGGTATATTCATGTAATGGAATGGAATACTATTGTGCTGCAGGAAATGATGAGCAGGAGGAGTTCAGAGAAACCTGAAAGACTTACAAGAATTGATACTGACTGAGAGGAGCAGAACCAAGAGAACACTGTACACAATAACAGAAACATTGTGTGATGAACAATGGTGATAGACTTGGCTCTTCTCAGCAATGCAATGATCCAACAAATTTCAAAGAACTCAATAGAAAATGTTCTCAACATGAAAAAAAAAAACAAAACTGTGGGTTATGAATGCAGATTGAACCATACTGTTTCTACTTTTGGGCTATTTTCTTTTTTCCTTCTTTTCTGAGATGTTTCCCTTGTGCTCTGATTCTTCTTTCCCAATATGACTAATGCATATATATGTTTAATATTATATATATATGTATATATATATATATATACATAAACATATCAGATTGCTTTCTGTTGTGGGGAGGTGGCAAGGAAGGGAGGGTGGGAGAAAAATTTGTAACTAAAAATTCTATGAAAAAAATGTTGAAAACTATCCTTATATGTAACTGATGAATAATAAAATACTTCTATTAAAAAATAAAATAGGAGATTTGGTACCTCTGAGCCATGTGCTTTATGCCAAATCTCCCCATGAAAAGTCGAAGGATTTCTTTCATGGTTTCCCTCCCCCAACCCTTCCCTTCCCTTGCTCCTAAATAAACCATCACCTTCTTCTATTTTTTTTTTTTTTAGTGAGGCAATTGGGGTTAAGTGACTTGCCCAGGGTCACACAGCTAGTAAGTGTTAAGTGTCTGAGGCCGGATTTGAACTCAGGTACTCCTGACTCCAGGGCCGGTGTTCTATCCACTTTGCCATCTAGCTGCCCCGCCATCACCTTATTCTAACTACATTTTGTGTGCAAGAGGGTGTAGTTCTTTAAAGAGGAATTCCTAAGAACCCCAACTCCTACCCCAACCCGTACCCCATTTTCCCCCATATCATCTGGCGCCCAAAAGTTGTAGGGTCGTGGGATTTTCCTCTTTCCTCTTAGCACACAAAACTGGGGGGGGTGGGAACCTCCCTTCTGGGTTTCCTTTCTCCCTCTCCCGCCTGACTCAACCTCCCGTTTGAGTCACAGAGAGGTAGAGAGAGGGTCAGCTTTCGCACGCGACAGTGGAGGGCAGCCTGAGTCTCCCTCCTTCGCTGAAAGCTCAAACAGACGTCTGGACCACGCTTGGCACAGAACCTGGAGGTAAGGCCCTACCTTCTGGGTTTCTCTTCTCCCTCTCCCGCCTGACTCAACCTCCCATTTGAGTCACAGAGAGGTAGAGACGGTCGGCGTCTGCAGGACAGCAGAGAGCAGCCTGGGATTCCTAGATGTCCAGACCACGCTCAGACTCTCAGACTACACATTTCTGGGTAAGAACATTTATGCTTATGTGTCTATCCCTTACCAGCTCTCTGCTCTTGGTTCAGACTATTCTCCTTAGACAGTAGTTATGGGACAGAAAGGGAGTGTTCCGAAAAATTCACCTCTGGGGTGCATCCTAAGAGGTTGGACTAAATTGGAACTTAAAAACCTGAGAAAGAGGTGCATGATACATTTTTGTAACAATTTATGGCCACATTATCCTCTAGGAAGTGAAGGAAATTGGCCTGTACACGGCACCCTTAATTATAATACCATCTTGCAATTGGACAAGTTTTGCAAGCGTGAAGGGAGATGGACAGAGATTCCATACGTATTGGCTTTTATGAGTTTGAGCCAGAAGTCAAAGGGAAAGGATGAGGTCCCCTTGCTGGTGGAGAATCACCGCAAGTCCAAGCAATTAGCTAACCCTTTGGGCACGTACTCTGAGACTTCAGCCTCCCCTCCTCCTCAAACTCATTCCCTACCTGTTTCTCGTTCCACTCCTTCTCCGCCTGCTTCCGTACCTATGGGTCAACCACAGTCATATCACTCTATGACTGAGACCTCTCCTTGCCCACCGGCTGATCTCAGAACCAATTCCTTGTGCCACACGGGGAGTGGATATCAGTCTCCCTCTATCCTGCTCTACCCCATTTACAATCGGGGGGAACTCCAATATGTTCCCATTTCTCCTGTTTTTTCCATTCAGCCGACCCCATCTGCTTTACCTAATCTGCAGTCACCTACGGCTATCTCCCTTTCCCCATCTCCACCCATGCAGCAGCCAAAGACTGTTTCCCCTCCCCCACCTACTCCACAGCCAAAGGCTGTCACCCCTCCCCCACTGGGCCCTACGCCCAATCCTCAGCCTCCACCTGAGCTTTCTCCCCAATCCAGGTCCTTACCAGCGTCTCCCACTGCTTCCCTGCTTCCATTAAGGGAATTTCCCATTGGGAAGGGCACAACATTAAGGCATGCCCCTTTGTTTATAAGCAGGTTATCTCAGATTAAAGAGAAATTGGGTTGCTACTCAGAGAACCCCACAAAGTTTTTGGATGGCTTTAAGTCTGTGACACTGGAGTTTGACCTTTCCTGGACCAATCTGCAAATTATTCTTGCCAGCTGTTGTACCCCTGACAAGAAAAAACAGATTTGGGACCTGGCGGTACAAGTTGGGGATGAACACTCGCAGGTTGGAAATTGGGCTGGGGTCCCTGGATTTACAGCTGTCCTGGTTGTAGAACTGAGATGGAACTATGATAATAGGGAAGACAGAGCTCGTAGAAATCACATGGTCACCTGCCTAGTTGAGGGAATGAGAAGGGGGGTTAAGAAACAAGTCAATTATGGAAAGGTGAGGGAGATAACACAGGGGTCTGATGAAAATCCTGCTGTCTTCAGGAGCTGCTTAGCAGACTCTCTGAAGAAATATACTAACCTAGACCCCCCAAAGAGATGTAGGAATAACTGTCCTCAATATTCATTTTATCAGCCAGTCTGCTCCTGACATTAGGAGAGAACTCCAGAAGTTAGACTGGGGTCCTCAGATCCCATCCTCACAACTCCTTGATATTGCTTTTAAGATTTTTAATAACAGGGACCTTGCAGTAGCCAAAGAGAGAGAAAAGATGGCTCATGTCCGCTCCATAGACCAAGATTCTATAATAGCAGCAGCCATCACCACATCTGCTACTAGCAGAACTCCTGCTGGCTGACATTCTGGCAGCTTCAGTAAACTGGGACACAGAAGTGTGGGATGCCACACAAAGGTGAGGCCTGCCCGCACCCAAGAGATCGGCTTAGAGAAAATCCAGGGCTCTGCAGCATGCTCTCCTGGTCAGCACCTTGTCAGGCCCATGGCCTAGGAATGGTTTTGGGGCGACCTCTGTCTTACTCTCTGGTTCAGGTCCTAGCATGCAATCAAGGCACAAAGTGGGGATGGGATAAAAGGACCCTTAATGTAGACAGACACTGTCTATCACAGAATTAGGCTTGAACTCCCTCTGGTAAAGCAGGCCACACCCTGTACTTCAAAAATGCCCCACTTGACTCCTCATCTGATAAAGTCCCTTTTCCCTTTTGCTCTGGTCAGTTTTAATTTTTTTGTTTAAGTCTGTTCCATCTAGGCTCAAGGATTCATGGCAGATACCCATTGTGCCTATGTGTTGCCTCTGGACTCTCTGGACCCCTCACAACTCCGTGCATTCCAGGCCTTCTCTACTTCTCTCCCCTCCCCCTCCCTTGTGCCGTGATTTCTTCGACCCCCGGTCAGCATGAAGCAGTTTCAGAAGAATCTTCGTCCCCTTTCCTTATACACAGAGAAGTGGGGAATGTCATGGGGTTCAGGGCACCACAGAAGTTCTCTGGAGCAGGTCATGGAACTTTCTCCTTGAGAAACTAAACCAGAGGACAGATAATGCCTAGAGAGATAAACTGAACCAAATCAGACTGAGCTAGCTTGGGATTCCTACCCTTCATTCTGGTCTCCCTTACCCTGGGGAGATAAATTTGGGTGTGGCTGCGGCCTTTTCGTTCTGAAGAGGGATCTGTAGCCACCCCTCACCCAATTCCCCCAGCTACCACCAGTGGGGGATGGTCCTCTCTCACTAAAGGAACTTTTCATGGGCAGATGGTCCACCCCCATCAGTCCTCTATAAAAGTACCTTCCAGTCTCCTGTTCGAGGAGATTTGGTACCTCTGAGCCATGTGCTTTATGCCAAATCTCCCCATGAAAAGTCCAAGGATTTCTTTCATGGTTTCCCTCCCCCAACCCTTCCCTTCCCTTGCTCCTAAATAAACCATCACCTTATTCTAAAAAATAAATAAATAAAATAAAAAGGAAGGATCTGAAGAGCACCTGGCAGGGTGAGGTACCAGACACTGCACTGCTTTCTCCAGCTGAATAGCCAAGCATTCCAACTCTACTCTAGGGAGTGCACCTCAGATAGGCTGGTCATGCTACTGGAATGTCAAATTGATGTTTGCTTAAAAACCTATTTTATAGAGAATTCATACAAGGCAAGCACTTACACAGGCATCAGAAGAAGTGATATAAGGATATTTGAAGGTCTCCTTGAACAACTTTAGTATCAGTTTTGAGATATGGGAGATGATGACACAGAACCACCCCATTAAGGCATGCCCATGTCAAAGAAGGCTCTGTGTTTTATGAGTGAAGCAGAAATGCTGTGGCTCAAAAGAAATATGAGATGCACAAACTTAGATACATCTGCACTGCAAATGAATATAGAGACTATATGTGCCAAACCTGTGGGAGAGCTTTCGAGTTCTTATTGGTCTGATCTCCTCCTCCTCCTCCATTTCCTCTTTCTCCTCCTTCTTCTCTCTCTGCTCCTTTTTTCTCCTCCTCCTCCTCCTTTTCCTCTTCCTTTTCTCCTTCTTTCTTCTTCTTTCTCCTTCTTTCTTCTTCTTTCTCCTTCTTTCTTCTTCTTTCTTCTTCTTCTCCTTCTTCTTCTCTTCCTCCTCCTCTTCCTCCTCCTCTTCCTTCTCCTTTTCCTCCTTCTCTTTCTTCTTCATCTTCTCATTGAATGTATTGAAAATAGAAAAATTACTAAAGGTTAAGGACTGCATTTTTCATTATAAATTTCCTTTGCATAGTAATGAAAAATGAATAAGCAGATTAAAAACTGATTTAAAATTTAATCCCTAAATCTCTTCTTCAAGTGATTTCAGCTTTCAATTAATAAGCCAAGATTTTAAAATTTCATATTAAGTACAAGAAGATTTGTGTTGTTGTCATGGCTGTTGTTGCAAATAACCTGAGGATGTTTAACTCTAAAGATGCAAAGACCCCTTGGATCCAACTTTAGTTGGAGATGAGATCAGTTAGGGGAGAAAGCTAGCATTAATCTGCATATCACTGAGAGTGTCACACTAGCTTATTTATCCAAAGCAATCATTTATCAGGACTAAGCAAGAAAGAATGAATAAATGAAGAATTGTGTGTTGAGGAATGGCTTTCTGAGATGTCAAATGATCTGGCCAAACACTGTGTAGAGTACACAGAGGGAAAAACCCCAGACAGTCTTTAAGACAAATGCCCATCTGGCAGCAGGATTAATCTTATTTTTAAACCGATCAAGGGAAAGGTTGAAGATCAAATTAAGAACAAAGTTGATGGAAAAGCTTCCTGAAAGCTTCCTTCAAAGGAGTTTTTAATAGAACCTGAGAATCGAAAAGAGCCATTTCCTTTCTGATGGCAGCAGGGCAGATACTCTAACACATACAGAAACATTTAAGAAGAAGCAAGCCTTCATGCAATGATATCCAGGTGTTGACAGAACATCTGGTCACTGTATCTCTTTGTGCTAGGCTTAGGAAAAGCCCCAAGCAGGATTTCAGCACGTTTTTTTTTTCCTTGCAGGAGCTTCCAACCTGGCTGAGATGACAATCAGGAGAGAGCAGTAACAAATAACATCTGTCAGAATAGCACCAGGAATTACAGCTAAGTGTTTTCACAAGTCAAAATCAAGCTTCATTAGTCAAAACCTCATTTTCCTATTTTAAAAATGAGGAAACTGAGGTAGTAAAGTATTATGTGACTTACTTAAGATCACACAGCTACCAAAGGGTAAGATCTGGGACTCCTCCAATCTATCACCTTGGTCTTTAACTAGAGAATGCTTGACAATACATCATATTGCACCCTGAAGCAAAATACCAAGATTTTTCAGTTATGTTTTATGATTATAAGTCACAGAAGAATATAATTTCTAGTGTCTCTACATCTGGCCCAATTCTTGTTTATGATCTTCAGTCATGCATTTCCAGTTGACTAATGGATATTTCAAACTGGTTGAGCCATAAGCATCATAAACTTAGCATATCCATATCAGAACCCATTCGCTTTGCCCCCAACTCACCACTCTTCACAACTTTCCTATTTCAGTTTATGGAATGACCAACCCTTCTCTTCTCTAAAGTTTGTTGCCTTTTCATTAACCTTGGATCTTCATTCTCCCTCTTTCCCTACACTGAATGAGTTGGCAAATCCTGTCCTTTGTATAAAACCAGCATGTCTTACATTTGTCCTCTTCAAGAACAAAGGATGAGGGGGCAGCTAGGTGGCTATATAGGATGCCCTTTTGTAAGTCCTCTTTCCTCTAGCAAGAAGCCCTTGCCCCATTCTCCTGGGATTAGAATATCCCTAGGGGCAGCTAGGCGGTGCAGTGGATAAAGCACCAGTCCTGGACTCAGGAGGACTGTGTGACCCTGGGCAAGTCACTTAACCCCAATTGCCTCACAAAAAAACAAACCAAAATAAATTAGGGAAAAGGCTTTTGGGGGCAGCTAGGTGGTGCAGTGGATAAAGCACCGGCCCGGGATTCAGGAGGACCTGAGTTCAAATCCATCCTCAGGCACTTAACACTTACTAGCTGTGTGACCCTGGGCAAGTCAATTAACCCCAATTGCCTCACCAAAAAAAAAGAACAAATGATGAACAACAATATCTTACTTTCATTCCCTCCTCTATGCTCGCATAGCTTCTACCCTTGTTTAGACCCTCATCACCTCTTCTCTGGACTATCACAATAACCCTCTAGCTGACCACTTTTTCTCAAGCCTCTCCCCTTTCCAATCCAACACCTATGTACATATCTTGCATTTTCCTAAATCAGAGGTCTAAGCACATCACTCACCTATTCAATTAATTCTAATGGTTCATCAAATATAAACTACTCTCTGTCTTTTCAAGCACTTCATAGCCCTGTCCCAACCTACCATTCTAACTTTCTTGTACATGATTACCCTTCCAAGAACTCTTCAGCCCAACCACAGCTGGCATATTGCTGGTCCTCACTAACTTTTCTGCCTAAAATGAATTCTCTTTTCTATCTCTATCTCTTATAATCTGCTGTTGTCCCTTCAAACTCACCTCATGTGTATCCTTGTACATGAAATCTGACTCCCCTTTTTGCTAATCCCCTTTCCTCTAATTCTAATGTTTTGATTTTGGATATATTTACATGTGTCCCTGTCTTTCATAATAGAGGGTAAGCTCCCTGCAGGAAGGGACTGTTTCATTTTTGGCTCACCATCTCAATTACATGGAACATAATGCATGTTTAATGGTTTTGTTTTTTATTGGTTAAAAAAAAATGAATGATGGAGGATTTCCCAAAGATGGCAAAGATGAACCTACCTTCAGACATAGAGATAAAAAATTATGGGGTAAAACCAGGATAAAACTATCTTTCAAGAAATGTACCATCTAAAACAAAGATAGTCTGGCCATCTGGGAAGAATGAGATGGAGCTTAGGGATAGCCCTCTTACTCCATTGCTACCTTCACAATCACAGGATTCTATCATAGGAGGCATTTATGCAGAAACATGGCTAGTAGTCACAAAGAGTGGTAATGGACATGAATGAGATGCATTCTATGCCTTTGGAGGGAACACCAGCCACACTGATTAGACTACAAACCCACAGAAGTCTGATTATCATTCTTATCCCTTTACAATTTGCAAAGCACTGCACATGCCATCTCATTGGATCAGTAATGAAAGGAACAGGTCAGAATTTTCTGAACACAAGAATGAGGAAAAAGAGTTTCTCATTTTCTTGTAGCAAGGGACTTTTGGCAAACAAGGAAACCTCATAATTTCTAGTCTTTCCATTTGCCCTCGAGTCTTTCCACTTGGGTCAGAGGATGCTGAAGCGATTATTAATTTTATCAAAATATTCAAACAAAATGACAAATGACTTGATGCTTTCTCCTGCTTGCCTAGTCTTATCTGCATACTGTGAAGAGTCTCTCCAGAAAGTCCTGGGACTCATGCATTACAAAGTAGATGAATAACAAAATGAGTTCTCACTTTTAGGGGAAATGAGATGGGTAGAGTTGTATATAATCAACAGTCAAGTATAGTCCCTGTCGCCTCTTCACAGTTACAGGAATGGAAATTCCTTTCAAAGACTTTCCTGGGCCACAGAATTCAGGCAACACAATGGACTCCCATTGCTTTCAGGAATTTTGCTGGGATTTTTCAGCTTGTGTCATTAAAGTACAGGCCCAAGAGAGAAAGTCTTCTCCTGATGCAAGGAATAAAATAAACAATCAGATTGGGGAAAACTAAAGACATGATGAAATTGCTCTAGGATGATCCAGTAGCCTTAATTAAAATAAACAAAAAGGCAGCCTGTTATGGAGGAAAGCACTAGGCTAGAGGTTTGAAGACCTGAATTAAAACCCCAACAGCTCCTTTTTCAGCATGGGTGAGTATCTCAACTCCTTTGAGAGTCGGATTCTCTAGAAGCCCTAAATGATGCTGTGAACAGAGCACAGAAGGTCTTTAATCAGGATGACTAAGTTCAAATACTGCCTTAGGCATTTACTAGCTATATGATTATGGACAAATCACTTAACTCCCCTCTTCCCCAGTTTCCCCAATTATGAAATTGGGATAATAATAACATCTACCTCATGGCGTTGTTATGGGATAAAATGAGATCATATTTGTAAAAATAAAGCCAAAAAATAAACAGCACATAAAAGTTCCTGACCTCTCCTAGGCACTATAATAAATTATTATTTCCGTCCATTCCCCTTCATCTATAAAATGGTAAGATGTCTGTTTGGTTTAAAGGGTTATTGTGATGCTCAAATAATGCGATCTGCATAATGAGCTCTGAAAACCGTAAGACACTTTCTAAGTCAGCTTTTCTAATGGACCAAATGCCTCTGATGTCCCTCATCACTGTTGGAAGAAGAAAAAAAAAACTCTCTGCATAAGATGTTATGTGGTACAGTGGCCAAAGTCCTAGACTTGGTATTAGAGGACCTGGATTCAAATCTTCCCATTCTTTGGGACTACTTAGGCAAGTCATTTCCCTCCTTTATATCTATTTCCTCCACTTGTGAAATAATAATGTTCATCCACCTGAACTGAGATCCCCAATATCTCTGAATCTAGTCTTCTGTGATTTGCTTTTAGTCTCACAAGAACCCCAAAAGGTGGATGCTAACCATCCTCAGTAACCCATTTTAGAACTTGAAGAGAAAGAAGACTGTTGCAGAGGAGCTGAGTGAAGGAATTGATGAGCACGGGACTGACTTGGTCCTTCTTCACTCAATTTAGACATTAATAAGATATTATACAACACAGACAAGCCAAATGAACAAACCAGGGGATTGTGTTTACTTGTAAGACAGAAATTCTGAAAAATTCCACAAATCAAATAAGGAGAAAGAAGTGTAGTTTCATTTAAAAACAGAAATATGACAACCCCCCACATTGTTATGTTCCTATAGAATGTCCTTTTTTAATCTCCAATAGATGAATCACCTGGAAACACTGGCATAGGTGGGCAAATTGTGGGACCAACAATTCTGCCAGGCCTGGGAATTCATTTATTTCAAATTTTGAAAACAAGTTTATATACTTTGCCTTCCAAAATGATTAATTTATTCATATTTTCATCAAGGTTCTTCTTTAATGTTCTTCCATGCTACATAAGATGTAGTGGTGGGGAAAGAGGTATAATTTTGGAAATGGTCCCTTCCAAATTTGAGTAATACTTTGGGTCCAAAGCAGAGATTATGAGGAGACCAAGTAAAAGCAACACTAAGGGACTCATTTGGATGTTTCCAAAAAAGAGCCCAAAATTTAAAAAAATAATAATCTTAAAATAAATAATTTTGAAAAACCTGTAGGCTTTAGAAAAAGACACAAGTAATAAATGAGCTTCCTAAGATGAAAAACACCAGGACTAGATGAATTAATAAGTTAATCTATCAAACATTTAAAGATTAATTAATCCCAATATTAAATAAATTATTTGGAATAATGGATAAAGAAAAAATTCTGCAAAATTATTTTTATGAAACAAATATGATACTAATACTCAAAGCAGGAAAAATCAAAATAGAAAAAAATTATAGACTAATTGCATTAATTTCTATGGATGCAAAAAATCCTAAATAAAATGTTTGCTAAAATATTATCACAATAGGTTACAAAGATTATACATTATGATCAAATGGGATTGATACCAGAAAAGCAGTAATGATTTAACTAAAGGAAAACTATTAGTGTAAGTGATTATATCAATAATAAAAGTTTAAAAAATCATAAGATTATCAATAGATGCAGAAAAAAGCTTTTGATAATGTGATAAAATAATGGGATTTGGCAGAGCCCCAGGGGCCCCACCTGAAGATTGATTTAGAATTGTTTGAATTGGGTGAGACTGAGAAACAGAATGAGTACCTTCTTAAGGGTGATTGGATGGAGACCACACCTGACTGGCCCTGAATGACATGGTGTTCTCAGAGGTGATGGACTACTGAAATCAGCAAGAGACCACTCTCAACTAATCAACTTGAAGGACCTCCCCTTTTTGGGGAGGGAGAGAGGAACTAGGAAGCAGAGGTTAGTGTACTTGATCTGCCTCTCTTTTCATTGAGGAACCAGTGTGGTGGGAGACGGAGAAAAAGGAGGATCCCTCTTGTTGTTTGGGACTTTGGCTTGGTGGGAGACAGAGAAATAGAGGAAAGCAGATAGAAAGTAGATAGACTTCCTGGCATTTTGGGATCCCACATGTTGTCTTTACTCTTTAATAAATACTTAAGAGCCTAAACTCTTGCTGAATTTATCAGTGTTTTTAACCAGCTTCCCCCAGAAAACTTGGGGGGGGGGGTAGATTAGGACCCACATTTAGATTTTAAACAATGCAAAGTTTAACATGAATTTTTACTAAAACACTTGAAAGTATTGTTATAAACTATTTTTCCTTAAATTGATGAAAAGCATTTATCTAAAGCTATCAGCAAGCATTATTTATAATGGGAATAAATGAGAGCCTTCCCAGTAAGATCAGGTGTGAAACAAGGGAGCCCAATATTATTCAGAATTGTACTGGAAATACTAGCAATAACAATAAAAAGAAATAGAAGTAATCAATTTTTGCAGATGATATGTTGATATATTTGGAAAATCCAAAATATGACTAGTTAGTTGAAACAATACTGTTAGCAAAGTAACAGGACATAAAGAAAGTTAAAAAAATAATCATCAGTATTCCTATCACAAATACAACTCTGTAAGAAAAATTCTTTTTAAAAATCCCATTTAAAATAACTCTGGACAGTGTAAAATACTTGTGAGTACACCTACCAAAACAAACCCAGGAACTATATCAATCATTTTTAAAACAACCTTTTTATACAAATAAAATCAGATTTAAATAATTGGAGAAATATTAATCATTCATGGGTAAGCAGGACCAATAGGATGAAAATGACAATTTTAGGGGCAGCTAGGTGGCACAGTGGATAAAGCACTTGCCCTGGATTCAGGAGGACCTGAGTTCATATCTGGCCTCAGACACTTGACACTTACTAGCTTTGTGACCCTAGGCAAGTCACTCAACCCTCATTGCCCCACCAAAAAACAAAAACAAAAACAAAATGACAATTTTACTATACTGATTTATATATTCAATGCCATCCCAATTAAATTACATTTTTAAACCTGAATTAGAAAAAAAGGGTGTTTTAAAAATTCATTTGGAAAACAAAATGTCAAGAATATCAAAGAAAATAATGAAAAAATAAAGGAAGGATGTTAAGCAGTACTCAATCTTAAACTATATCATTAGGAAATAATTATAAAAACTATCTGGTACTGGCTAAGAAATAGAAAGCTAGATCAATGAAACAGAGCAGTCATACAACTTACAGCACCAAATAAGCATAATAAACTTGTGTTTGACATGTGTAAAGACTTTAAGTCTTTGGATAAAAATTTCTGGGAAAATTAGCAGTCTGGCAGAAACTGGACATAGACCAATATCTTAAACTATTTACAAATATAAGGTCAAAATGGGTACATGACTTAGATAAAAAGAAAGATTTTACAAGAAAATTAGAGTATTGCTTATCAGACTTATGTGTGGCCAAACAATGTATAAATTAAGAAAAGAGATAGAGAGCAAAGTTAGGTATAAAATGGATCATTTTGACTACATTAAATTACTTTTTTGTGCAAATAAAACAAATATAGCCAAGAACAGAAGGAAAGCAGAAAATTTGGGGAAATTATTATAGATAGTTTATCAGATAAAAGTTTCATATCTAAAATATATAAAGAATTTTGTGAAATCCATAAGAATAGGTGGTATTCTCCATTTGATAAATGGTTTTCCAATGAAGGAATGAAAACAATTTATAGCCATATGAAAAAATGCTCTAAATCATTAATGATTAGAGAAATACAAATTCTAGCAACCTTGAGATATCATTTTACACCTACTATATTGGCTAAAATGATAGAAGGGAAAGTGCCAAATACTAGAACGGATGTGAAAAATGTGGACACATTCATTGCTGGTGGAATTGTGAACTTATCCATTTTGGAGAGAAATCTATACTTATGCCCAAAGAGATACTAAACTACTTATACCCTTTGACCCAGGAATACCCCTATGTGCTCTATTTCCAGAGATAGTTAGATGAAAAGGAAAATAAACTATACATTCTAAAATATGTATAGCAGGTGTCTTTGTGATTGTAAAGAACTAGAAATTTCAGGGATGGCCATCATTTGGGGAATAGCTGGACAAGGTGTGGTTTATGATTGTGATTGGAAAATACCACATTATAAGAAATTATGAACTGGTTGAATTTTTAAAAAAATATGGAAAGACTTGCAAGAAATAATGAAGAGTGAAATTAGCAAAACCAACAGAAAAGTGTATACAGTAGCAACAATGTTGTTATAAGAATGACTGAGGGGGGGGGGATTCAAGATGGCAGAGGAAAGACATTAAAGGCACAGAGCTCCTGATACAATTACTCCAAAAACAGCAATAAAAGAATGACTGTAGCAGAAATTATTTTTTGCTATATCTGCTGAGATTATTTTCCAGCTATAGATAGATTAAAGGGGGCTGTACCAGGCTGCAAGTAAACTCCAACCCAGGCACACAGTACCACAAGAACTTAACCCCAGAGCCTCCAAATCAGATGCAGCACCAGTGTCTTCTGGAACAGAACTTTCAGTCAGGTGAGAGGGCTGAATGGCTAGCCGGGGGTGGGGGGGGGTGGGGGGGGCAGGAGTGCAGGTGTATCAGCGAGACCTAGGGAGGAATCCTAGCAGGGAACCAGGAAGAAATAATGAGTGGCAGGAAGCCCAGGTCAGAGAGGGGCACAGACTTGTCAAAGCTAAAAATTACCACAGAGCTCTGCTGGCTGGTTAACTAGCAAGTTGGCTTGAGGTTATCTTAGGACCAAAGAACAGGCCAGGTGAGAGAAATCCTGCCCTCCCTCAAACGAAAACACATGGAACACTCTGAAGCTGGGTACAGTAGTGTGACCAAGAAGCAGGGCCCCCCCAGTGGGGAACTAAAATTCAAGTAAAAGATGAGCAAGCAACGAAAGTTCAGAAATATAGAAAGTTTCTTTAGCAACAAGGAAGATCAAGGGGCACCCTCAGAAGAGGAAATCAACCTCAAGGAACCTACATCCAAAGCTTCCAAGAAAAATATGAACTGGTCTCAGGCCATGAAGCTCTCAAAAGGGACTTTGAAGAGAAAGTAGGAGAGATAGAAGAAAGATGTAGAGGCAGGAAAGAATGGAAAGAAAAATGAGAGCAATGGAGTGTCAAGAGAAAAAAGTCAACAGTTTGAAAAGTCAAATGGAAAAGGAGATAAAAAAGCTATCTGATGAAAATAATTGCCTAAGAATTAGGATTGAACAAATGGAAGCTAATGACCTAATGAGAAATTAAGACATGGTGAAGCAAATCCAATTAAATGAAAAAATAGAGGGCAACGTGAAATATCTCCTTGGAAAAACAGCTGACCTAGAAAATAAATCCAGGAGAGATAATTTGAAAATCATTGGACTACTTGAAAACCATGACCAAAATAAGAACTTAGACACTATCTTCCAAGAGATTGTCAGGGGAAATTAACCTGCTATTCTAGAAGCAGAACGTAAAATAGAAATTGAAAGAATCCACCAATCACCTCCTAAAAGAGCTCCCAAAAGGAAAAACTCCAGGAATATTATAGCCAAATTCCAGAACTAGTAGGTCGAGGAGAAAATATTGCAAGCAGCTAGAAAAAGGAATTCAAATACTGTGGAGCTCCAATAAGGATAAAACAAGATCTGGCAGCATCTACAATAAAGGACCAGAGGGCATGGAATATGATATTCCAGAGGGCAAAGGAACTGGGCCTGTAGCAGAAATTATTTTTTGCTATATCTGCTGAGATTATTTTCCAGCTATAGCCAAGAAACATCTACCAAGCAAAACTAAGTATAATATTTCAGCAGAAAAAATGGGACTTCAATGAAAAAGAGGACTTTAAGGCATTGGTGATGAAAAGACCTGAACTGAATAGAAAATTTGACTTTTAAATACAAGACCCTGGAGAAGCATAAAAAGGTAAACAGGAAAAAAAAACCATGAGGGACATTAAAATGTTAAACTGTTTACAATCATATATGAGAAAATAATACTTCCATCTCATTAGAACTTTTTTAGTAAGGAATACACAGAGGACATATGTCTGAACTGAATATGAAGGGATGGTAATGGTGAAGCATTTATTTTTTGTGTATCCTTGTTCTTTGTGGAGCAAACAGGGTGTGTTGGCTTATGTCTGGGGCCAGATTTGGGCTCTGAGTCTCTTGGGCCCAGAGCTGGTGTTTTGTCCACTAGCTAACCCATGATTACATCTTTAAAATAGGGTTTAGGGGTAGGGGGAATAGGCAGGAGGAGGCAGAAGGGGAGAGGTAGATCACATGAAGGAAACAAGAAAAAAAGCTTGTGGAGGGGAGGGGTAGAGAGGGAAGGAGTGGGGAAGTGAGTGAACCTTATTATTATCAGAATTGGCTCAAAAAGGGAATAACATACAAACTCACTTGGGTATAGTAATAGATTTTTGCCCTGATGAAAAGTAGGAGAGGAAGGTGATGGGGAGGGAAGGAAAGGAAATTTGGGGAAAGGAGCTACAAAAATTAAAACACTTTCAAGGAAGGTGAAGATGTTCTGCATAACTGCACATGTACAACATATATTGAGATGCTTGGTTTCATAGGTCGAATTGAGGAGGAGGGAGGAAGAAAAATTTAGAAAAAAGAATTAGCTTAAGGATCTTAACCTCATCAGAGTGGATTCAAGGAGGGAATAACACACACACAAACACCCAATTGGGAGGAGTAATCTATTTAACACTACTGGAAAGTAGGAGGGGAAGAGGATAAGGAGGAAAGGGTAAATAAAGGGAGGGGAGAGCAGGGAAGGGGGCACTCAGTAGCAAAACACTTTTGAGGAGGAATAGGGCAAAATAAGATAAAAAATAGCATAGATATCATTGTAAGGGAATAGGATGGGGGGAAATAATTATGATGATTGACTATAATGGCAAAACATATGGTACCTACTCTGCTGGGCTATTGTGAAGAAAATTCTTTATCAAGTTTAAGGTACTATATAAAAGTTATGATGAACAGGATGCTGTCAGAAAAACCTAGAAAGACTCACATGAACTTAGGCAGAGAGAAATGTACTGTATACAAAATTACAATAGTGTTAGATGATCTTCTGGGAAGCACGTGGTTATTTTCAGCAAGGCAGTGATACAATATAACTCTGAAGAACTTATGAAAATTGCAATACACCTACAGAGAAAGAACTGATGGTATCTGAAAACAGATTGAAACACATTTCTTTGTGTGACAGTTCCTTAATCTGAAGTATTGTTTTTATCTGTATTCTCTCACAACCTAGCTAATGTAGAGCTGTTTTCCATGACTACTCATGTATAATTTATATTGAATTTCTTGAGTTCTTGGGGTGGGGGTGAGAAGGGAGGGAGGAAGAGAAGTTGGAACATGAAGTTTAAAAAAAATAGATGTCAAAATTTGCTTTTACGTGTAATTTGGAAAATAAAATTCTAAAAATAAAAAAGAAGGTTAGGCGGAGGGGAGAAGGCATAGTGCTCCTACTTTGCCTTGATGTTAAAAATAGGGCATGTATTAGTATAAGGAAATGATTAAATTATTAGCTTCTGTAAAAACAATTAAATTTTTAAAAAAATTTTAAAAAAGAATGACTGAGAGAATAATTTATTTTGCCTATTATAAATACCTAAATTTACCACAAAGAACATATGAAAAATATGTTATCCACATCCAGAGAAAGAACTAATAAAAAGAAGTATGAATAGAATCATTTTACAGACAGACAGATTTGCATCTGTGTGTGTCTATAAAATGAAAGCCATCTCTAAGGCAGGGAAGAAAAGAAAGGAAGAAAAAATAACTTTATATGATAAATTTTATTTGTATGTTAGAAAGAAATAACAAGTTATACATAGTAGATTTATAATTTCATAAGCAATCATCTTTTTTAAATTGTGCTATGATATAGAATTGTTCATTTTATTCCATAAATTAAAATAAAATTGAAAAAACAGCCTATGTGCTGGGCACTATTCTGAGTATTTTATCAATACTTTCTCATTTGATTGCATGACTCCCTAAGGTAGGTTCTCTTACAATTCCCATTTTATAGTTGAAGAAGCTGAGGCATATAGGGGTGGTAACTTGCCGCCATTTTGCACTCAGGTCCTTCTCACTCTGCTCCCAGTACACTTCACCGCCTCCATTAAGTTTCCTGCTGTGTCTCTCCTCCGATTATTGGTAGTTCTCACAGAAAAGCTTTGCAGCCCGACAAACAGGATTGCTATGTGGAGGCCACTTCCCTCAGAGAGCTGTCTCATCTTTATTAAACCTTGATGTGTAGAAGCTTTCTGATAGGGCAGAAATCACTAAATGTTTTCCCCTCAGACTGCAAATTGCAAGGAAAATGTCTTCTTGCTATTTTCAAGTGCTAAAAAGGCCATAAATTCCCCCTTTATTTTCCTTTTTTTACTAGCCTGTGGTAACAAGAAGCAAAGAATTTGCTCAGGTTGTCTCTGTTTAATGTACTCATGGGAGAAGGAAGATAATTAGCAAAGTACTATTCAATATCAATTAGATTGTCCCCCTGTAGTCTGGGCTTATCATTTCTCCCTCCACATACCAAAGAACACTGGTGGTACATGAGTGTGTGTATATGTTCATAAATGCATAGATGTGTGTTGTGTGTCACACCAACATGCTCCAGGTTTGTATTCCAGTCCCCTGCCTTCTGTGGAAACCAGCTCCTTGTCTAGCACTGATCCCCAAAGCACTGTTCCCATATACTATGCCCCTTGATGGCATGCTGCCCCGTGGAGTAATGATTCCCTTGACCACTTCCATGTGGTTATCTGAGAAGCCAAACAAGTTTGCTCTATTGTGTATTACCTCATTTGCATGACAAACATAAAGGTCCAACTATTTGTTAGATGCAGTGCTGAGTTCTGCACCTATGAATAAAAGGGTATTGGGTATATACACAGGATACAAGGGATGATGTCTCTCTACCAGGAGACCCTGGGCTCCTACAGCCAAGAGTTTCAGGATAATGTGTGAGAAAAATGTCTGCATGGCTTATAGAGCATGAGTAAACATTCTGTAAATGGTTCTAGTCTGCTAACAAGAGGGTACATTGGAGCCATAGTTGGCTTTCACCAGATTGCTCTTGACTCAGTCTTTTTTTGGTTTCTCCGTTTGCATCCTGTGAGCAAAGAAATCCAAGTGCAATGAGAAACAATGTTGTAAAGTGAAAGGCTTAAGGTCTTCTATCAATCAAGGCCAGGTGGTCACAAAAAAACAGGCCTCCATCCTCGGCTTCCATGCTTGTGTTATCATCAAAGGGAATGGAGTTTCTGACCTCACGAATTTCAAAAAAGCCAGGAATGGCAGTCCCAGGAATCTGAGAAATGACTCCCAGGTCAGGTTTTAGAGCCATCACAGAACTGATCCTTGTGGGACCAAATAGCAATCTTCAGTAGTGAGCCTCAATACCCAAGCTAGGAAGGTAAGACAAAGACTTATCTAACAGCCATGCTGCACCTGTATGTAAACTCAATGGTACCAATGTTTTGTATAAACTGAACAAAATTGTGAGCCTACTCTGCCCAGAGTCTAGAATAGTATAGGGGAGAGCATGACCCCAATGTGATGTGAAAAAATTAATAATTTCCCCTGGTAAATCTCTTAGTTAAATGTTTATTCATAAATGCTAATTGTTGGTAAGTGGTGAAATAAAATTGAGGCACTATCTCATGGTAGGTACCAATGGGAGAAGCACAGCTGATGGAGATTTGAGATAATGACAGTAGAGATGAGATAGCTACCTTAACCCAAACTACTTAGGTTCCCTAGAACCCTGAGAGGGAATACAGCCTGCCTGATTCTACGAAAGGGAGTCAGAATAACTTCCTTCACAAATATAATGCCTGTTATACTAGGAAAAAAATAAAATTCTCTGCCGTCAAGGACCTAAAATCCCACTGTGACAATACATGTACATCTATAAATATGTACGTCTGAGGTATCACCTCATACCTATCAGAGTGCCAAGTAAGACAAAAATGGAAAATATTGGATGTTAGAGAGGATATTAGAAAACTGGGACACTAATCCACTGTTGGTGGAGTTATGAAAATATTCAATCATTCTGGAGAGCAATTTGGAACTGTACTCAAAGAGTTATAGAACTGTACATATGCTTTCATCCATCAATGCCACTGTTATGTTGATATCACAAAGACATCCCAAAAGAGAGAAAAAGACCCATTTGTACAAAAACATATTTATAGCAGCTCTTTTTGTAGTGGTTAAAAAGTGGAAATCAAAGGAATGCCCATCAATAGGGGAATGGCTAAACAAGCTGTGGTATATGATGGTGATGGAATATTATTGTGCTATAAAAAACACAGGCAGGATGATTTCAGAAAGTACTGGAAAGACTCGTATGAACTGATGTATAATGAAGTGAGCAGAACCAAGAGAACATTGTGCACAGAGACAAAAATATTGTTTGATGAAGAACTGTGAATGACAACTATTCTCAACATTACAATGATCCAAGACAATTCCAAAAGAAATATACTACCCACCAAATGATGAAACTATCCTCTAATGACAAAATATACTATCCACAAAAGAAAGAACTTAGATCGATTGGACACAAACTGAAGCATGCTATTTTTTACTGTCTTTGATTTTTTCCTTTTATTCAAGATTTATTTTACAAAATTATGAATATGATCATATTTTACATAGTTGCACAGGTATAGCCTATCCCTGATTGCTTACCAAATCAGGAAGGGGAGAGAGGAGGGAGGGAAGGAGCGATAAAATTTGGAACTCAAAACTTTAAATTAATAAATATGTACAAAAGATGCACAAATTGACATAAAGTAAATGCAAGAAGATCACACTAATGACTGAGTTGATAAGGAAAGGTCTCCTGAAGGAAGTAGGACCTGAGATGGCCTTTGAGTGAAGCCAGGGGTGCTGGGAGATAGAAGTGGGAAGGACAAGTCCATTCTGCATCTGGAGGACCACTCGTGCAAAGGCCAGGGGAGAAGGTAGTAACAAGTTCCTCTTCTAGGATAGCCCAGCTAGAACTGTGAGCCAAGAGCTCTCCCATACACTAAAGAAGTAGCATTGCTTCTTACTTTTCCTACTGTGTTTTTTCCCCTTTATCATGAGTTATTTCACAACCTCCAAAAGACATTGCTATTTGTTTCCTTCCATCTCCTCTGGCCTTTGGACTGAGATCAGGATAATAATATCACTGAAAGAAAATTATTTTCTCCAAAACATTTATCAGTTTTATATTATTGTCCTTTTTACTGACATTTTCATGCACACTTTCAGCATCTAAATTTAATTTGTTTTTGCTGTTGCTTTGATTTTATCATCATGGACACACTTCACTAGTACAGACTGCAGTCCTATGCATCTTCTCATCTTAAGCAAATTGGGTCCTTATTTTCTACAGATCCTTCCAGCAAGTTCCACCCAACACACTGGAGGACTTCTCTAGTGCTTTGACAATTTCATGGATCCTGTGGCATCAATGAAGAGATTCATTAGCTTTAGACCCTTTCTCTGACAACATGAAAAGAATATTTACTTTTCTGGTAATATATGTCTGTGTCCTTGATGGTGCCTTGAATTGCCACATTTTGCATTAAGACATCACTGGTAGTTATTTAGACCAGTTGACTCATGTCTGTCAAACATCTGTAAATTAATCTATAAATTGTCCACCATTTGATTTCCCCAGAGTAGGGTATTACATACACAAAATCCAGATAGTATTACTGGAAAAAAACAATGACATGAGTATTCAAAAGGTGGACTTTGGTGACAGGATGCAGCAAAAATAACGAATACTTTGCCCAACAGAATCCAGCTAGATCTTCTTTTCATGACCTCTTTATTTCTGGATCTAGCGTGCAGTCAGATGGACAAAACCTTGCCAGATTGAATGTACTGATTCAGTGGAATGCCTGGTCATTCAGATCTCAGGATCTGGGCATTTGACATTTTTAGTCATTCCTTTCAGTGTGGGTGGAGCAGAGTTGATATAGAAGCACCACGGATGATTTAGAGAGACTTTTCAGTTTGCCAAGAGTAGATGCAAATTAGCTCTATGACTTTTGCAAATAGCAACTGTTTGTGACCCTGGATACCCCCTCTGCAAGGGGGTTGGCCTACATTGCATCAGAGGATCCTCTGGTCAGTCTTCATCCCTATACTTTATCCTTTTCTTGGTGTGCTTTGGGCCATGGTATCTCCATGTTCAGAAAAAGTTTGCTTAGGAAGTAAAATATCCTAATCATTAACAATAGGTATTCTATGAGAAAGACTGCACCATTGACTGGCTCCTCTTTGTTTCATTTCTGCCCCTTTCCCACCTTTGTAATGTCCTTGGGACCAGTCAAGACAAGTTGATATCATTGAGCGGGAAGTAGATATCACAGGTTTGGGAAGGAAAAAAGAAACATGGGATAGTACAAACAACAGTTTATGTCTTTTGAAAATGTTTGTAGATGAACAGCAAAGAGTAAATATGTCACCTTTTATTTTCAAGAAAAAGAGCTGTACGGGACATGGTCCCTGCCCCCAAGTAGTTTACCATCCTAGAAGGGGAATGAAGCATGAACAATAGTCTATGAGGGACTGAGTGTCACATACTGAGATCCATGGAATTGTCAAGTTGACATTGTTTCTGACAGGGTAGAGAAAACTATAGGGTCATAAATTGAGAGTTGAAAATGACATTAAAAACATCTACTATATCCCTATTATTTTAAAGATAAGGAAAATGGAAACTCCACAAACAGTTTAAATGACTTTGTTCATATTTTCCCCAGACCTATTCTTAATATGTTTTTCTCATTGCTAGGTTAAGTTGTTCTGATTAGTGAAAATCTACTATACCTGTTGACTGAGACTCCAAACCATGCTCTATTCAGGAAATATCCTGGCATGTCAACATCCAATAGTTTATTATCCATTAAACAATATTTTCCTAATTGTTTGATGCATCTGCAAATTATTAAACAATAGAATAACCAAAGAATAAAAATTATGGACCACCCAAAGAGTAATATCAAGATGCATTGTGAGCCAAATGGATATTTATGTGTAAAAAGTGGTATAAATGGAACATGTGATCAGAAAAGGGAATAGATTGGTCCAGTAACAAGAGTGAGGGATAATAATCAGAATTGGGGATATTCATATAGCACTCACAATTTTGTGAATTACTCTACACACTCTCATTCATTCAATCTGTGTGTGTGTGTGTGTGTGTGTGTGTGTGTGTGTGTGTGCAGGACAACGGGGTTAAGTGACTTGCCCAGGGTCACACAGCTAGTAAGTGTCCAGTGTCTGAGACCAGATTTGAACTCAGGTCTTTCTGAATGGAGGGCCAGTGCTTTATCCACTGTGCCACCTAGCTGCCCCTCATGCATTCAATCTAAATGATATCTCTAAAAAATAGGCATTTCCATTAATAGTTAAAAGTTATTCAAATAGCTAAGAAAATTTAAAAGTAATTGTCTACACATGGTCATATAGCTGGTGAGTCAGAGGCAGAATTTAAAGCCAGACCTCCCTCAGATCTCCCTAGACTCTGAGGTCAGTAATTTTCGTTTATAATAATGCATTGCCTCCTGAGAAATATCTGGTACCTATAGATGTGATGGAAGTCCATAAGTACTATAGATATCACCACTTGGAAAATTAATGAAAGAATCAGAGATAAGAATTACCCAAGCTAAGAAAGCCCAGACAGGTCACCTTCTAGACACTCAACATATTTAAGTAGAGTGTTTTGTTTTTTCCAAAGAAAAAAAATAAGTACCACCTCATCTCTCCTTGGTGTGAGAAATGAAGTGTTCATAATAGTAAAACTCCAAAAGATAAAAGTAGGTGATGACAAATGGGAGGATTACAAGAATAATACTACATGAAACATTTAAGTAATTGTAAAAGGCAACATATGAGAAGATCCCTACACACACCACACATAAACACAAGTGCACACACATATATATGCACAAACACACACACAAATACACACACACACACACACACACACACACACCACATAGACCCTAACAAAGAGGTCATGTAATTCAACTCCCTCATTTTACCACCTAGGAAACAAGCATGGAGAGATTAGGTAATTTGTCAAAGATGCCACATTACATTGGTATCATACCTTAATCTGAAGGTCTCTTGACTTTGTTCATGGCTCTTTCCACTACACCCCACTTCCTCCCTATACATGTCATGTGCACCAATACCAATTAACCACTTGCTGCTTATAGTTGAAGTGTGGACATGTAGTCATGCTTTAATAATTGATTCTTATCAAAGAATACAAGGGATGGGCTGAAAAAGTGATGAGGGAGAAGAAAGAGTGTTTTTGTAAGGATTCTAATTTCACAAATATGTTCTCTTCCTATAATAAAACCAGAGTAAAACGCTAAACATTTTAGAGATTCAAAGATAGACTGATAACATAAAAGTATTTTCCCCATTCTTTGACATTTTCAAAAGGTTAAATGTCTTTTCCTAAACTTCCTTTGCATTGGAAAAGTATTAAATCAAAAAGCAAAATCAGACACACCAAAATAGTGGCAAGCATCTTACACCTAATGGATTGTCTGACCCAATCCCTGAAATATTACAGGTTTACCCCTCTTTACTCAAAACCAATTCAAATTCATCATCTATGACACTGATATATTTTATTTGAATAAGAAATGACTGAGACACGTAATAGGTATTTTTTTATGAAAGAGAATGTTATTATAAGTTCTCAGTTATCTGTGTTTGTGTCAAATTGTCAACAGTGAATAAAAGACTCCATTCTCCAGTTACCCATCAATGCCAATAGAAAGAGGAATGCCAACCCCTCTTTTGGAGTGTTGGGAAACATGTTTTGCAAATGAATATGTGGTCAGGGATGTCCATAACTTGCTGAATAGCTAATCAATTTGTGGTATATGATTATTACGGAATACTTTTGCATTGTAAGAAATAATGAGATAGTTGATTTCAGAAAAGCATGGAAAGACTTACATGAAAGAATGAAAAATGAAGAGAGCAGAACCCAGGGAAAATTATATGTAACCGTCATATTATTAGAAGAATAATTGTGAATAACCAAGTTATTCTGAGGACTACAAATACTTAAAAAACACTATGAAAGACCATGAAATGACCATAGAAATAGTCATCATATGGTTTAACATATATTTATAAATTAGTCCAATAATGGCTTTCTCTTATGCAGTGTGTGAAGGGAGGGAGAGAGACAGTGTGGAACTTAAAATGTAACAAAAATAGATTGAATTAAATAAATAAAAAGGAAGGGGGGGGATTGAACTGGGTTAACCAGGAAAAAAGGAAATATATGGTCATTGGCTTAATTCTAGGGGAAATTCTGTCAAAGGCATGTCATGTAGGTGGTGAAGATCAGTATGTTATTAGACTCTGCTACCCAAGGGAATTGGCAGAAACAAATGTTTTCAAAAATTACTTGTACCTAGAAATTCTAGGAATCCTGACATCTTCTAGGAAGACGATGTGAATTTTAGGGGCCAGTAGAAATCTAACTTTGGTAGGGGTGGGGGAAGAAACCAGCATCAGTCTTTCAAAGGATGAATCTCAGAATACTGACACTTTAATGAGGTTCTATATTATGATCAGTTGAAGGAATATAGAATGTTTAAAGTGAAGCTTGAGGGTGGGGAGGCATGAGAGTTGTTTTCCAAACTTTGGGGTCCTGGCACTGGAGTTAGATTAGGAGCACCGGGAGGGAGAAGTAAGGGCTGGGAGTAGGGAAACAAGGGAAGGTGCCAAAGGGCACCTTAGGGGAAGGAGAAATCTACTAATAACCCAAGTTTCCCAAGAATAAAAGTTTTTGACTCAAGAGGCAGTGTGTTCACCCTAATAAGGAGTCAACTGATGAAGCCTGGAAGATCAATTATAGCCAGTTTCCCTTACTAATTCAGTAACTGAATTTGAAGCCTCCTGAAGTCCTTCCAAATTGGAAATTCTAGGTTTTGTCCCAGGGCAACCCCAGGACGACCCCAGAACTGAACTAAAATGTCGCTCTTCTTTGTACATAGCATCCAGAGGGGCCCCAGGGCAGCAGCTTTTTCTGGTGCTTTTGAGCTTTTTTTTTTTTTTTTTTTTTTTTAGTGAGGCAATTGGAGTTAAGTGACTTGCCCAAGGTCACACAGCTAGTAAGTGTTAAGTGTCTGAGGCCGGATTTGAACTCAGGTACTCCTGACTTCAGGGCCGGTGCTTTATCCACTGCGCCACCTAGCCGCCCCTCTTTTGAGCTTTTTGTACATGGAAGCCTCCCCTCAGTACCTGCACCCTTGGGACAGGTGGTTCCTGCTGTACAGATGCACATTGCAGATTGTGTCCGTGAGCACTCATGTATATGGTTACCCCTTACTTCAATTCAATTAATGTAGGATTTGATGAAGGGAGAACCGAATTGGAATCTATAGCCTAATTGGTTTATACTTGTGAAAGTAATTTCTCACATCTCCCCACCACACACACACACAGACACACTCATCATTAAAAAGGAACTCTTTTTATTCCCAGACAGAACAAACTCTGCTAGAGGGCATGAGGGGCTCCTTTATTCTTATTCTTGTATTTACCAAGCCTGGCACCATGTGGGTGCTCACTAAGTTGGTCAATTGAGTGTTTTCTTGAACTTGGAGGTTGTCTCCAGAGGAGCTTTCCATGCAGATGCCCTTTCATTTTGGCTGTCTTACATGGTGGTTTTCAATCTTTAACTCAGAGAAAGTCATCAATAGAATCTTTATCTATTGTGCACATGACACAAATCCAAGAGGAAAAGCTCACCAACCTGGATTCAGAAAGGTTGCCAGGATCCAATGGGGGTCTTAATCTCATTTAAAAATAAAACTCATAATGAGAGGAAATATTAAGTCCTACAATTTTAAGAACCTCATTGTGGAAATAAATATTGAGATCCCTCTATTCCAAACCATACCTGAAAACAATCACTAAGCATTATTTCTAGCAAGTCAAGATATGGTATACCTCAATGAGAGACAAAGTCCTGGGAAATGTGAGGAACGAATGAGCCTGACGTTTTTTCTTCCTATTCTTAAACTAAAGACTTGACATTAGGCCTTTAAAAAGTGATGAAATTTTCTACTTTTCTGAATTCATTTGCATAAAATAAATCCATCTGGAAAGGAAAAAATGCTAAACATCATAAAAACAGTTCTACACCGCATCAAAAATATTTCTAGCTGCTCTTTTTGTGGTGGCAAAGAATTGGCAATTGAGGGGATGTCCATCAGTTGGGGAATGGCTAAACAAGTTGTGGTGTGTATGAATGTAATGGATTACCATTGTGCTATAAGATATGATGAGCAGTCAGATTTCAGAAAAACCTGGAAAGACTTACATGAACTGATGCTGAGTGAAATGAGCAGAAACAGAAAAACATTGTACACTGTATCAACAACATTGTGTGATGATCAACTGTGATAGACTTAACTCTTCTCAGCAATACAAGGATCCAAGACAGTTCCAAAGGACTCATCCACTCCCAGAAAATACAACTGTGGAATCTAGATGCAGATTGAACCATACTGTTTCTAAATTTTTTCTTTGCTTTTTTGTTTTCTTTTTTTGAGGTTTTTCCCTTTTGTTCTGATTCTTCTTTCACAACATGACTAATGCTGAAATATGTTTTATGTGATTCTACATATATAACCTTTATTAGATTGCTTTCTGTTTTGGGGAGGGGGGAGGGAAGGAAGGGAGAAAGAATAAATTTAGAACTAGAAATCTTATAAAAACAAATTTTAAGGAAAGTTGGTGCCACAGTGGATAAAACACCAGCCCTGGATTCAGGAGGACCTGAGTTCATATCTGGACTCAGACTCTTGACACTTACTAGTTGTGTGACCCTGGAAAAATCACTTAACTCTCATTGCCCCCCCAAAATGTTGATCTCTCTATGTAACTAGAAAATAGCAAAATACTTTTATGATAAAAAACAGGTCTAGAAAATTAGTTACAAATTCATAAGAAGAAGAAGAAACAGAACATTTTGTTTTCAAAGCCTATCTTATCGAAGGACTCCCAAAGTTACTCATGAATGGCTGCATTTACATCTGTGTATGTGTGTGTATATCCACATATATACATACACACATGCATGCATGCATGCCTGCAATTTACAAAAGTGATACCTGCTAAGAAAGTATAGCAAGAACAGTAGTTTTAAAACAGTCTTCTCAAGCTGAGGCCATACATCCCCTGGAATAGAGAAGATGCCTGTGGTAAGTGGGCACAAACTTAGAGCGCCCGAGTGGCCAAAGAACAAACTCCCAAATCTTACTCATTGGGAATCTTTTTGTCCATTGCTGAGGCCTAAATAAGTAGCTTTCTACTGGGCCCTATGACCATACACTTATAGGGTCCTGAAGCTGTTTTCCTACATAGTATATGTCTTCCGTAGATATGTTGCTCTGGGATGCTGCTACCAGCTATAGTGAACACTACTATCACATGATTCCAAACTTTTAAAGTTCCACTGATAAATGGGGAAGAGGAAATGGACCCACTTCCTCTGCCAGAAGCCATCTTTTCAATCACAATTGAAGTGGGCATTACCTCAACTTCTAGGAAATTTGGTTCTTGCCTATATCCCTTTGTTTTCATTGTCACAAGATCCAAGCAATAAAGGGTTAAGGGGAAACTGTGGTATCTGGAGTCCAGATAACTTCTTTGGCAGAGTCCAACAAAAATCTTTTAGTGAAACAGAATTCCTACTAGACAAGCAGAATTTGCAAGAAAGTTTAAGCCTACATGTGATAGAGACTTTGGAGGGTGCCCCAGGTGAGCAACAAGAAAAATGTGTAAAACATTAAATGCCTGTAGGCACTAATTGCCAGGCTAGTTGTTATGTGTTCCAGAAGTGTTTGGCCCCCTTGGGACAAAGATTTTTAATTAGATGAATGAAGTTGGTCATAGCCTAAAGTAAGGCAGTGGCAGACCTTCATTTTTAAGGAAAAGTTGCTAAGATTATATTGAATGTGTAAAGGATCTTCTTCCCTCCAGAAGCTGAGGCTCAAGCCACTGGGTGCCCAGCTAAAAATAGAGACAATAACCAACTCTGATCTTTCTAGGAAAGAGGTAGATCCTGGGATCAGGACTCTAGTTGAAGCAGGCAGCAAATCTCCAACCACCTACTTAGTGAAAGCAGCAGCCATAGGATCAAGAAACAAGGTCCTCACAATGTCCATCAGAATGGCAGACCATTGCTTGGCAAGGATCATACACTTGATAAGCCCAGAAAGTGTTGAGAGATGGCATGCCTAGAGGGACAGGTTGCCCTGCAGCATGACAGATATGTATATGCCATCTCTTTCTCCATGTATGTGGCCTGACTAGATCTATTCCTTATGAGTGCTCCTTCATATGTATGTAGACTGAAGGGAAAGTTAGAAAGAGTTGGTAACAGCTGAGTTTGTTGGGGCTCAAAGGATGATGGCATTTTTAGATCAAGAATCTTGCTTTTGGCTCATTTCTTCAACATCCCCCTCCCACAGACACAGAACTTCTTTAACTTTAATCATAGTATGATCTAGAGAAATGGCATGTTGAATGAGGGAGTGCTTGAAGCTAATGCATCATACTCTGAAGAGAAAGCTAATGGAATCACCAAACATGGCAGAGGAGATGGTTAGTAAGATGGACATTGATTAAGAGCAGCTGAAAACAAGCCATTCTCTATTGTTTGCATACCAACATATGAGGATATATACATATGGGGACCAGGGTACTTTTTATTGAGTATTTCTCAAGTCAGTCTCCATGCCCAGTCCTCTATTCTCATGGCAGATACAGATGGATGACCTACCAGTAGTGATCCATGAGGTCAACTAGCATAATCAGCTTCTCTCTATCTCTTCCCCTGTCCTTAAGATAATGAAGAGGAAGAGGAAGAGAAGGAGGAGGAGGAGAAGCAAGAGAAGGAGGAAGAGGAGAAGAAGCAAGAGAAGGAGGAAGAGGAGGAGAAGGAAGAGAAGGAGGAAGAGGAGGAGAAGGAAGAGAAGTGGGAGAAGGAGGAGGAGGAGAAGGGGGAGGAGGAGGAGGAGAAGGGGGAGAAGAAGGAGGAGGAGGAGGAGAAGAAGAGGAGGAGGAGGAGGAGGAGAAGAAGAAGAAGAGGAGGAGGAGGAGAAGGAGGAGAACAAAGTTTGTGATAATGATGGGAGAGAGCCAACCTGTGTTTTCATCAGTCTTGGGGAATGCTAATGAGGCAACTTCCTTTGCCAATGGAGATGAACAATCATTCTTCAATTTATAGTCTTAGAAAGAGCTGCCCAGGGAACTGAGAGCTTAAATGACTTCACTGGGGCCACACAGACAGAATACATTGGAGGTAGGATGTCAGTACAAGTGGGGAATGTATTGAGCATTTATGTGTCAGCTGCCATGTGTCAGGCAGGGATTATGCTCAATGGTTTTCCCATCATTGTCTCACTTGCTCCTCACACCATCCCTATGATGTAGGTGCTGTTATTTTCTACATTTTACAGTTGTGGAAACTTAGGCAAACAGAGGTTAAATGACTTGACCAGGATCACACACCTATTAAGTGTCTGAGGCTGCTTTTGAACTCAGATCTTCCTGATTCCAGGTCCAGCTGTCTATCTATCCTCTATTCCAATTTGGTACTATCTCTTCAGTACTTTGAATCAGACAACTCTTGGCCCATTGTAGCATACTGACCAAAATAATGACAATGATAGAGCTGTGATAGATGATAGGTAAAAATACATATGTGTACATGTATGTGTTTGTGTATGTGTACATACATACATACACACACGGGCAGCATTAAGGCTTGCAGAGTATTTTACATACATTAACCCATTTTGTGTGTATGTGTATATAAAATTTACATATATTTACCTCAATGTTTATGTATATATATATAACTTAATTTACATACATTTACCTCAATGTATATGTGTGTGTGCATATGTATGTATATATGTATATACATCAATTACACACAGATATACACATGTACATATATACATATAAGAGCTGCTCTGGATGGAGGCAGTGGCTTCTGCTGAGTTTTCCTTTGGGTTTGCTTGGTTTGATTTGTCACAATCACATAGGGCCAATTCCCTGTCCAACAACCAAGGTTTGGACCCTGGTGCCTTACTGGAATGAGAGATCACATGAGGCTTTGCATGACCTCAAACCAAAGGACCCAGACCTTGAGGTGTGAGTACACAGGCAATTCGATCATCTAATGTCCGAGCCCAGGCCTTTCTTTTACAGAAGAAGAAATGAAGTTCTGAATAGGGAAAGTGAATTAGCCAAGATCCCAGACCAAGTAAGTAGGATAGTAGGATTTTAATGCAGGCCCTCAGGCTCCAGAGCCATGTTTCTTTTCCTTTGCCCTGGCGGCCCACGTACACTAAGTAGGGAACTATACAAACAAGGGGACAAGAGATGTGTGGGAAGCCTTGTTATTCTCAGGTTTCTGTGATGCTTTCTTCTTTGCCCCTGCCCACTCCCCAGTAACCTGCATGTCCTTACATTGAACTCACATGAATGCAGCCTGAATGTCTGAGTGAGGAGGGAGAAGGATGACTTCAGGAGTTCAGAGACCTGGCCTGCCAAAAAACAGCCAATCACTGGAGTCTAGTAGCCTGTCAGAAGCTATGCCCATTGGAAGGAGCTGCCAAGACTATCGTTAAATAAATCCTGGCCTTGTGTGGTCACACTTTTGTGTGACATTCCACAACCTTTTGGTTTTCTCCCATTCCCTTATAGCCACAAAGTGTGTGCTCTCCAGTAGAGGCTGAGTGCCTCACGGGCCAGGAACTCTGAGAGTATTGAAAGAGCTCTGAGTTCAAATCCTCCTCCCTCTCCATTCAGGGTAGGGCTACAGGCCAGTCACAAATATGGCTTGTCAGAGTTAGAAGAGGCCTTAAAGAGCCACATAACTGTCCAGCAGAGAGAAAATATACTAAGTGAGGGCCAGTCTTTGAAAGGCCAACATGGCAGTGGAACTTGGGGCTTCTTGTGTTTGGCCCCAGAGAAGAGAACAAAGAAAATGAGCTAAGACTTTGGAAGAGACTAATTCAGATTTGATGCTAGACACAGTAACAATTGGTGCTCTCCATGAGGGGATGGGCAGTGGTAAGGGGAAGAGGAAGGGGAAGGAAATAAGCATTTATACTACCTACTATATGCCAGGCATTATGTTCAATACTTTCCAGGTATTCTCTAGTTTGATCCTCACTACAAGCCTAGGAGGTAGGTGCTGGGGAAACTGAAGGAAACAGAAGTTAAATGACCTGCCTAAGGTCACCCAGCTTCACTCGCAGGAGGTCTTCACATGGAGAAAGAGGCTAGGTGATCATTTGTTGGATGTGAAATAGTGAGATTTTCTTTCATGTATGAGTTGGACTTGATGACCACGTGAAATCATTTTCTGAAATTCTGTGATTCATTTACATGCAAATTGAGAAAAAGACTATTTAAGTGACTTGGCTAAGTTGACACATCCAATATGGTTACTTGGTCTCTGTAATCCATGAAATCTTTCATTTTGTACTCATTCATTTCAGAGAAAAGAGTGGTTGGACCTGTCACACTCTATCTATCATGCAGGAGCACACAGACACACATGCACGCACACATATGCAAACACACAAGCACATGTGTACACATTGCATGTTATGACTGAGGAAGGAAGAATCTTAAATGTACATCTTAATCTAAATATTATAGGGGAAGGGAAGGGGATAAGGATTACTGAGCACCTATTCTATGTTCCACGCCCTGGGTTAAGCACTGCAAATATCTTATTTGATTCTTATAGCAGCCCTGCACAATGGGGACTGTTATCATCTCTATTTTATAATTTACTAGTATAACTGAGGTAAACCAGGGTTAAGTGACCTACTCAAGGTCTCACAGCAAGGAAGTGACTGAGGCTGGATTTTTGCTCAAGTCTTCCTAAGTCTGGGCCCAGGGCTCGATTTGCTGTACCACCAGCTAGCTATCTCATGCTTAAAAAACAATTAAGAAAAGCCTTCCTAATAATTGGAGTGATCTATGAGTGGACGAGAAGAACAATGGTATTCCTGACAATAGCTGGTATTTCTACTTCACTTTCCAGTTGATAGAGCACTATCTCATTAGCTCCTCATCCAAATTCTACGAGGTCACATTACATTGTGGCCTGTGAGCCATGACCCCATATGGGGTAGCATAACTGAATGTGTAGGGCACAAACATTTGGCAACAGTAAGAGGCCTATTTTATATACCTATATACTGGGGGTCACATCAAAATTTCTCATCCAAAAAGGGATCATGAATGGACAAAGTTTAAGAAGCCCTGTATTGTGATTCCTTTCTTGATGATAAGTAAACTGAAGCCTACTGCAGAGGTTAAGTGACTTGTCCAGGGTCACACAGGTAAGTGGCTGAGGCAGGGTAAGAGGGGAGGGAGGGAGGGAGGGAGGGAGGGAGAGAGAGAGGGAGGGAGGGAGGGAGGGAGGGAGAGAGAGAGAGAGAGAGAGAGAGAGAGAGAGAGAGAGAGAGAGAGAGAGAGAGAGAAAGAGAACGAGAATGCACTAGGACAGGAAATATGAACAAAGGAATAGCATTTGTACTAGGGAGTAGAAGAGAGTGATAGGGAGAAAATGGGAGACAGCAGGAAGACTGGATTAACTGAGTAGAACAATTGGAGCAGGGAGCAGCCAGGGGATGAAATTTCCTGGGAGGGCGGCAATGGGGTCAGTTTCATCACAGGGCTGAGGCTAGAAGCCCTGCTCGTCCGTTTGTCTGCATTCTGAAAACCCTTCAGCCTGGTCACCTTGGGCCTTTCCCAAAGACCCATTTATGTGTCAAGGCAGGTGGTAACCGCAGGGAACCTGAAGGTCCTAAGCTATCCCAGATCTCCAGGTGCAAGTCTGCAACAAGTAAAGGAGGCCACAGATGGGCAAGGGCCACTCAACTACATTTTGGATTTCATTAGATTTCAGCTCTACAGGCATCATCTAGTCAGAGCCTCATTTTACAGATGAAGAAACTGACGCATAGGAAGGAAAAGTGATTTGCCCAAGGTCACACAGATAGCAGGCTCCAGAAATAGGATTCGCATTCTGACTCTGTGATCTTTCTACTGTACTGTCTTCAACATCTCCTTCTAAGCATTCCCTTAGGTCTGTTAGGGTTACCCTCTGCTCCCCACTAGAGTCTGGTAAAGCTGAAAAAGAAAGAAAACCAGGAAAAAAAAAGTAAAGCTGAGACAACTGATGGCTTCTATCTTCTGAGGGGTGGAGATGAACAACTACTACATCACCTTCCTGGAATATCTAAGCAAATTGAGATGGCCTAGGGTGGTCCCACATCAAGGAATAAACATGCAGGCTCTAGGGTCATGTAGAAAGGTGAGGCCAGCGGCACTCTCCTGCTTAGAACCTGAAGGTTCCTAGTGCAAAATCACCAGGGGTGGGAGAAATGACCTTCAAAGAGGAAAGGGAACTGGGATCATTGCAGAGACTCCTATCTCTCCACTGCCTCTGGCCTGGCCCCAGCAGCCCAGAATTCCATCCATGGATTACCATACTGCCCAGCTATGTATGTGACATTTATTAAATGGAGTTTAATGGTGGTGACATTTTCATCTAATTCATCAATTTAATAGTTTTCCTGAAAATGCTCCATTTACTCAGGCACTCTGTGTTTCTTATCCTCTCCAATAATTTTTTTGTTGTTCATTTACTATTGAAGCAGGGGTTCTTGAAACAGTATGTTCAATCTGGAAGACTGTAACATAAGAAAAAGCATTATCATTAAAAGGCTCTTTAGATTAAGAAGTGGTAAGCAATTATCATTTTACAGGATTTTCCAACCATTTGTCTCAATGACGGTAAATCATTGGGCCCAAGATCAGCATTCCTGGGAATCCATGTTTATATGCCAGAGGTCATCTTTGGAAAGGCAGCTGTACATTATTATGAAGTTCCCATTTGTAATGTGTATTCTTCCCTAAAAAAAATCTTTAGTAGTGATCTCTTGTAATGACCATGACAAATGTGGTGCATCAGCCAAAGCACTTTAGCTCCAGCTCTTTCTGCTCAGCCAGATAAAATGATGACGTGAGAAATGATGCCATTCGGGACTCTCAAGTGGCCAGCAGGCATTGTGGGTACTGACTTTCCAATTCCAGGCATATATCTCAAAGCTGCTGTTCCAGAACCCTCTATCCACACCTTCCTCTGCAACTTGGGTATGGCAGGGAGGATCCTCAGCACATAGAACAGGGTCTGGTAAGAAGGAAGCACTTAAACATTCTTGTTGGCTTTCCAGGACTTAATACTTCCTCTCTGAGTTTGCAACCTTGAGTATTTTTCTGGAGATGATCTGTGATTTTTTTGACTGGGATTTCATTTTCTGTATTCAGGTGTTCTGGGCACTTCTCTTCTGTTATCTCCTTCATAATGGTGTTAAGGGTTTTTGTCCTGCCATGTTTTTTGTTTGTTTGTTTTTATGAAGACTATGATCCCTAGGTTACCTCTACTCATTCTGTCCTTGAGATTCAGATGTTTTTCTTCTGTAATGAGCATATTTTCTTTTAATATTATCATCCTTTCCTTCCTTTCTTCTAGGCTGTCTTTCCTTCTGTGAATTTGCATTTCCAATCTCTTGTTCTCTCCTTTGTTTCTTTGGTGAGATGGGCAATGACAAATCCAGGTTTTCTATTCTGCTCATTATCTTTACTGGACAGGACATAAATTATTCTCTTCTTATTTTCAATTCTCTTTTAAACCACTGAGGGACAGTGTGTTGCAGTTCCATATTATCCTCAAATTCTAAAACATTATCTATCTCATCAAGAGTTGGATCATTTTCCTTAATTGTTCAGTAATTATTCATAGATGTCTGAACTCATTTACTATATCTGAAGGCCATATTTCCTTCTCTTGTGACTGGTTTCCCTTTTGTTTTATCTGCATATGTTTAAGGTCTTTGAGATGTCTTTTTCCCTGAGTCTTTGACTCATTCAGTCTCTTCCCCCCATCCTCTCACTTAGTTTCCTTGCCATTCACTTTCTTACTCTCTCCTCTGATTATAGTTTCCTTGAGGAATGGTTATCACTCTTATCCCACATTGGGCAATTCATGATTCCCGAGCCTATGTCTGCTCCATCTGATTTATTTTTGTGGGGGAGGGGGAGGTCAGAACTGACCCCAGCTGGATGCTGTGCTCTTTCTCTTGTACTCTGTGGAGTTCTGAATAGCTTACCACATGTAGAACTTCCCATCCTAGTAATGTGTCCTACTCTTTCTGTTCCTTACTTTTCTGGCCCAGCAACATCAGTTGGGCACCTACTTTCCCAGGTACCAGTAGTTCAGTCTTTGGCAGCACTAGTGCTTCCAGGTTGCAGCCCCAGGGGGCTTTTTCTCCTAAAGGTTTGTGGTCAAGCTGATTGTTGAAACCCAATCAGATTTCTGTAGCCTGAAGCTAGGATACCAATGATACTGGAAATTTGTAGGGGAAATTGGGTGTAGGGGTGGGCTTTGATGTAAGTCTGTGTTCTATCCTCGGGTCTGCTGGTGTAGCCTTACTGCTGGCAGAGTCAAAGTTGGGGCGCTGAGTAGGATCAGAGTCCATGAGCTTTAGTTCCTGGGTAATTTTCTTAAACCTCTTTTATCTCTTTGGATTCTAGGTGTCATCTCAATTGTACAAAAATTTTTAAATTTAATGTAATTAAATTATCCATTTTTATATCACTCTGCTCTCTATCTCCTGTTTATTTGTTTGTTTGTTTTTATTTATACATTGATCACCTACCCATAAGTCTGATAACTAACATGTTCATTATTCTTCAAATTTTCTTCTAATATCTCTTTATCTAGATCATGTCCATTTTGACCTATTCTTGGTAAATGGTATAGGATATCAGTCTATGCCCAATTTCTGCCATATTGTTTTCCAGTTTTCCCCAATTTTTTTTTACCAAATAATGAATTCTTACACCAAAACCTTAAATCTTTGCATTTATCCAATACAAGATTAATATATTAATTTGCTACTGTGAGTCGTATGTCTAATTTGATCCATTTATCTGCTTTTCTATTTCTTTGCCAAGATCAGATAGTTTTGATAATTGCTGCCTTATAATATTGTTTACAATATAGTACTGCTAAACCTCCTTCCTTTATTTTTTTATTAGTTTCTTTAATATTCTTAACTTTTTGTTCTTTCAAAATCTGGAGAGCTTGGAAATTTCTGACCTATTCTTCCATCTTCACAGAATACACCCCCATGTAAGTCTTTCCAGGCCTTTCTGAAATCACCATGCTTGTCATTTATTATAGCACAATAATTTTCCATTGCAATCATATACTACAACTTGTTTAGGCATACCCCAACTGATGGGCATCCCTTTAATTTCCAATTTTTCCCACCAGAAGACCTACAAATATTTTTGTACATATGGGTCCTTTTTTCCCCTTTTTAAAATTGTTTTAGGATGTAGACTTAGTAGTGGCACTGCTGGGTATACACAGGTTGATAGCCCTTTGGCATAGTTCCAAGTTACTATCCAGTTCTCAGTTCACAATTCTATCACCATTGGTGTCCCTGTTTCACCACATCCCCTCCAACATTTTTCATTTTTCTTTTTTGTCATATTAGCCAATCTGCTAGGTATGAAGTGGTATCTCAGTTTTAATTTGCTTTTCTATAATCAAAAGTGATTTAGAACATTTTTTTCACATGACTATAGATACCTTTGATTTCTTTATCTGAAAACTGCCTGTTCATATCCTCTGACCATTTATAAGTTGAGGAATGACTTGTATTCTTCTAAATTTGACTGAGTTCTATGTATTTGAGAAATGAGGCCTTTAACAGAGATGCTTGCTGTATTTTCCCCTAGTTTTCTCTTTTCCTTCTAATTTTGGTTACATTGATTTTGTTTATGGAAAAACTTTTTCATTATATATAATCAAAAGTATCCATTTTACATTTTGTAATGTTTTCTCTACTTGTTTGGTTCTGAATTCTTCCTTTATCTATAGATCTGACAGGTAAACTATCCCATATTCTCCTAATTTGCTTATGGTAACATCCTTTATTTCTAAGGCATGTATCCATAGTGACCATTTCATGGTATATGGTGTTTCTGACCCTCATTTTCAAAGACTCTAATGGAAGAGCACTGTGAGCTCTTGTCCATTCATCCAAGATGGAAAAGCCTCAACTACAGGCTGTCTGACATTTGGGGATCAGCTTGGCCATGACCAGAGAGGCTTCTGACCAGATTAGCTGTAGGAATATGGGCTCTTCAGAATTTATGACTTAAGAAAACCATGTGTTCAGTTAGAGAGTCCCTGGGATGTGGGACTGTGGAGGGCATGGCCACAAAGGCAGAATAGCAAAGTCCCAGGAAATGTTGATAGCTAACAAAGAGACAGTGAAGCTTGGGCATTTGACACAGAAAAGGGAGAGTTCACTACAATAACAACAATAAAAAAATAAGAATATTTATTATTTCTATAGTGTTTACTATGTTGCACTGTGCTAAGCATCTTACAAATATTATCTTGGGGCAGCTAGGTGGTACAGTGGACAAAGCACTGGCCCTGGATTCAGGAGGACCTGAGTTCAAATTCAGACTCAGACACTTGACACTACCTTGTGACCCTGGGAAAGTCACTTCACCCTCATTGCCTTGCCCCCCAAAAGTAAAAAGTACAAATATTATCTCATTTGATCCTCACAACAAAGAGCCAGACAGTCTAAGCACAGGGTAATGGAGTTCTGGGCCTGAAGAATGGAGGTAAAATCTGTCCTTGGAAACTTCCAAGCTGTGGGACCTGGGGCAAGGCACTCACCTTGTTTGCCTCTGGTTCCTCATCAGTGAAATGGGGATCACCCAAGTACCAACCTCCCAGGAGGAGTAGAAAGGCAAGAGAGTTCATCCCAACTTTGGAAAGGACATTCCAGTGATTTTGTGAGATGGAAAAAGGAGAATGGGGAGCCTGACCCAGGTCATCATCCTTCTCAATTTGGTCATATGGCCTCAGAGTTCTGAGGGGAGGAAGCCCCTTGTACCAGCACAGATCAGCATCTGCTCTTCAGCTTCCTGGCAAGAGCGTGACCAGAGACCCAGAGACACTCTGCAATGGCTTTTTGTGTCTCCCTGTCTAGGAGCCTGCCTGGCTCTTTCCCTAGAATGTGCATCCCTATAACAAAATATGCACACAAAATACGCATGTACAAACATATAGATGTGCATGCACAAATACACAGATAACACAAACACTTATGGATGCATGTACAACTATCTAATGTTCCTATCACTGAGCAACGTGCCAGAAGTATGGATCAAGACGAGCAAACAAATGACCCATTACTAACAACTCATGTGCTTAAGAGGAAGTTAGAAACTCACTACGGCTCAGTTTTCTCATCTGCTACATGAGGTTCTATAAGTCTCGAGGAAAGCATATGAACCAAGGAACTTTGCCCTGTGTCTTAGAGTTGCATAAAGGAGAGAAGATAGCCTGGCCACTGGAGCTGAGGACCAGGAGGGAGATAGAAAGCTTCTGGCCTTTGATGGCCCCAGACCAACCAGTGGAGAAAGGAAAATTAGTGGCAGCTTGCAGACAGCAGCATACAGAACCTGGTGAAGAAAAAGCTGCACCAGAGGCCATAGCAAGAGGGCAGAGCAGCAGTGTGCAGGAGACTCTGGCTGTCCTAGATCCATATCTGTGCCTTCTCCTAACCATTGAAATTCCAAGGAGAGGAAAAGGAGCAACAAGCCAATGAATAGAGAGAAAATGCTTAGAGAAGAGGGAAGAAGGGAAAAGCAGAACCAGTGTGCTTGGGGTCTTTTGTCTGTTTGTTTTCCATGGAGCTACCAGAGAAGAGGCAAGCTGACGGCAGAGAGAAGCTTCTTCGAAGGGATGAGAGAGAGCAGCTAGATGGTGCAGTGGATAAAGCAGCAGCCCTGGATTCAGGAGGACCTGAATTTAAATCCAGCCTCAGACACTTGACACTAACTGTGTGACCCTGGGCAAGTCACTTAACCCTCATTGCCCAGAGGGGAAAATAAGAAGGGATGAGAAAAGAGGAAATATTACCTCAGGAATGTGGTCACAGGATCTCCTTCACAAAGCATGAGTGGCTACCCAATAACAGTTTATACATCAGGGGAGGCAGGCCTGATTCAGAACTCATCTGGAATGAACCCAAGGGAGACATTGGCACTCATTCAAATCCCAGTAGTTTGGATTTTAATGTGAACTTCAGATCATCAGAGAAATTGGATTTCTTTGGGAGATTGTATCAAAGGAGAAATGACTAGGGTTTCTGTGAGAAATCTGCAGTACCTTCACTTAAGGCTAAAGGCTTTGTTTCTTCTCATTGGTGATGCATTCATGGCCAGAAATTGTACTCACGTCAAGTTAGGTGATAGGACGGTTTTAACTTCCAGCAAGTCGAAGGATGAGAGCTAGAGTTTAGAGACTGGGTGGCAGTAGAGCTGGATGTGTGAGAAATAATGGCCCTACACCCATTTTTCTTATGAATCAAATGGCCAGAAAGTCATTGAAATTTGATTTAGGAAAATATTTCTGTGAAAGGCAGTAAGGGAGTAAGGGAGGCCATTGATTTTGTACTTCAGGTTTTGCAAAACATTCCAGCCCACATGATCTCTATTGGTTCTTGCCACAACCCTGGGAAGCAGGTGTTCTTTATTATTATTCTCATTTTACAATTGAGGAGCCATGTTGACTACTGTGATTCCTCCTCATTTTACAAAAAGGGAAGAGAAATTGTCACACTAATTACCAGCCAGGGAGCTCAGTCTCTGTTCCTAATACATTTCTAAAACTCATCAATAAAGCAGTGATCACTAAGAGCCAGCATGATGTCATCATGATAAGAGCATGACAGACTTCTTGTGCTTCTTTTTGGGCACAGCAACTGCTGAGTCCGTCAGGTGACTATTCTAGACAGAGCAGAATTTGATTTCAGCAAAGCATCCAATAAAGGCCCTCCTGGCATCTGATTAGACCAGACAGGGAGATGCCACCTACATAACAAAAGGCTTAGTTTGATTATGGGCTGGTTAAATAACTAAACAAAAAAATGTTGTCAACTATATTTAAGATCAATTTTGAGGAAGGTCATTAGTCCCGCACCCTTGGGATATGCTACGGTTTCAAGAGGCCTTCAAGATCATTTCAGTCAACCCTGAAGGAAAGTGGTCCTAAGAGAAGTGAATTTGCCAACATTGTAGGGAGAGAGAATGATTGAGCCAGCTAACAGAGAAGTCTTCTCACTCCCATATTGCAGGGAGGAAATAGTTATAATTCTTGAAGGTAAGAGATACATCCACACCCAGATCCATACCCACACTTTCTTTTGATCTAGATGCTCTGAGGAAGAAGCAGCTCCTTGCCTTGCAAGGAATTATGGATAATTTAGCTCATCTACTACTACAACAATGGCAATGATGACTACTACTACCACCACTACTACTTCTAATAATAATAGCTTTCATTTATGTAACAACTACTCTGTGTCAGGTACGGTGCTAATTGTTTTCCCAATATATCTTATTTGATTCTCCCAGCAACTCTGGGAGAAAGGTGCTATTATTATTCTCATTTTATAGTTGAGAAAACCAAGGCAAATACTAGGTAAGAGACTTGCACATGGGCATACAATAAGCATCTGAAGCTGGATTGGAAGTTGTCTTTGTGATTCTAGACCCAGTGCCCGATGTATGTGTCACCAAGTGGCATCTTCTTTTATGAGAGATATCCAGCAGTGAAAGAGAGAGGATATAAGCAAGAGTAGTCATGATGATTGGAGACTACGCTGAGTGGAACTGAAGTAGATGCTTTTCAATCTGATAACAGTGGGGAAGTTTGTTGTCTTCCTGAGACAGCAGCATGACTCTCCTAAGTCTACTCTTAATGCTTCTTGGTGATACAAATACTACCAGAAGCATGAATCCAGAAGGTATCTAAGATCATAAAAGTGCAGGGAAGGAAGTTGAGGCAATTAATCAATCAACAAGGACCTATCAACCAGCTACTATTGTCAGGCACTGGTCCAAGTGTCAGGTGGCAGAAACACTTATAGTAAATATGAAATGACTCTCCAGGGGTCAGCACTAAGAGTTAAGTTTCAGTGGCCTTCTGTGGCAAGTAGCTTCAGATAAGTTTCAAAAGAGATCAAAGGTGCCAAGAACTATGGGTGAAGACAGATCCCTTTTGAGGGAAGAGTAGGAAAAGTAGGATGGCTGGTAGCTGCACTGAGGCAGCTGATATTGTTTGTGAGGGGAAGCCAGAGGCCAGTTGGACTGAGCCACAGACAGAGGTATATGATGCATAATGAGTATGGAAAGATGAGATAAGTATGGGTTTATTTTGACAGTTCCAAAGAAAATCTCAAAGGATGTAAAGAGGATACATGGATTATACATACACACATACATATGCATACAGACATACATACCTATGAGAGAGAGAATGAATGAAGGAGTGAAAGAATGAATGAATGAATATTTGTCACTGAGGAGTTTCCTGAGACAATGGTGGAAGAAAGCAAAGGAGGCTGCAATGAGGGCAAGTAGATTGGAAATGGGAGGATGCTTGAGTCATGATTAGACCTGGTTTAGTTGTCTTCAGAGGGCAGATTGGGAAGCTGGAAAAGCTTCTTCACCATTGATATTAACCCTAATTTCAATGCTGATCAAGAGGAAGTAGATTCTTATTGGAGAGCTCCAAGCAAAGGATGGATATTCACTACTAAAGCTGGGGCTTCTTGGTCAGGTATAGACTGGATTCAGTGACCTCTGATATCCTTTCCAACTTAGAGATTCTCTGACTGAGTAATAGTTGAGTGATGAGACAGAGATAGACACACAGACAGAGAAGATGAGGTGTCAGATGTGTCATTATAGCATCAACAAAACTGCCCCTATTTTACTCATTGATGGGTTTAAGGGAAGAATATGAGTAAAATTATGGATTTGAGCTCTAGACATGGATGACTGGGAGGATGGCAACAACCTGGACAGAAAGCAAGAATGTTCCAGAAAAGGCAAAGAGGGAATGGGAGGGGATTTATCTGATCATGCTGAGGATACCAAATCACCTCGGTGCTACACTGAGGCATCAGAATATTACAGCAGACATTTTCTGAAGGATTTTTGCTTTCCTGTAGTTGGATTGCAAAAATGAAGGCTACTCAAACACTAGCTACTTCCTCTGGTGTATACATTCCTAAAGCAATGTGATTTGCCATTGTTCATTCAGACACTGCAAGGACTCTTCACTCCTGAATTCCTTCTAATTTTCCAAGAAACTGATCAGATGAATTCCTCTTGCTGAACAAATTGAAAATATTATCAGTTGTGAGTTGGAAAAATTAATTAAGAAATGCAATGAATACAAAAACAATGAAGAAAATACATACTCTTTTCTATTATGGTGTTATTCTGACTCTGGTTCATCACACTTTTGATTGAAAGCCTGCCAGAGAAATGCAAGCTGACATTTAACAATTAGTCTACTGTGGACCTCAGAAGTCAGTTATTTAGGTTGGTTACATATCTATTTAATGGCTATTGTAAAGGAGTTTAGAGGAAAGGGGTATGTATGAATTATAGAAACCATAGAGAACTTGAAACTGAAGAAGTATACCTGCAATAGAATGGTATTCTTTCAAAGGATCATTTTCTCTATTATGATACCAATGTCGGGACATATGAATATGGGTCACTCTTACTTTTAGCATTAGGGGCATGATACAGATGATGGAGTGACTAAATGCCTAGGAGAATCAACAAAGAACAGTCACAAAAACCTAGAGAGGGGAGTGTATCCAGGAGCAGAAGATTGTAAACAGTGTCCAATTTGGCAAAGAGGTTAAGAAATGAAGCTTTGAGTAAAGGCTATTAGAATTGACAATTAAGAAATTAGTGGAGTTTGGGAGAAAATACTTGAAGTTGAAAGATGAGGTCAGGAGGTAGATATCTAAGGCCTTAGAAGAGGGTGAGAGGAGAGAAGCAGAGGCATCAAATGTAGGTGGCTTTTTTCCAGGAAATTAGCTGAAAAAGACAGGAGAAATTGAGAATGAAAGGCAGTGAGGAAAGTTAGATCTAGTATATGTTGTTTTTTGTTTTATTTTAATGAAAGAAGAAACTAACAGTTCTATAAGAAATTATTAAGTTGACAGTTTTAGGGAGACATAGGAAGGCTCACACGAAATGTTCATATTTCATGCCACTATCACAGTGCTTAGTGGACATTTTATGAGGATAAATTTTCTTCTTTTATGCCTAATGTTTATTATCAGAAGTTCATTGAATAGTTATTTTTTGTATCATGTTACTAGTGGGCACAGCTAGGTGATGCAGTGTATAGAATGCTGTGACTTCAAGAAAACTTATCTTCATGAGTACAAATCTGGTCTCAGATACTTACTAGCTATATAACCCGGCAAGTCACTTAATCCTGTGTGACTCAGTTTTCCTCCTCTGTAAAATGAGCTGGAGAAGAAAATGGCAAATGACTCCATTTATTTGGCAAGAAAACCCCTAATAAGGTCATGAAAACTACTATGATTGAAGAACAAAAATCTTACAAGTAATTTTTAATTATTTTTATGGAAAACAGGGGAATTTCTATTTGCCCTAGTTATTTCCTATGGAGATAGAAGAAAACCGAAGCAGAGGCCAGGTTGCAAAGTGAATCCCTGCAAGTAATGAGATACTCTAAATTGTAGATGGTATTGTGATCATCGAGTTGATTCCCATGACTCTGAAGGGGCTTTTGACATGAAGCTGTACAAATTCAAAGGGAGTCTCCTGTGTTTTCTTCTCGGCAAGAGCAGGTGAAGGAAGAGTTGTTCTCTCTCTATGGCTTCACTTAGGTACTCATTAAGTTGTTGGTCAGTGTATGTAACATACTAGGACAGTCAACAGAGATAGAATACTAGGCTTAGAATTGCAGAAGAGGAAGAGAATAGGTTAAATGACCTATAGGAGCTCCTCTTCAAATTCCAGCTTCTCCTGAAATTCAAGGCCTATCTTTTCAAAACCACCAGTCTACAGATGCTGCTATATCTGGTGGAAGCCTTAAATACATGGAATAGATGGAAAATACAAGACATGAAAACAACTGACCACAAATCAGCGTCACTGAGAGCAATGGAGTGGTCCATCATTCACTGTAGTCAAAGTAAGCAGTTCATAATATCCCAACAAAGAGGATCTCCAAAGAACAACAGAAGGGAAAGATGTCAAAGAATAGAGGATAGTAAGAAAAGGTGGGCTGGTCCCATGGCATGCACCAAAGAGAACAGGCTAAAAGTAGGTGTACTACCCTAGTACCCTCACAACAAAATGGGGAGACAAAATCTGCCCAGAATTAGGATGACCTTCTGTGATGAATCTATGGGAGGACAAGAGTTAAAAAGCAGGGGCTTCAATTGAAGGGAACAGGAATTCCTGAGCTCTCAAATCCATATAAGTGAGCAGATTCCATTCCCTTTGTGGATCCATTTTCTTCCATTGCCAAAGAATGAAGACAATGCTTGCCCTTCTTCAATATCACAGATGCCTCTGTCTACCTCTGTCTTTCAACTATCATTGGCAGTAGCACTGCTACCAAATAGATCTAATGCTCTGATACCTTAATAAAGCACCCAAAAAGTAACTTCAGTCAGCAATTAAAGCCAGGTTCCTTCTTACTTTCCAATTATTTCTCTGGGCTATCATCTCCTTTAAGCACCATCCTTTCCATTTCAAAAACCATTCCCTACAGAGAAACAAGAGCAAAATTAGAGGTAAGCAGTTTTCTTCTGCTCTAAGTAATAGCCCTGTCCCATCCTTGATTCTCTTCCTTTGTCTAAATATGATAAAAAAGCAAACATGTTTGTTTGTTTTAGCTTTACTAAAGGTATGGTGGGTAGATATATGGATCAGGAGTCAGGAAGATCTGAGCTCAACTCTGGCCTCATACACTTACTAGCTGTGTGGAACTTAAGCTGTTTGCCTCAGTTTCCTCAAACATAAAATGGAGATAATAATAGCTTCTTGGCAATATTACTTCTACTTCTGCTTCCAATGGTTGACACCCCAAAGAACTCCACTATATTTCTCCACCTTTCTCAAACTATGTGCCATAATTTTACTGATCATCTGTTCCCTGGAATTCTGCACATGTATATTACTTAATATACAATGGTATGTCACCCTCTCACTCCTTTTGACCTATTTTGATTATTTTGAATGTCTTTCTAGAGCTATATTCCCATCATATCTTTCATCCCACCAAACCTGTGATATCAGTGGGTTCAAATTTGTTACTATGGGGGCAGCTAGGTAGCACAGTGGATAAGCACCGGCCCTGGATTCAGGAGGACCTGTGTTCGAATTTGACCTCAGACACTTAACACTTGCTAGCTGTGTGACCCTGGGCAGGTCACTAAACCCCAATTGCCTCACAAAAAAGTGTTTATGAATGGTATTGTATTTGAAACAAACTCTGCCTTTGCCTGTGATATATCACAACTTGGCAAAGCAAATATCCATTGACTAAATGAGTTCCTAAGCTCTTTTGGTTTCCCCTTTGGAAGTATTGATTTCAATGAGTAAAAACTAGATGGAAAATACAATAGTAGATATACATATCTATTCCTTTATCTATTTCCACAATGTTTCCATCAATGATTTGCAAATAAATAAGCTTGATGTGTTTTTTATTACATTCCACAATTTCTAATTTTTATTCTTTCTTCTAATATGTCATTACTTTTATCTTTTCTCTTTAACAATTCAAAGTTATACACAACTATCTAATTTAGGAATGAATGATAACCACTAATTTACTCTCTGTTAGGATATAATTAAGTAGGATTTAATCAAGTTAGTGTGTGAGAGCACACTCGCATGTGGTGCTATTCAAGTTTTGCCCTGCTCAGTGTCTCCTGACATTCTTCTTAAAGAAATAATTCACAGAAATTGGTCTTGAGGACTCTATATATTCTGGACACTTTGGGCTTATTTTATTTTTTCTTGTGGGCTATATTTCTGAAAATATTTACTATCCTTATTTATGATAGTCATTTATAATTGTTGTTCAGTCATTTTTTCAGTAATATCTGATGCTTCATGACCCCATTTGGAGTTTTCTTGGATGAGATACTGGAATGATTTGCCATTTTCTTCTCTACCTCATTATATAGGTTAGGGAACTGAGGCAAACCGGGTGAAGTAACTTGCCTGTGGTCACAGAGCTAGTAAGTGTATGAGGCCATATTTGAACTTAAGAAGATGACTCCAGGCTAACATTAAATCCACCACACTGCCTACTGTTTTCAGGAATTTTCATAAAGTGTACAGCAATACAAAAGAACCAAGTAACTGAGAAATTATGCTTCTTGTTACCTTTGGATGAAAAATGACACCATCCCCATCAATTCTGTCATTTGTCTTTCAAAGACGAAAGAACCTGGGAGCCATTTCTTTCCTTAATTAACCAGAAGCTTCCTTCTGTTTTTAGGTTTCATTTATAATAAATATTGATATTATTCTCTTCCTTCTTCAGTATACCCACTTGTTAAACATGGAACAAGGGTCTCACATTTAATGTATTCGCAATAAAGTAAATAATAATAGAGGATCAAGAAAATACATGCAGATTGTGAACAGACGAGGGTATCTATTGATTTGATTGGATTTCTGGAATGATAAGTAGGAACAATTCAGTTGACATTATCCAGTGATGTTGTTTTGCTTCACTGTTTGGGAAGATTATATTTCTGGGTGATAATCCTGACTCTACTAGGTTTTGTGCAATGTGTCAAAACAAAAATTTATCAATTAGACCTTTAAAAACCTGAAACTCTACTTGCTTGTTTATTATACAAAGTCACACTGCATATTTTGTCAGAGCTAAATAAAAATGAAAATGACAGTGTTTGGTGCACATATGGTTTCCTTTACCCCTTGAAATAGTTTAATGCTCTCCCTGGGGTCTGAAGCCCACAATATGAGAACTACTGCTATAGAACATCTTTTCTATTTATGCTTTGGCAGGATGCCCAGTGGCACTCATAGAAAGCCATGCATAGCTGGCCCCCAAAGTCACTTGAATGTGTTCAAGAAGGCATATTATACACACATAGCTTCTTCACTCTTGCCCAGTGATGACAGACACTAAAATATGCTTGTCTAAAAGACAAGCTTTCTTATGTTTTGTTCTGTAAATAATGTCATAATTTTCATTGGCCTAGGCAAGTTACTGGCAAAAAAAAAAATAGCAGGATGCATGGGGCACTACAAAGAATATGAGATCTCAGATGAACACTCAGCTAGTTCATTCTCTTTATCCATCCACAGACTAGGCTATTCTTTCACCCCATCAAAGCACAGACCCAGGCCATCTAGCTTATGAATTTGACTCTCCACTTTCCACATCACAGTAATCAAAGCAATACATCAATTACTTTTGAACAGGGTATGTAAATAGATTACCTGTGGATTGATGCATCAGTCCAGTGAATGTCAAAGTGAAAATCTTCTTCCATTGCTACTACTGCCCTACAGCTTTTGTTTCCTGTTAAAATAATCTAAGTGCCTTGAGGATAGAGACATTTGAACTTTTGTACTTTCAGAATTTATCATAGGTTTTGGCACACACCTAGTACTTAATAAATGCTTGTTTATTTATTTGTTTATTTTATATGTCCATTTATCTGGAATTTGTGGACTGATGCCCAGATCTACCTCCTTTTTAGCTGTGTCTTCTTGGTCAATTCACTTCTCCACATCTCTGTTTCATCTCATGAAAAGTGAAGGAAGCAAAGAGGATGGATAAGCCCTAAGGTCATTTCTGCTTATAAATCGATAATTCTATTTCCCTTATAAAACAAGTACCAGCTTCTCTAAGGGAGGAAGCTATCTTGTCAGGGCCAGTCTCCAACCTCACCTCTTGCTTTAATTTGTGAAATGGCCCATAGATCACAAAGTCCCTCAAGTTACTTAGCTCTTCTTTCATGTGCTCCGGGGTTGTGACAATGCATAAACTAGCTTAACTAGTAGGAAGTCTTACACAATCACAAGAAAATTCGTGTGGAATTTTGACTAAAATGCCCTCCCTCTGTAGAAGGCCCAAGGTATGTCTGCTCAAGAAGGGGGCTCCTAGAATCAGTGAATCTTAAGTTTGGCAGCCCTTTGTTTGATTACAATTTTGTGTAGGTGATCACTCAATACTGAGTGAAAAAAAAGTATTACAGACATGACCAAGCTACAGGATATGATGGTGATATTTTCTCATGAAAGGGGGCATCAAGAATACATATGAAAAAAAAGTGATGTGCCAATTAGATAACAAGTGGAGGGCAGAAGAGGTGGCCAGCTCCAGGCATGGCTTGTTCTCCCAGGGAAAGTCAAAGAACCAAAGGAAACCCGCAAAGGAAGTGTTGTGCAAAGATAGGGACCCAAATTGCATTGGATGAGCTTGGGGAAGAATCATGATCAGCATTCGTGGATGTCACACCCAATTCAATGAATGATGTCATTGGTTTGTGGTAGGGTCCTTTCCATAACTGTTGGATGTAATTTTATTCAGTGACTTTCAGCAAAGAGAGCTGATACATAAAACAATGGCCTTTAGAAGAAATGTTTTATTATAAATTCAATCAAGGAACGAGGTCTCTGGCATCCCAAGTTAACATCAGTTATAAATATAGGGGGGAGAAGATTGAGGAAGAATTTTTTCAGTCTACTCCACCAAGGTCACTAGGACAGGTTGGGAAGAAGAAAGACAACGTCAAGCTAGGAAGCAACCCTCTCCAGAAAAGTATAAAGTCTATAGTAATAGAGGAGTTCTCTTTATACCACCAAACCAGAATGCCACTTGTCTTCTGACTGGGAAGTCTGTTGTATGCCCAATGAGGGGCATCAATGAAAACTTCACTAAACCTGACACCTTTAATTTTAGTGAATCACCTTTGGTTGGTAAGTATTATCCTCATATTTAGAGGATGACTGCAATGTTCTTCTGTCCGTGATCCAATGGTCTTCTTGGCATTGCAGGAGGGAACACGACAGCTTTCTTAAGGCCCATGATAGTTCCTTTCATTTCTGATTTCTGTCAGGCAATCAAATGAGGGAGAATCATCCCATCAGGGAGGAAGAATTATATGGATTGAAGGACAGCTCTTATTTCTGATTTTACCTGGAATGTGTTCTTTAAGATCACACTTTGAGAAGGCATTATTTCATTCCCTCACACTGAATGGAAGGAAAAATGTACAGGAAATTTCACCCCTTTGGGAACTGATTTACAATGTAATTCTTGACTATCAAAATTAAGTAAACCAGATAGACTAGATGATGATACTAGAGGTTTTGCTTATCTATGAAACACCTGTATGGAGAGCTGATGGGAAAACACTTGTGGCTGGCAGCTGAATGTGATCTTTTGCATATAGGGATAGTTTGGGGTAGTTATTGATAAACTAGCTGTCTCTAGTGACTTGGGCCATGCTTAAGAGAATACTAATTGTAGAGCAACAGAGGAAGGAAAAAAACTATGAGGTGTCCCAGACCAAGCCCACAACAAGGATTCTTATTCTTTTCAAGAGATCAGCAATGACGCTTTAATAAGAATAGTTGTTTGACCTTATTACAGCTCATACATAATGGTGTCTTGTGCTGATAAAAGTATTTTATTATTTTCCAGTTACATGTAAGGATAGTTTCCAACATTTGTTTTCATAGGATTTTTGGATCCAATTTTTCTCCCACCCGCCCTTCCCTCTTTTCTCTCCATCCTCCCCAAGACAGAAAGCAATCTGATACAGTTTATATATATATATATATATATATATATATATATATATATATATACACACACACATATATACACATATATACACAATCACATCAAACATATTTCTGCATTAGTCATATTGTGAAAGAGGAATCAGAGCACAAGGGAGAAATCTCAAAAAAGAAGGAAAAAAAGGTCCAAAAGTAGAAACAGTATGGTTCAATCTGCCTGCAAAATTCACAGTTTTTTTCTGGATGTCAAGAGCATTTACTCTAATGAGTTCTTTGAAATTGTTTGGATCATTGCACTGCTTAGAAGAGCCAAGTCTATCATTGTTGTTCATCACACAATGCTGCTGTAACCATGTACAATGTTCTCCAGGTTCTGCTTCTCTCAGTCAGCATCAGTTCATGTAAATCCTTCCAGGTTTCTCTGACATCCTCCTGCTCATTGTTTCTTATAGAACAATAGTATTCCATTACATTCATATGCAAAAACTTGTTTAGCCATTCCCCAATTAATGGGCATTCCCTTGATTTCCAATTCTTTTCCACTACAAAGAGAGCTCCTATAAATATTTTTAGACATGTGGATCCTTTTTCCTACTCCATGATCTCTTTGGGATACAGACCTAGCAGTGGTACCACTGGGTCAAAGGGTATGAACAGTCCCATAGCCCTTTGGGCATAGTTCCAAATTACAATCCAGAATGGTTGGATCAGTTCACAGTTCCACCAACAATGCAATAGTGTTCCAATTTTTCCACAGCTTCTCTAACAATTATTATTTTCACTTTTTGTCATATTAGCCAATTTGATAGGTGTCAGGTGTTACCTCAGAGTTGTTTTAATTTGCAATTCTCTAATCAATAGTGATTTGGAGCATTTTTTCATGTGGGAATATATATTTTTGATTTCTTCATCAGAAAACTGCCTGTTCATATCCTTTGACCATTTTTCAATTGGGGAATGAGTTACATTCCTACAAATTTGATTTAGTTCCCTTTATATTTTAGAAATGAGGCCTTTATCAGAAATACTGGCTGTAAAATTGTTTCCTAGGTTTCTGCCTCCCTTCTAATTTTGAATGCATTGCTTCTATTTGTACAAAAGCTTTTTAATTTAATATAATCAAAGTCATTCATCTTGCATTTCATAATATTCTCTATCTCTTGTTTGGACATAAATTGTTTTCTTCTCCATATACCTGAGAGATAAACTACTCCTTCCTCTTCTGATTTATCTGTGGTATCACCCTTTATGTCTAAATTTTCTACCCATTTTGACCTTATTTTGGTATATGATGTAAAATGTTCATCTATGCCTAGTTTCTGCCATACAATCTTTCAGTTTTTCTAGCAGCTTTTGTCAAATACTGAGTTCCTATCCCAGAAGCTGGAGTCTTTGGGTTTATCAAACAGTAGATTACTATAGTCATTTACTACTGTGTCTCCTGTGCATCTATATAATTTTTTAAAAGTCATGTTAATGACTAGCTAACTGAGAAGGGTGTTTTCAGGGGAGCCCTACCATAGTTTGGCACAACCATACTCACAATTGATTTTTTTTTAAATGACAAAGTTACTTTGGTAAAACACTCTGTGTTTTCCCTCTTCATTTTTAAATGAAAATTGCATGTGTAATCTGTGTGTTTCTGAATAATTATTAAAATTGTATAGCTATCCAAAGGTCCAGTGATTGTACTCTACCTCTTAAACATATTTTTAAAATAAAATTATATTTGACTTTGCAAGGATCAAAGGGGGCTCATTCTTTTAAAACACTGGCAAAGTCATCTGTGCTGGACAAAACACTCAATCATTCTAATGCTCTATTAAGCATGCCATCAACTCACTGCTCCCCTAAGATTTTCAAATCACAATTCCCTCTCCTCCACTCCCCCAAGTCAAGTTCAATGGATGCCACATCTGTGAAATGATGCCAATGTTAACCACTCTGACCATTTGGGCCATTAAAATGTCTTTCCTTTAATCATTTCCAGTAACTTAAGTTCCACTATGGGTGGGTGATCAAATTCCTCTGTATCTTAGAAGCCCATCTTTGCTGATGGCCATATACCAGGAAAAAAGTCAAGCAATAACCAATTAAAAAGGAAAAATGCCTTATCACTTCATGGCAAAATACCTGCTAACAAACTTCAGTAGGTCTTAAATGTTATGACCATTCTTGGAAGATTCCCAGTTGAACAGCATCTAACAAAGTTTATACTTTGCTGGTATAGAATGAAGTACAGTGAAGACATGGTAAAAAACTGCTGAAAATACTGGCCATAATTTCAGTCCCAGAAATCCACAGTTAGTCAGAAAAAAATCATTTATTAAGTGACTAATGTACCTGGCACTATATGATTTTCTGGAGCCTACAAATATACACACACAGACATACATACACCTGTATTCACATCCATATATAGAGATAGAAAGTATTCTCAGTGAGATTACTAATAGTTGGGGGAAGGTTGATGAGAAGTCTTCCTAAAGAAGATGTGATTGAAACTGGCTTGAAGGAAGTTAGGGAAACTAAAAGGCAGTTGTGATTACTCAATTAATAGAAGTGCTTGATGCAGTCAATTCATGGTAAAACATGGAAACCTAAGGAATACATGGTCACAATCCCTTTGGAATTTTGTTGACATGATTGAGGTTTTTCTGAGTTTCTTGAATTTTCCCAATCTGCTAATAACTTGTTAAATTATTTTCTTTTTATGTAAAAAATACTTGTGACTATTGCAATGGTGGGACTTCGTTTCAAAACCTCAGACTAGGGGCAGCTAGGTGGTGCAATAGATAAAGCACTGGCCCTGAATTCAGGAGGACCTGAGTTCAAATCTGGCCTCAGACACTTGACACGTACTAGCTGTGTGACACTGGGCAAGACATATAACCCTCATTGTCACACACAAAAAAAACAAAAACAAACAACAACAACAACAAACACCTCAGACTGTTAAACTTATGATTCTTTCCCCCTTTGCACCTTAAATGTAACTTAGATATGTAACTCAAATATGCTCAGATTCCAAAAAGATTGCCCATTTGTATTATTGGGTTTTCTCCTTTGCCAAAGTGACTTTTATCCTCCAAATCTCAGGAGTATACTGTGGAGATCTCCACTCTCAAGCTAATAGAGCTGTAACTTTTTCCATTACTTAAACTATACCATTGGAAGAAGAAGCATCATGAAGAAAACTGTTGTGGTTGACGGAGATCTGTTTATTGTTTTTCATCTTGGCTGCTGAGATTCCTTGAATTTAAAAGAATAAGGAAACTTTAGTCCCTTCTTCACCTGAGTAAATATCATTTTATCTGTAGTTTTTAAATGCAGACAAGTAAAGGACAGGGCCAATCCATAGAATCTTTAGTCCATTTTGTTTTGCTTTGCTTTCCACATTACTTCTACTTAACACACTCTGTGTAGCAATGAAATTGGGCTGAAGGTGCTTCTCTGACCTCTCACCATCTCCCACAACCACACACATTCACCCTGACTGCCCCCTCATCCTTATGTTTGTTGTGACCTGCTTCTTTGTTTCTTCCTTTCAGAACCATTCACTTCATTCTTCCATTTCCCCGGTGAGGACTGCTCTCTTCCTTCTCAAATGATCAGAATGTGCATTGTCTGGATTTCTGTAATCATTAAAGCCAAAACTGTTAAATATTTATGTTTCCCAGGTGATAAGCCACCCCTTGCTCACCTAACCTGTTAAAATATAATCTGTTCTAGGACCAGAAGAACATTGTACACAGTATCATCAACATTGTGTGTTGATCTCCTGTGATGGACTAGATTCTTCTCACCAATGCAATGGCACAGAAGAGTTCCAGGGGACTCATGATGGAAGGGGATCTCCAAATCCAAAGGAAAAAAAAAGAACTGTGGAGTATAGATGCTGATTGAACCATACTATTTTTTTTGCTTTAGGTGCTGTTGTTTTCCAATTTGAGGTGTTTCCTCAATGCTCTGATTCTTCTCTTATATCATGACTAATGCAGAAATATGTTTGGGGGCAGCTAGATGGTGCAGTGCATAAAGCACCAGCCCTGGATTCAGGAGGACCTGAGTTCAAATCCAGCCCCAGACATTTTTTTTTGGTGAAGCAATTGGGATTAAGTGACTTGCCCAGGGTCACACAGCTTAGTAAGTGTTAAGTGTCTGAGGCCACACTAGTTGTGTGACCCTGGGCAAATCACTTAACCCCAATTGCCTAAAAAAAATATATGTTTAATGTTATATATATATATATATATATATATATATATATATATATATATATATATATATATATATACTTATATCAGATTACCTGCTGTCTAGGGGAGGAGGGAGGGAGGAGAGGGAGGAAGAAAAATCTGAAAGTGGAAAGCTTGTATAAATAAATGTTGAGAACTATCTTTACACATAACTAAAAAAAATACTTTTATCAAGAAAAAAATATAATCTGCTCCTCAGAGCAGCAGTTGACTTTCAAAACATCATTAACAACAACCCAAGGCTAATATAGTGCCTGACATGTCACCTCAAGAATCTGAAATTTTGTCCTTCTTTTCACCCTCCCACAACACACACACACACACACCCACACACACACACACACACACCAGCCTGACTTTGACTTTGAGAGTTAGTGGGTTTTAAAGTTCATTATTATGTGAGTGGCTTGGTTATGGGCCTCTCCTAAAAGCCCAGGAAATCTGGCATCAGCATCTCTGGGTTCATCATCAAATACTTGAATTTATGAATTAATTCATCCTCTAATTAATAAATATTTCTTGAATTTAAATAAATTTTTTCTCTTTGGTATAGACTCTTTGATTGTCTAGATCAAAATCACTTGATCTATCTTTAAAGTCACTATTATCCATCAAGCTTGGGACCAAATCCCTCCTTTTGGGTAAATTATCAAAAATATTCTATAGATAAAATTCATTTTGTAAATACTTCCTAGGTAAGAGATTCTTATATGTTAGGCTTTTAACTTATTTATTGTTTAAACTTATCTACAACAAATAAATGAGAGTTTCAGGAACACGTAGTTTTCTTTATTTGGGGTATTCCCTGATGCTGGTATTCAAAGCTTTACCAAAAAGAACCGACATATAGCTGCTCATTCTTTGCTCATGCTCCTTTCCCTTCACCAGTTACCAAATATCACAGCCAAAGTCCAATACTCTCGAACTCCTCAATGCCCTTAGATCCACTTCTTTATTTTTGCCTATGTTCACCTTAGCCTTTCTACCTAGTATGGCATCTTCTCCATCACTGACTGCTTTAATGCTATCTTTTATTCAGGTTCTAGGCTTGTATATAAGAAAAAGAATCACCACTTTGTGGGATGTGGGCATTGTCTATAGGTCATTTTGATTTTGAACTCTTGGGAAATGTATCTATACCATCTGCCCATATTTGACTCTCTCTTCATCAGGGAGAAGAGGAAGTGAGATAGGAATCAACTGTGCTATAATTTGGAATATTGCCAAGTGTTGTTCAGTCCTTTCAGTCATATTCAATTCTTCATTATCCCATTTGTTTTTCATGGCAAAAATACTGGAGTGGTTTGTCATTTCCTTTTCTAGTTCATTATACAGATGTGGAACTGAGATAAACAGGGTTAAGTGTCTTGCCCAGGGTCACACAGCTGGCATGTCTGAGGCCGGATTTGAACTCAGGTCTTCCTAACTCCAGGTCCAGGGCTCTTTCCACTGCACCACTTTGCTGCCCAATATCTAGGAGCAGTTCCAAATACCTAGCAGCTATTGGGATGTTTGTTGACTGGCTACAAGTAATCCTGAATAAGTATAATCTTCAGACTGGTAAAGGGGAGAAAGGAGAGTGGGCAGAGGTCTGTTTTCAGAAGGCAGAAGTCTCCAAGGGATTTTCCAAATTGTAAGCAGCAGATGGGATTCCATGGTCAAAGGTCTCCTTTGAGAGACTAAGAACCCAAGGTCTGGAAAGGTCATATTGGTAGTTAGATGCAGAGAAAGGACTACAATACAGACATCCTGACTTCAGTCTGGCATTCTTTCCATTCCCAGAGAATTACCTTAAAAGGGGAGCAGCCAAGAAACAGTGTTAAAAGTGGAATGCAGGCATGTCAGGTAAGAAGATAAGAGTAGAAAGAATGCAAAGCAAAAGTAGACCTTTAGCTTCTTTAGAGCACCACTTCTGGTGCTTGGCACGTAGTAGGTGCTTAAAAATATTAATTGATTGACTATTGACTTATATCCAAAGGAAACATTGACTTGATTCCATGGCCATTTATTTTATTATCATTTTTTAAAAAATTGATTGAGGACCCACTCTGTGTCAGGAAGTGTGCAAAGCCCTGGGAATGCAAAAAATAAAAAAAATAAATGTATTCACCACCTTCATTTTCCTGAAAGGGTAGGCAGCATGTATATAGAGCAATTATTGCTAATAATGGCCGGCCTTTATACAGTGCTCTAAGCTTTACAAAGTTTACTTTACAGATTCTCTCCCCCTCCCCCCCCCTCTTTTGGTGAAGTAACTGAGGTTAAGTGACTTGCCCAGGGTCACACAGCTAGTAATTGTCAACTGTCTGAGGCCGGATTTGAACTCAGGTCCTCCTGACTCCAGGGCTGGTGCTCTATCCACTGTGCAACCTAGATGCCCCTATAGATGTTATTTTACATATGAGGACACTGAGCCTGAGAAATTGAATAACTTGACCACAGTTCCACAGGATAGATAGCAGGTGTCTGGGGCAGGATGCAAGCTTAGGACTAATGGACAACAAGTCTTGGCCTTTATATACCGAACTCCTTCAAAATAGGATGTCTATAAAGATAAATGTAAAGGAATTTCTGGGAATGGATCACACTAACAATGAAGTGGACATTGGAAAAAGGCCTTTGTCATAGGATGCATTTGATATGACCCTTAAAGGAAGGTAAGAAGTGTGTGGGGGGAGGGTAACAATTCATATGCAAATGGCTAGAGGAAGGAGGTAGAATCCTTTATATAGAACAATTGTGAGTTGGCCAGTCTGACTAGACTGCAGTATGTTTGAGGGCAACTAATGTGAGAATGACCTGCAAATGGATTTGGAGCAGATTATGGAGGACTTTAAATGCCAAACAGAGTACTTTATATTTTAAATTAGAGACAAGGGAGAACCACTGAAGTTTCTTGAGCAAGGGAGGGACCTCATTTTAGAAATACCATTTAAGCAACTACATAGAAGAGTGTGAGAAAATGGGGTTTGGGGGACTCAGAGACCCCCACACGCATACACACAGGAACTCTAGTTGGTTTTTCAGGACCAGCCCAGAGTCAGGAGAATTTCAAAGGAAATATAGAACTACCTTCCTAACTCACCAAAGCAAGTTAACTGACTTAAGACCACCTTCAAGTCATGTTGATCAATGGACTTGAATGTTACCAGTCAATTGGCTTGGATCAAGGCGGAGTGACCCACCTCTACCTGAGACAGGTTAAAAACCCTGGAGAGGGGCCTCTCACTCTCTCTTGGCATGTGCTTCCTTCTCCCATGCTGCTCTCTCTTTCCCCTCTATCCTAGGTATATAGGGCTTTTTAACTTTCTGAGTCATGTGCTCTATCTCTTTACTAATATTTAATATATTTTAATGAATGTGTAATGCCCCCAAACTGGTACAATAGCCTCTAATTTGTTTTTTTTGTTTTTTTGTTTTTTTAGTGAGGCAATTGGGGTTAAGTGACTTGCCCAGGGTCACACATCTAGTAAGTGTCAAGTGTCTGAGGCCGGATTTGAACTAAGGTACTCCTGATTCCAGGGTCGGTGCTCTATCCACTGCACCATCTAGCTGCCCCTAGTAGCCTCTAATTTGTAGTAACAAATAAATTATAAATCCCAGCTAAATTCCCTAACACTTAGGACAATTATAAAGTGAACCACATAAAATTTTACTCGCCACAGGAGAGATCACAGAAAAAGTAAATGAAAGATGAGAAACTTCCTAGGATGATATGAGAGAATCTGGGTGAGATGTGAAGAAGACTTATACTTGTCTTGTGCTTACAAGAGTAGAGAAAATAGATCAGATTCAAGAGATTGAATGGAAACAAAATGGATGAGTTGAAAAATAACAATGGGAGAGAATGTGATAGAGGAAGGAACCAAGGATTACATGAAGATTGGAACCTAAGTGCTAGGGGCTTCAATAAAATAAAGGCAGGAGTTATTTCTTTCATTTCTTTCTAAAGTGCTAAAAATCTTCACTAGTGGAATGGAATCTTGAGAAATAAGAATGTTGACTGGAGATGGGCAAATATACTAATTCTCAAAAGGAAAATTCCAGAAACTCCTCCTGGTGAGCTCAACACTAATCCCCTCAAATTCAGGACTGGATTAAGCAGATGGTTTGTGAGTATATAGAAAAGGAAGGGGTAAGGCTGAAGAGTCAGGGTGATATCTTCACCAGGAGCAAGCCCTGACAAACTAATCTCCTTTCTTTTTTTCACAGGGTGACTGAACTGGCAGATCAAAGGGAGTCTACAGACGAATAAATCTGGATTTGGGTGAAGGAGCTGACAGAGCCTCTCAGACATCCTTGTGGACAAGATGTGGGCTCACAGATAGTGTGCTTAGACAGTTAAACTGCCTAATCTGAGAGGGGTTGATTAACAGATCTCTGTCAGACTACACGCAGGATATAGGGCTCTGGACTTCATCATGTCCACTTCAACAGTTTTCTCAGAACGTGTATAAGGGTAGAAAAGGTACCTTATTCAGCTAGAAAGAGCACTGGCCTGGGAATCAGAAATCATGGGTCCAAACTCCAAATTAGCCTATCACTTTGATAATTCATCATTTCTCCAGGATTCAGTTTCCTCCTCTAAAATTAGGAAGTTGGATTTAGTAATCTGTAAGTGTTATACTAGTTTTAAATCTAATTATTCAATAAAATTCTGAAAATATCGGTACTAGACAAAAACTAGGGACCTACCATGAGATAGAAGTACCAGCCCTTCTTCAGCTGTTGTCAAAACTACAAGTAGCACCAATTATCCACAGAATAACAATGAGGGGAAATGTGATAATCATGAATCAGAAAATGTGATTAAAAAATAACAAAATGAAAGTATATTGGTTCAGAAATCATGTTCCAAAGGAACAACAAAGGTGCCTATTCCTGAACAACAATTTACAGGAAAATTTATGGATTTTAAGGGAAGCTCTACTTTGATAATTATATAGATGTTGGATAACCAAGGTGTAACTATCAACTCAATGATTCTTCTTTCTTACATGTCATTCTTGGCTATGGTCTTCTAGAACTCCCCATTAAGATTATACATGAGCCTACAGACACCTTTTGGAAACAAAGGCAATTCTCAAAATATCTTTCTATAGAAATGGTGACCAGAAGTGATATGTTCACTTCTATATATTTTTCCACTTTACATAGTCAATGCCTTAATAAGCATGTAGCCAGGAGATATTCCAGTTTGGTGTGGAGTCTCATCTTCTGCTTAGATTCTTATCTCTATTGAGGTAGAACTTTTTTTTTTCAGACATATTGATAATTTCACTATACCCTAAGAGTATTAAAATAGTGCTTATTCCAGTGACTAGCTATTTCTTGTCTGAGCTATAGTCAATGTTTTGTGTATGATGATATCTATTTATTGGCAATTCTGTTATTTGACTCTCTGGTAATGTAGAGCTAATAACAAGAAGCTAGGTGGCCCAAGAGACAGAGCACTGGGCACAAGAATCAGTGCTAGGCACTAGGGATTCAAAGACAAAATCAAAGAATCTCCTTTCAAAGGATGTTCTGTTGAGGAGAGGGATATCTGAGCTTATTAACTGGAAAGTCATTCCCACTGAAAATGTTAACAACTAAGGGATCAGGAAAAGAGTTATCAAATGAGTTGGCACTTGAGTTGAGTCAACTTCTCTAGGTCTCATTGTCCTTAAAGGAAAAATGAGGGAGTAGATTGTATAATCTTTAAGGTTCCTTCAAGCTCTTGTTTTATGATGCTACAAAATCATTCTTACAATTTGGAAGAAGGAATTGATGCTATATATTTCTAAAGAACCAAAGTAGAAAACAAATATGTGAACATTTCAGAGAAGTAGACAAGCTCAGTATAAAGTAATATGTCCTACCAAAATATGCTTCAAAAATTTGGATGAGCTGCCTCAATGAGAAATAGAGCTTTCTGTCTCTGAAAATGCTTCAACTGGCTGGGCATGTTTAAGGCATCATGGAAAGCAGTGCTTGGGGATTTGGATCAGTTGAAGTCAAAAACCTCTCCTAATTCTTCATTTAATCATTTGGCTTATCTGGTCAATAGAACTCTTTGAAATGGCTCTGTCATCTCTAGAACTTTTTATTGGGGGGAGGGGGAGAATGGATTCAGAAGTCAAGATGAACGGAGACCAACAAAAGAATAAATCATGTAAAGTAATCTGTTAGTGATTTCCCTTCTTAATTTAATGGAAGAATACTCTGGGAGAATTTTCAGCAGGAAAACAAAAAGACTTCATAATATGACTTAAAAACACACACAAATAACATTCTCACCACCACCACCTTCAGCCTTCATATTTAGCAACTGAGAATTCTATAAAAGAGTCAGCTAGGTGGTACAGTGGATAAAGCACTGGCCCTGAATTCAGGAGGACCTGAGTTCAAATCTGACCTCAGACACTTGACACTTAGTAGATATGTGACCCTAGGCAAGTCACTAAACCCTCATTGCACTGCAAAAAACAAAACAAAACAAAACAAAATTAAAGAAAAAACTAAAAAGAGAATTCTATAACAAACATGAAGACACATAATACTACAGCTACCCTGAATAGCTGCATAACCAACCATTAGCCAGGGACTGTCTCTATCCTACTGTTCAATTAAAGCCATAATAAAGCAGAATTTCTCTGACCAATACCCCAAACACCAGACAAATATTGTTCTATATTAGAATTGTTTTGCAAAATGGATTGTGAAAGATCTGAATGGAATCTAGAAATGTTAAAATGTGGGAACTATCCATGAAAAAAATAATCAAAGAATTGAAATGATATAAAAGTCCTTAGAGAAAACCAACCTGACCATTCACACCATGCTGGACAAACGTGTGCCAGTATCTCCCATATTTCACAATTGAATCCAAATTTCTTCAGAGAGACATTGAAAGTTTCCTTATATCATATCTTCTAACCTCCATGAGAGGTCTTGCCTTGTGTGAGTTCTCCATAAAATAGTCTTTTAGGCAAATATATGTTTGGCATTTGAAAACATGACCAAACCATCAGAGTTGTGCCTTCTGCAGTAGAGTTCAAATGCTTTGCAGTTCAGCTTGAGAAAAGAGCTCAGTTCAGAATATTCCTGAGAAAATTCAGATGGAAGCAATTCAGTTTCCTGGCATGGTCCTAGTAGAATGTCTGGGTTTCACAGGCATACAACAATGAGGTCAGCAAAATGGCTCTGTAGACCTTCAGCTTGGTAGACAGTCTTCTGTCTATCTTTTATGTCCCACACTTTCCTTTGGAGCCTCCCAAACACTGAGCTAGCTCTTGCAGTGTGTGCATAAATCCCAACATTTATGTGTACATCCATGAAAAGTATATTGCCAAAATAAGTGAACTTAAACACAGCATTCAAAATTTCTCCATTTTTGTAATGACCATTTTCTGTTCTACATATGCAGGGTGTGGTATGGTCACATGTGTAGAGACATGCTCTCTGGAGTCACCAGTATAGGGTGAGAACCCAGTCACACATGTGCCCTACAAACCAGATGGGCACTTACCACTCACTATAAATTACATGTCCACTCTGAGGAATTCAATGAGTGTGATGCTCCTCTTTTGGAAAATAATAAAAGCCATGCATGCCTGTCTACAGGAGATGTTTCAAGAGAATTATAATGAATTATTGGCCCTATTGCCATGGCATATCTTTGTGAAAGACCCATAATCAATACCTGAAGTTAGCTGGGGATTTGTCTTTCAAACTTTTATTGTTCTTCTTTTGGACTGAAATTAAAACTTAGCAGCAAATTTGTGGAAATGAAAGTTAGAAAGTAATCAACACTGTGTTTTTCCTTTTAATTGAAAAAGCAAATGCTGTTCTGGTTCAGCAACTGTGGCTTAGCTATTTGGATTCTTTTTCTTTCTTTCTTTTCCCCCCTCTCAGAAAAGCTTCTTCATTTAGCTGGTGGAGAGAGCTGCTTTAATGCAAGCTTGAGTTAACAAGCAAAAAAGACTTCAATAAAAGGCAATGTCCTTCCTCATTTCTGAAATCAGATGCTAGTTTTTTATTCAAATGAGACATAGGTCCTTAACCCTTTTCCCAGATAGAAGGTTAGCCATTATCTGTCTTTGTAGATGCTTCAGATATACATGAGCTCTCCTTCCCCCACCATTAACCATTTCTTGCTAGGTGTTTGTTGAATCTGTGGCATTCCTTTTGCCACAGATCATTGTGCTGTTTTGATGGACTGGTTAAAAATAAACAGTTTAATATTTTTCCCATTTTTCTCAATGTTTTTGAGGAATAGTTTCCCTACTTTATCATCAATCTTGCACCCCTTTCCTCCCTCCTTCTATCCAAGTGGGGAGAAGAGATGCATGAAGGTCACCACTGAAGATTCATAAACCATTGTGAATAATGTCAGAACTATAATTTAATTAGTGCCCCATCTGTCACTTTCTGTTTGACGAGCACTAAATGTCCAATTATCATTTAATATCTGCTCTAATCAGTTCTGGCAAATTTTTCAGGCACACAAGAGATGGCATTAATAGATGAAAGTGAGGCTATACTGGCCACATTATCAGAGTGGAATTTTGAGCAGCACTGACTTCCTACCCAGAAAGGAAGCATTCATTCCAATTAGCAGGAAAGCCATCTCCTGGTCACAGGGTCACAACCTGCCTATAATAAAAGAATTTCTTTGTTCTGTCAAGTGCTCAGAAAAACAGTCTGGCCAATGATTTAGTAGGCAGTGCCGCAAGCAACTTCTGCAGAAGGCACCACATTTAGGAAATGGAAACCCCACTTCTGGAAGCAGCAACTATTCTTGGCTTGAAAGCTCTGAAAGATACCACTTTCTGCATTCATCCTGAATACCCAGCCTTGCTTTGGCAGCCTCTGCCCCATCAGACATAGCCATTACCACTAACAGGTGAACTGAATTCCACTCAGCAATATTACAGAACAGGAAAACTTAGGTAAAGCAAGGGTCTAAAATCTGAGAGCAGCATCTATAAGGTGGAGGGGTAGGGCAGCTAAAGGGGAACTGTTATGAAGGTTCCAGGCTGGCTCCACAGCACAGAGACTGGGGCTTCTAGACAATGGCTGTGTCCTATAATGACATGGGATACAGGAGTCACACCATGCATGATGATGTCTTCAAATTCATGTGCATATTTTATTAAACTTCCACTGAGACAAGACTTCCTCTTACCAAGTAAAACTCAGTGGCTTCTTACTGCCTCCAGGAGCAAATACAAAATGTTCTGTTTGGCATTCAAAGCCCATAACCCAGCCCCCTCCTACCTTTCTAGCCTTCTTAAATCTTACTCCTAGTCACATATTCTTAGATCCATTGGAGCTAGTCTCCAGGCTGTCCAACAAACAGGATACTCCATCTCTTCTCAACCATGGGCATTCTTTTGAGCTATACCCCATGCTTTGAATGTTCTCTCCTTTTCTTTAATTACTGATATTCCTGGCTTTCTTTAAGACCTAACTAAAAACCTACCTTCCACAGGAAGCTTTCCACAAGTGCTCTTAATTCCAGAGCCTTTCCCCTGTTAATTTTTTCCTACTTATCTGGTATATAGTTTACTTTGGATACATTTGTTTTCATATTTTCTCCCTCATTAGATAGTAAGCTCTGTGAAGGCATGGATTGTCTTTTACCATTTTGTACCCCAGATCTTAGCATAGTGTCTCACACAGAGGAAGGGCTTAATAATGTTTATTGCTTGATTGATATTTGCAGAAACCTCTTCAAATTATGTCTGACTGAATGTTCCATCTTTCCTATCCCATTTGTTTTTTTTTATGTTTAGAATTTTATTTTCCAAATTACATGTAAAAACAAATTTTGACATCAATTTTTTTAAAAAACCTTTGTGTTCCAACTTCTCTTCCTCCCTCCCTTCCCACCCCCCACCCCCAAGAACTCAAGCAATTCAATACAAGTTGTACATTAGTAGTCTCCACATTAGCTAGGTTGTGAGAGAAAACAGTTAAAAACAAAAGTTCAGATTAAGGAACTGTCAAAAAATATACTTCGATCTGTTTTCAGATACCATCAATTCTTTCTCTGTGGATGGATTGCAATTTCCATAAGTCCTTCAGAATTATATTGGATCATTGCATTGATGAAAATAACGACAGCATATCATCTTATCCTATCATTGTTATTTTGTATACAGTACATTTCACTCTGCTTCAGTTCATGTAGGTCTTTCCAGGTTTTTCTGATAGCATCCTGTTCATCATAACTTTTATATAGTACCTTAAACTTGACAAAGAATTTTCTTCACAATAGCCCAGCAAAGTAGGTAACATACATTTTTCCCTTATAATCAATCATCATAACTGTTTCCCTCCATGCTATTCCCTTCCAATGATATTTACTCTATTTTCTATCTTCTTTTACCCTATTCCTCTACAAAAGTGTTTTGCTTCTGACTGTCCCCTTCACCTCTCTGCCCTCCCTTCTTTCACCCTTCCCTCCTTATCCTCTTCCCCTCCTGCTTTCCTGTAAGGTTAAATAAGTTACTCCTCCCAATTCAGTGTGAATGTTATTTCCTCCTTTAACCCACTCTGATGAGATTGAGGTCTTTAAGCTAATTCTGTATTTTAAATTTGTCTGCCTCCTTCCTTAACCCTTCCAATGAAATCAAGCAATTCAGTATAAGTCATGAATGTGCAGTTATGCAGAACATCTTCATCTTCTTTGAAAGTGTTTTGCTTTTTACTATTCCCTCCCCCAATCTGCCCTTCCTTCCCCTCTTCTCCCCTGCCATCGCCTTTCCCTCCTATGTTCCCTCAGGGCAAAATATAATGCCATACCCACTTGAGTATGTATGTTATTCCCTCTTTGAGCCAATTCTGATGATAGCAAGGTTCACTCACCCCCCCACTCCTTGCCCCTCTTCCCCTCCCCTCTATCAGCTTTTTTCTTGTTTCCTTCATGTGAACTACCTCTCCATAGTCCACCTCTCACCTTTGCCCTCCCCCAGTGCAGTCTTCCTACCCCTCAGCTCTATTTTAAAGATTTCATCATGTGTTAGGTAGGTGGCACAGTGGACAAAGCACCAACCCTGGACCCAAAATGTCCCAAGCCCAAATCTGGCCACAGCCATGTGCCACCCCACCCTGCCTGTTACACACACACACACACACACACACACACACACACACACACACACACACACACACACACACACACAAGGATAAATTAAAAAAAATAAATGCTTTACAGATACCATCCCTTCATATTCAGGTTAGACATGTGTCTTCTGTCTAAGTGTATTCCTTTCAGCTACCCTAATACAGAGAAAGTTCTTATGAGTTAGAAGTATTATCTTCCCATGTAGGAATGTAAATATTTTAATCTTTTAATAATAACCCTTATAATTTCTTTTTCCTGTTTACCTTTTTATGCTTCTCCAGGGTCTTGTCTTTGAAGTCAAATTTTCTATTCAGTTCAGGTCTTTTCATCACAAAAGCCTGAAAGTCCTCTTTTTCATTGAAGTCCCATTTTTTCCTCTGAAAGATTATACTCAGTTTTGCTGGGTAGGTGATTCTTGGCTGTAGTTTCTGTTCCTTTGCCCTCTGGAATATCAAATTTCATGCCCTCTGGTCCTTTAATGTAGATGCTGCTAGATCTTGTTTTATCCTTAATGTCACTCCACAGTATTTGTATTCCTTTTTTCTAGCTGCTTGCAATATTTTCTACTTGACCTGTGAGCTCTGGAATTTGGCTATAATATTCCTGGAGGTTTGCCTTTTGGGATCTCTTTCAAGAGGTGATTGATGGATTCTTTCAATTCCTGCATGTTTTAAGTTGATGAAACAAATACCAAGTCTACTACAGAAATGGGGATTTTGATAGGATCATGGCTCCACTTTTATTTTGGTCACTATCTTGGTTAATCTCTTAGCCTGTAACCATAACACCTAAAGTAATCCTCTTGTTTGAGGCATGGCATCATTTAGTGACTAGCGTGTCAGAATGTTCCATTGAGTACTGGAGCATGTAGCAAATTATTTCTGAATAGAGAATAAAAATGGAGAAAAGTTCCTATGGAAGATCCAGTTGTTCAGTCCTCCAGCACCTGGGCCTTCCAGTAGGTAAATTGGTCATACTTTTTCTTTTAACTTAACTCTTCCCCTTGGGTCATAGCACTATGGAAAATGGAGAGGGGGAATGCTTCTTTGTATCTCATGTGTGGATACATACATACATACATACCCACCCACCCACCCATGTATACATATATACACATATACATATATAAATACATACATATATGCATACATATATACATACATACATAAACATATATATACACACACTATATATTTATAACAGATTCTGAACCCAATCCTAATATGCTGAACTATCTGGAAATAGTATACATACATGTGTTTTTATAAGGTACATATCATACACATGTATTATACAGTCTTACATGAATTTATATGTGTGCATATACACATGCATGCATACATATCCAAAATGTATCGTGTAATACATAAGTGATAAAAGGGTAGGAATAAAGTATTCTCAAAAAGACTTATGCAATATCCACAACCACATGAATGTTCCTAATCATGAATAATAAGAGAAATGCAAATCAAAACAACGTTGAGGTCTCATCTCATACCCTGGAAATTGTCAAAGATGACAAGGGAAGTAAAATGAACAAGAATTTATTAAATACCTAACATGTGCTAGGCACTGTGCTAATTGCTTTACAAATAGCTCATCTTATCCTTAGAACAAGCCCTTGAGGTAGGTACTACTATTATTGCCATTTTCCAGTTGAAGAAGTTCAAATAGCCTGAACTTAAGTCTAGGTTCACAAAGCTAATAAGTGAGGCTGAATTTGAACTCAATTCTTCCTGACTTCAAACCTAGTGCTCTATTTACTGTGCCACCTAGATGCTTGCTAAAATATGGAAAGTCTTTGTTGAAAGGGGTGTGGGAAGGTAGTCATAATTTTACATTGCTTGCAGGCTGTAAATCAATACAACCATTTTACAAAGCAACAGCATAAGCAAACAAAAAAGGGAATGTTTTAGAACTACAGAAAATGAGCATCCATCAAAGAAGAGATACAAGAATATACCTGAGCAAACCTCTTCTGCAGAGGGAGGAGGGCCATGAGTATTGCTGGGTACTACAGACTTCTTCACGCTATTTTCTGATATACTGATCAGTTTTTATGATTTTTCTTCTTTTGTATGAAAAGGCTCTTTGTTATATTAGGTGGTTCTCTGGGAGAGAGTGGGGAGAGCTACTGGACAAAATGATGGCAATGTGAAAATAGACAAAATATATCAATAAAAGCTTATTTTAAAAATATTAATACATGATCCGAGTCACTGAGTCAGCATATTAAATGAAAGTTCTTTTCTTGTATGTAAATATATGTATATGTATTGGCATATGCATATAGATATTCAGATATATGAGATATGGACAAATGATAGATACATAGATCAGATAAAGGGAGGGAGGGAGGGAGACAGAGAGAGAGAGAGAAAGAGAAAGAGAGGGAGAGATGAGTGTTGAATATTAAAATATAGCTTTTGTATCTGCCTGTCTCCTACAAACAGAATCAATAAACAGATCAGGGAAATTATAATATCTTATAATATCTCCTACAATTTGTTCCCATACCTGTCCTCCTACAAAATATAATAACAGATCAGAGAACATGGTTAAGAACCAGATCAGAGAGTTTAATATCTCTTATGAGACAAAACCAGATGAGAGACAGACAGAAAAAAAATGATCAATTTAACATTTTGTCCCAAGAAGAAAGACATAGCACATGATGATGCAGAGACTTCCTAAGAGAAAAGCTCACAGACTCTCTCTTTCTGAGGATACATAAAGTTTTTCTTTTCCCATGGGTTGAAGAATACAGATAAACCCATTACAAATGTAAATCAGTTAAACAATACAAATCAGTTTAACAGCTCAACTTAAAGCCAAGGCTCTGAATAGATAGGTGGAAACAGGAAGGGTGTTTATCAGAGTCAAAGAGGTCTCTTTTTTTTTCTTTCCTTCCTGGGGAAAGAAGATAGTGAATGAGAATTTCAAAGGGGTGTTTGAATTTGTTTATTCTCTTGGGAAAAGTAAATAGGGACTCTCTGATTCAAGTTGAAGTCTTTGAGCATAGAACATTTGCTCCTTTTAATCCAGGGTCCCATAAAAAAAATACTTTTGCATAATAAGGTACCTTCATCAAATCCAGCTGATTCATATATTCATATTAACAATAGACAGACAGCTACTACCCCACAAAGTCACTTTTCATATCTCTTCTCTCCATCATTACAAAGTCCTCTCTGGTGCATCTTGAGCTTCAAGCATGTGATAAATGCTTCAACTTGTTCTTTCTGCACACTTTCATCCAAAGAGTTTGCTTCAAGAGCCTACTGTTTCTAGGATCTGGCCCAGGTGTTGGGATATGACAAAAAGGCTACCAGGCTTGCACTCAGAAAGCTTCCTTTCTACTGAGGAAACAAAATGCACTCAAAGACAGGTAAATAAAAAGGAATTCGGGATTTCCAATTTACCCTATAGATATTGTATTTTCTTGGGGATGGAAAAGAGCTAGATGTTGTAGGTCCTGCCCCTCTCTCACTAGCTAGAGGTGTTTTCATCTGGAAAGTATGGGCAAATGTAGCCCTCAGGCTTCTTGTGTAAATCTCCCCCACTTGTGCTGAGGCCCCCAGTGTGGAAGCAGCTAACCCTCCCTTTTTTCCCTCCATCTGACAATACTGCAGACCAGGCAGGACTTGTCAGAACAGATGGGGTGGCACGTTTGGGAGGATGGAAGAAAAACAATCATTCTGCCACCACAATAACAAGATTGGCACAATAAGCAACAAGAGCAAACAGCAACAACAATGAAACAACACAAAGAATTTCCCTCTGGCCACTACATTCTAATAATAGCTCATTGACAAAACAGGCAAATAAAGCAGGCAATCGATTCACTCAGAGGAGGAAGTGAGTCAATTCCTGACAGACCTCTGAACTTTAATTAAGACTTCCCAACAGCTCTGTCATTTGGGAAGCTAAGTTGCTATCAGTTGAATGATTCTTTATTTTTTCACTTGAGGGGAGAGAGTCATTTGTGGTCACAGAGAGTGGGAACATCGCTACTGCTCCACTAAGTCTCATCTGTCTGGCACCTGGTCCAAACCCCAGATTGTTCACTTACTCTCATGGTGACTAGACCAAGTAACATCCATAATGGTAAGGGAAGAAGTCGGTATATGTGTGTATACATAAGAATATATATATATGTGTGTGTGTGTGTGTGTATATATATATACACACACACACATATACATATATAGGTGTAAAGGTGCAGATATGAATACACACTTTTTGCCATGTATGTGTGTACTGGCATGTATAGGTTATATTCATGTATATGTATTGCATGTATATGTGTATATGTCTAGGTATGTGGGGGGGGGCAGGAGAGAGAAAAAAAAAAAGAGCACCTAAGCACCAGGTGCTTTGTGCCAAGCATTTTTACAAGTATCTCATTTCATCCACACAACAACCCTGTAAGGTAGGTGCTAATATTATCACCATTTTACAGTTCAGGAAACTGAGGCAATCAGAGGTGACATGACTTTCCCAAAGTCACACAGCTAGTAAGTACCTGAGGAAAAAAAATGAGTCCAGGGCTTCCTGACTCCAGTCTCAATGTTCTTATACATTGATTCTCCAATGATTGACGGTTTTCTTAAATAAATACCAAAGCCAAATAATAGAATGAAAAGAACACGATGGTTCTTTTTCTTTTTTCAAGAATACACTTGAGGAAGGATCCCCAGAAGCTCTACTAGGTCCATGATTTCCTCATTCCCAAAGTACTTACTTATTCAACAACTCATTCCTCATCATATTCTGGGTGATTCTAGTCCAGGTTTTCCCATGAATCCTCTTTAGAGTTCCTAGCTAACATAATCAAGGGAAATGGTATTCTTCCTCTTTTTCTATCAGATAATTTGGGTAATAATTGTCCTACTTGGATCATCCATCTTTGAGATATAAATGACAATCTACTTTGTCCTTGTTTGGGAAGATTCTTCATTGGTCTAGACAGAAAAGATGTGGTTTTTCTAGATTATATACTTGCCTCCCCCGCAAAAAAGGAACACCCACTTTAGCCAGATTGAAAAACAAAGCATGCTCTTGAAGCGATATGGTCCCAGAATCTTAGAATGTGAAGGAGCATCAAAAATGGAGTTTAATTCCTTCCTTGGATTAGCCCCAGGATCTGACTGAACTTTTTGAACACAGGCAATATCTTTTGCCGTCCTTTGTATTTCCAGCACTTAGCACATTATCTGGCCCATAGTAGGTAGGCACTTACTAAATGCTTATTGACTGGCTAAGAATACCGACAAAGAACTATCACAAAACCCTTACCTGATGATATTCAAGTGAAGTAGACTCCCTCTGCCATCCATGGAAAGAGCCTCTTCTTTGTGGTCAGAGGATTAATGTTCAAATTCCACCTTAATGACTCCCTCTGTGACCCTAGCAAAGTCACTAGATCTCTTTGGCCCTCAATTTCCTCCTTTGTGTATTTGGCCTCAGAAGGCCCTTGCAGTATTGAAATTCTGGCCTCATGGTTCACCACCAACAGAAGAAGTCATTCCTCTTTTGCACTGTTCTATTTCTTAGCATACTTTTTCTCCTTTTTTTCAAATTTAATTATCTTTCTTCAACATGCACCTGTTATTCCAGGTTCTATATCTGGGGGCCAATGGAAACATGTCGAATTACTCTTGCATGGACTAACTCTTAAAATGCTTGAAGATAGTTACCACTTCTTCCCATCCCAATCCTCTCACCTCCTCCAGGATAAAAATCTTTTTTTTTTTTCAAACTATTCTCGTGTGTCATAAATGTGAGGCCCTTCACCATCCTGCCTGCTCTACTCACAATATTCTTCAACTTATCTGCACCCTTTTAAAATAAGGTACCTCTAACTCAATATGAGCTTTTGCAGATGAGTTTTCACCAGGACAGAATGAAATGGGATTCTCCCTTGGCTAGTCCTGGAAGTTGTGCCCCTCTTAATTAAGTCTCATCTCATTAGTTTTATTTAAGTGACATTTCACATGAGTAAACCACATTAGGGTTTCCATCCATTAAACCCCCAAGTCTTTTTCAGATAGGCCCACCCCATTTTATAATTGCATCATTTGATTTTGAAGTATAAGATTTTTTATTCTGATTGAGTTTCATCTTCCCATATCACAAAATTTCAGAATGGGAAATAACCCTAGCAGCCACAGAGATTAATCTATACCTCTCTCCTCCCCAATCATTCCTTCTATGACCCATTCACCCAGTGATTTAGCATTTTATTTAATATCTCCAGTGAGAAGGTAGCCATGGCCTCTTAAGTCAGCCTATGCCTCTGTAAGATAGCTCCAACTGTATGCATTCTCTCTTTATATCAAGCATCAATTTGCCTCTTTTACAATGTCCATCCATTTCTCCTACTTGTCTCCTAACACCACAGAATGAATCCCTTTCTTTTTCTTTTCTTTTTCTTTTTTTTTTTTTGGTGAGGCAATTGGGGTTAAGTAACTTGCCCAGGATCACACAGCTAGTAAGTGTTAAGCGTCCCAGGTCATATTTGAACTCAGGTCCTCCTGAATCCAGGGCCAGAGCTCTATCCACTGTACCACCTAGCTGCCCCATGAATCCCTTTCTTGACTAGCAATATGTCAAGTATTCCAAATCAACTCTCATATCTCTCAGAATATTTTTAGATAAAACTGCTAGAGAATTGGGTCTCCTCCCACTTTTAGTTGTGAAGTTTATTTTGTGAATCTAAGTTCTAGATTTTTATTCCTCTTGAATGTTGACTAATTCTACTCAGTCCATTGCTCTAGTCTATCAAGGTCTGTCATGAAATAGGTCAGCTGGGCTTGCTAGCTCTGGGTCATTTGTAAACTTGTGAAAATATTCTCTGTGTCTTTACAGACGTCTTGGCAAATGATGTTCCATACCATAATATAAGATGAGATCCCTTTAGACCTTTCCCAGAGATCCACTGTTCTTTCATAGCACTTTGTTTTACTGACACTTAGGAGAATATGCTATTTCATACCAACATCCATATTGGAAAAATATTCCACTCTCCCAAGAAACCAGGAAGTCTAATCTTCCAAGTAACTACAGGGATCAGCTGGTACCTTTATGATTCTATTCAATTAATGAAATTGTCACCCAAAAGTGACATTGTTGTCTCCACTAGAACATAAATTGTTCTGAAAAGCCACAATCCCCTTAAGTAATCTGACTTATCATGGACAATAGAGAACATATAACTGTAACTAAATTAAGGACTTGTCCAAAGCAAAAGAGAAAGATAGTCTAAGAGCCAAAAGAACCCTCCCATCTCCCTCTCCCCAGGTCCTGACTTGGTCCCCTGGGTGCCACTGCTGGTATTTCTTGCCAAGATCTAGTTCAATTCCACACAGAAAGTCAAAGTTAATTCTGATCTTTTCATAGCAGCATTACTAAGACAGGACAAACAATGGGAAATGTGCAGGAACAAGGACAGTAAATAATAATGCCTCATTAAGATGCAAACTGGTACTGTTGAAACAGATGGGTTAGCAGGGATTTCTATTCAGCTCATGAAAGAAAATGGCTGATTTGCATGAAAAAATCAGAATTTGAACAACATTCAGAAAAAAATATGGACCACTATTAAGATTATATCTTAGAAACATAGATTCAGAGTCCTAGGGAATATTAAATTTAATTTCTTCATTTTACAGATGGAGAAACCAAGGCCTGGGAAGTGAAAGGCCTTATCTAAGAGCTTGGAGAAACATCTGCACCCAAACTTGAGTTCAGAATTGTGAACTGAGTTTGAGCTTTCTCCTTTACTCTGGAAAACTGTTCTGCCACTGAGAAATATGAGCCCTATTAGACATGCAAATGGCTCATTGAATAATGACACTGTGTGTCTGTGATGAAAATGAAGTGTAAATGAGCCCACCTTGTGGGTGTAAAATCAAGTAAGTTAATTGTTGACCAAAAGTGTCATGTTTTATTAAGCACACAGGCGAAAGGTGTTGAAAAAACATTGACTGGATTTGGGTCTTGACTCAAGTTGCTCATCAATCAGAATCTTGTACATATCACACAAAGTAAAGGAAATAATACCTTTTATTTATGTCATCTGTGAAAGTTACAAAATGCATGTGTGATCTCATTGGAGACTTCAACTAGCCCATAGCGTAGGTCAGCAGAGATGGCCATTTTTAGAGAATAGCAAATGAAGCTCAGAGAAGCTCTGGGAATTTCCTATAGTCTCACACAACTAATAAGTGGTGAATCCAGGATTGAAACCCAGAGCTTCTAATTCCCAATCCAGGACTGCAAAGACACTGACAAATGAAAGTCTGATTCTTCTCTCACTAATTTGTAAATCTAGTTGATTCTATCATGGTGAAATTAGTAGATTGACACATGAAATCATAGCAATTCTTTGCTGTCCTAGTTGAAACATGTCAATAGGGAGCAAAATGCCAGACCTCAAATTTAGGACCAAACAAGATATAGACAACATAATAAAATATAAAATAGATAATTGTGATTATATAAAATTTAAAAAAATACAATTCTACAAACCAGTGCATCCAAAAGCAAAAACCTGTGGGGTGGGAGGGGGATTGCTACTAGTATCTCAGAAAAAAGCTTCATTTCTCAAACATATAGAAACTAAATGATATTTATAAGAATAAAAGTCATTCCCCAATTAATAAATGTTCAAAGGATGTGAACAGGCATTTTTTTCACACAAAGAAATCAAAACTATCTATAGTCATTTAAAAAAATTCTTTAAATCACAATGAATTAGAGAAATGCACATTAAAACACCTCTGAGATACCATGTCATGTCTATCAGATTGTCTAATGTCACAAAAAGGGAAAATTTTGGATATTGGAGGGGCTATGGGAAAACTAGGATACTAATGCACTGTTTATGAAGTTGTAAATTGATCCAACCATTCAGGAGAGCAATTTGGAACTATGCCCAAAGGCCTATAAAACTGTACATATACTTTGATTCAATAATACTAGTGCTGGGTCTATATCCCAAAGAGATCAAAATAATAAAAAAGGGGAAAGACCAACTTTTACAAAAATATTCAAAGCTTTTTTTTTCTGGCGGCTAAGAATTGGAAATTGAGGGGATGCTCATCAATTGGGGAATGGCTAAGAAAATCATGGTATATGATGATGCTGGGATATTTTTGTGCTATAAGAAATGACAAGCAAGATGATTTCAGAAAAACCTATAAAGACTTACATGAACTGATGCAATGTGAAGTGAACAAAACCAGGAAAACCTTGTACACAATAACAATAGTTTAAAATAAAGAATTATGAATGATTTACCTATTCTCAGCAATACAATGATCCAAGACCATCCCAAAGGAATCATAATTAAACATGCTGTCTGCCTTCAGAGAAAGAAATTATATTATCTGAATATAGACTGAAACATATTTTTTCATTCTCTCTCCCTCTCTCCCTTTCTCTCTCTATTTGATTCTTCTTGTACAAATGATTAATAATGGAAATGTTTTACATTACTGCAGATATATAACCTATATCATATTGCTTGCTGTCTCAGGGAGAGGGGAGGGGAGAGAGGCAGGGAGGGAATGATACAATTTCAAACTCAAAACTTCTTTGAAAATGTTTAAAATTCTTTCTAAAATGTAATTGTATAAAATAAAATATTATTGTAAAAGAATGACATCCCTTCATTCACTCATTTTATGGTTTTTTTCTAATTAAAATATTTTCTTTTACAAGGAAATTTTGAACTCCAAATTTCTTTGATCTAGGGAATGACAGTACTACCTCCATCTCATTTCATTAAGATTTGACTCAATCACAATTACTCAATTCAATCACCTGCTGATGAGGACTTGACCTTAAAAGTAAAGCAAAAAAGGTTTGGCCATATATAAAGTCATCCAGCTTCCATATTGTCTGTCATAGGAAGATACACAGTACATGCAAAAGTCTGGTAGCAATTATTTTGATGGATGAATTTTGAGGTAAAAATCAATAAGTGAAAATCCCTTGGTGAGGGAAACATACCAAGAGGTGCTTAAAGCAACTGTAATCACAAGTTTGGTACCATTTGAGTATCCATCAATACCGAGTCATTGGTCTTAAACAGAGGAGGGAAGATTGTGGCCCTGGAGAAGGGCATATCAAATTATAACCTACGTTTTTGAGCCTGTATATTATTAGAACAGAAACCGCCTAACCATCCCACAAACGAACAAGTACAGTCAGCTCTGGAATGATGGTGCTGCTTCAGGACAGCCCATCTTGACACAAAGGATGTCTGTACATCAACCAACTGGTTCATTCTGTCACGGAGAGGTAAGGAGACCATAAGTGAAAAGACAATTTAGGTCCAAATGGAGTAAATCAGTTTACTCTCAGTTTGTGAAAACAGTTGTTTCTTCTGTTACATTTTGGGTAGGCTTCTGTGGGTCATCAGACTCTGGACTCTATGCCATACTTATTTCATGACATTCTAATAATGTGAAAAAATGCCTATCTTTGATTTTGTTTCTCCTAAGAATTAGCTCCCTTCCCACATCATGCCCTGGTGAGGAAAATGGCAAGTCAATAGTTGCGCAGGCCCAGTGGGATATCTTATGGCTTGGAAATTTTTTAAAAGGCTCATATCCATTCTCTATTAAAAACTGGCATTTTAATTAAGCAATCAAATAGCAAACAACAGAGTCTAAAACAAAAGCTATCCTTCCTCAGATTCTGACTATGACAATCCATTTTCTTGCCTTTAATTATTTTGAATTACTCAATCAACACAATTCCTTTTGTTCCATGAGGCCCTGTCCCATGGCCAACATGGGGCAGGGTGCTAAAGAATTCTTTCTCATAAATAGCAAAGTCCCAGCCCCATCATAAATAGTCAATTGTTCAACAAGAAAACCTTTACCTAGGGGAGAATCTCAGGATAGGAGCCCAACACAGTGAAGCACATGACTTTTTTTTGTTGTCATGACATTCTGGACCTAATGCTAGAAGTAACTTTCAGAATCATCCAGTGCAACCCTCTTGTTTGACACATAAGAAAATGAAGGTTCAAGGAAATGAAGAGATTTGCTCAAGGGCCCATACTGCACCCATTCATGAAATATGATTCAAAGCCCTAGAGGGGATCTAGGTCTCTAGACTCCATTCCTCAGGCTTGTCCAGGAGTCTAGACACATAGATAGAAACCATACACTGAGAGAAGCCAGAATTGGCCAAACCAATCTGTTTTTGTTTATCTAATGCCTGGCTACCTCCTTGTAGACATAGAAAACAGAAGCCTGTTTTCTATCTGTGCCCTTGGAAACTGGAGCTGTTTGAACATTCCAGACAGTTCTCCAGGTTGAAAGCACAAGTTTAAGTTCAACTAATCTGCCACATTCCCTGACACTCAATGAACTGCTCAATTTCATTAGTCCCAGCAACGAGATGAATTCCTCAAAACCATGAAACCACTTCCCACTCTCCCCTCATTTCCTCCAGTTTCTGATATTGGAGTGTATTTTCTCCTTGCCAAGACTAACCCATCTAGATGTGCCCTTGATTCCATTCTCTTTCTCCTTCTCCAGAAAGTTGCCCCCTCACTCATGCCCCTCTTTTTTTCAATACTAATCTCTAAGGGTGCCTTCTCTAAAGTCTCCAAAAGCCTTTTGTTCCCTCCCTCCAAAACAAGAAGGAAAAAAAAAATCTTCATTAGACTCTACTATCCCCTCAAGCTGTTTCCCAATATATTTCCTCCCTCTCTCAGATAAACTTTGACAAAAAACCCCAAAACCTACACTCAATATGTGCATTTTCTTTCTCACTACCTCCTTAATGTTTCACAGTTTGGCTTCAAGCCTCACAATTCAAATGAATCAGCTCTCTCCAAAGTTACCAATATTTTTTCAATTATCAGATCCAATGATCATTTATCAGTCTTCATTTTACTTCACTATTTTCTCCAATAAATATCTAACTCCAAAAAGCTAATACAGATTCAAGATTCTTAGTTTTTCCACATAGTCAACCAAATTTTCATTTAACATACATATGGTAATTTTATATTGGATCCAAGTATTTGAACACAGTAGGAAAAAAATTAGATCCAATTTCTTGGTTTGAGTTTTCCTTGCTCTTCATGCCATATAAAATATTTTTACTTGCTCTACCAGAAAGGGTGCTGAGCTAGCATGTGATACCACCCCTCATTAATACAGGTCATCACTACATTGGGTATATGGAAAAAATGTATGACAATGAGCTATGAGTGATAAGATACATGTAAGAAATGGCAATAAGGGGGATGGATGCTTTGAATCTTTCCTCAATGGAAGAAATTTTGAACATGGCTTTCTGGTCTGACAACTGTACAATCCTCCTCCCTGACCATAGCTCCTTGTCTCAATGGACAAAGGAAATCTTAAATTAAGGAACGTGGTGTGCCCTTCTTATGAAATCAAAGAGAAATTAAGTAGGGAAGATGTCTCCAACCAGAGATGAAATGAAACTTACCACCAAATGTGGCCAATGACAAGTAATTGGATGTTTCCGTCCAAAAGGAAAAAAAAAGATTGAACAAAATGTCCAGGCTAGAGTAGATAATGTTCCTGCCTCTGAAGCTTGTCCAGGTTAAATCTATAGCAGAGTTCTGAGACCAGCTCTCGTGTTATGATGTTATCTTGACTATACCATACCCAACAAGTGGCTATGCTTCAAGACTTCCACAGTGCACTAAAAGCTACAATGAGGTGCATGTCGAACTTATGTAAGGGAAATCTCAGTAACAATTAGAAATATTCCAAAGTGAAATGGATTAGCATCATTCAGGAAAAGGCTGCCCCCCGAGGTGGTGTGTCCCTCCTCACCTAAGGTCTTTACAGAAAGAGAAACTCAATGATCAGTAATAGAGGACACTATGGAAGAATATCTGTTAGCTGTGTGGTAGACTAGCTGAATGTTGAACTCTATTCCAGATGCAGGAGCCTGTGATTCTCTGAACAATCTGCAGACAGGAGTCCCTTACTTTCTCATAAACTGTAGGAATCCTTTGGATTAAATGAAACAGACACCCATAATCAAGCTACCTATTTATAACAACTGTCAGTCACAAACTTATAGGGGGAAAATGACAATAAAAGACAACACATACATATTAAGGGAACTATTTTTGGTTTGTAACCTGTAATTTGGGTGGGATAGCTAAAATGTGCATCTGTTCTCTTATTTGAAATGGAGAAAAAACATGATTACCATCTAAAATCATTGGAGGTTTTTTTTAAGTAAATATATATCTCATCGAATAATAATCCACTGAAAAAGGGAACCAAAACATAGAAATGGAAATAGACAAATGGGATAGATTGCTAACCTCTGCCCATTTTATTATTCACCTATTTCTCTATTACCAGTCTTCATGCAAACTTTCATCTGTACAAATGATCAATATAGGCATCCAGTCTTAGGACTGGAATTTGATACTGAAATTAATTATATAAGACCTTCAAAAAATTTTGGAATAAGCAAAAAAATCTCAACTGAATGAGTCCTCCTTGGCTGGCTGCAGCAGAGAGAGGGGGAACTCTGCCCATCTTTACACATGGAATCTGTAAGCAAATCCTGTCCATGGCATTAAATGATTATTTCTCTTTTCCAATTTCTCTACCATTCTCTTCATCCAAATGTAACTAACTACCCAGGGTCTTTCAAAGTGAACATCTTGCTAACCTCTGATAAGCTGGTTGTAAATAAGAAATTAAAAGGATTGAGACAGCACTCATGGTTCTCTGGGCTTTCCCTAGCATGCCATAGAAACCATCTTACACAAGTCCACTCTCCTCCTGGACTCCTCAAAGGGGAAGTGGCCTTTTTCCTCTTACTCTGATTGGCTGGTTCCTCCTAAAACCTCCATGTTTAGCAACTGCTCAGGCTACTGAGGGCTGCACTCTGAATCTCCAGACTTTATACCATCACAAAAGAACCCCCCTCCCTTTTTGAGTTTTCTTCTATGTTAGAAATAGATAAACTGAGGCACAACTCCAAGTCTGGTACAAAGAAGGAAGGTCATTTTATTACAATCTTGCAAGAAAGGGAAGGCACTCTAGAAGAGTAGGGTGCCTTTCCACAGCAAAACTTCCCTATTTATCCTAGATCTAACACAAAGTCCCTTCCCCATCCTGGTTCACATTCTTCATGATACTTCCAAACATGTAGACCACCTCCCAAATGTGGCACCACTGCTGCCCCCCCCCCAACTCCTGGTAATGTAATCAGCTATTTACATTCGTTTATTATTTATATGTCATCATACTCTGGGTATGGTTTGGAATTATTGTATATATCACTAATATATTCTCAGTTATGCAGCATAGCACGCATTTTTACCATCATACTGTCTTTGGTGAAATTAATGAGATTTTGGAAGTATGGAAACTTATCATTTCAGAGACTAATTTGCTGTGAACTCTGATGCAGGCCCTGTAGAGAATATATGTGCAACAAAAGGAGAGACAGGTATATGTAAGTCCATGGTTTGCTTATGATGGTGACTATGTAGAGCACAATTACTAGGCACAGTCCAGTATTCATCCTCTCTCCCTCCTAATTTAACCTAATTTAACTGAACTTAATTATCTTTTTATCTCACTCAGTTGAACTCACCTGTGGCCTAGCACAATCACTGGCTGTCTCGGAACCATGAGATATGGTATGATAACCTTTCCATAACATTTTCAGGTGTCATGAACACATACTAAATTTGGCTTTGATCCAGACACATGGTGGTAAAAAGTGTTACACATTGCATAACTACCTCAACCCTCTATTACAAGTCTAACCATATAAAGGAAGGAATGTAATGGAATTTATTAATTTTATCATTGACAATGCTATGCTAAGGTTTAGTAAAAATACAGCAATTCAAACAGTTAAAGAAGAGAATCCAGCTTTCCAGACCAGAGTCCAGTTTCCTCCTGATGACATCTTACCACTTCAAGAAGACAAGAGAACTCAGAGACTTTATATGAACTGTTTTGCTTTGTTAGTTTTTACTATCTCCTTTCTGTTATAATATACATCATCTGTAACATGTACCTCTGCAGAGGCCCTCCCTTTGCAAGACTAATGTCAAAGCGTCGGTTCATGAGGACAAAAAAAAAAAAAAAAATCGCCCCTCTGGACAAAACTTTTCTCTCTTCCTTTTCTATATTATTGTTCACATATTATTAGTTAGCAATAGTTATTATATTCTTTTTATTGTTCCGTCAAGGAAACATTTTGTTTCTTGAGGAACAACAGGGGGGACTGTAATGATTGGAATGACGCCACCTACTGGAGACTTGCTGTGGAGAGCTCCACCATGAGGAAAATGCCTCAGAGGCATTGTGGCTTTTCCTTGGCGTCAGGAAATGACGCTTGCTCATGGGTGCTGTCTATCAAGTCTACCAGCCAATCAACTGGAGGAGCCTCCTATGGTCTGGGAGGAGACAGGAAGGAGGAAAGGGAGCCTGCGCAGAGAGCGCGGGCCCTTTTTGGCTTCCGGACTTGATGGTGGTGGCGGCAGAGGACTTCACAGGAGATTTGAGGAAAGATAGGAATGCCAGACTGTTAGAATTCTGTTCTCAATCTTTTTCTTTCTATTTTCCAATAAACCCTTAAAAACCTAAACTCGTTTTATCAGTGATTTTTAGTCAGTTTCCCCCAAACTGGGGGAACACATTAGAATCCACATTTAGAATCCACATTTAGAATCTTAAATTACACAGACTATTATTATGGGTCTATAAGCCACCACCAATGAAGCTGAGCTATTGAGGCTAAGCTGTGCATCTCAAATGCATGCTCCCTGCTACACACAGAGAGATGAAGAGGGGGGATGATGGCAGTGTGTGCTTCACAGTGCCCTTCAGACACCTCTCTAAACTGCATTGCTACAAGTCCCTCACCTTAAGCTCCTTATCCTGGAAAGATCACAGGACTAATAAGTAGGGCTAAAAGATGTGGAGAAATTGCGACTTTGTACCCTTCTACTTTTTCACATATTCTAAATAGAAAAATTACTCTCTGACTGTAAATGTAGGAGGAACTTCCTACTGCTCTTTGAGGCTCAGTAAATTGAAGGGGTTCTACAGAAATAGAAAGCCATTTTCCTGGTGATTATCCTCTTTTAAATTAAAGATGCATATTCTGCTTCCTAAACTCTTTTTAAACGATACAATGGACAGTTGGGAGGGAGAGAATACCTCAAATCAGTACCTCTGCAAAGTTGATGGAAAAATGAAAAGCCCTCTGTGTACAACTAACATAAATGGGGTTTTCCCAGGGGGATATAAATTGGAACAATTGAGGTTAATCTAATTGCTGGCCAATGAAAACAAGATGAGCCACTATCTGTGAGAACTCTGCAGGAACCAGGGAAGGGCTTGTGGCTTGTGGATCACAAGAAGAATTAGACACTGGCTAAGGGATAGAACAAATAGAAATCCAGGAGTTTATGTCAGTGGGAGGAGAAGATAATACTGCAACATAATCCATTAAAGGTGTGAAGAACATCTCCTCTAGACCTTAAATCTTCAACCTTAATGGACGGCTGAGCATCTCCAAAAGGCTATGCTGAGAAGGAATATACCTACAAGGGAAATTCCCTGACTCAATCATATCCTGCATATCATTCTCTCCTAGTGTATTCAATTTCCACCACTACCTGCAAAGCCTTTATCATCTTCTACCTGGTGGGGTGAAGTAGAATGGAGGAAATCACCCTGAATTTGGAGAAAATGGACTACACTAGGTCACATCAGGACACTGCTACACAAACTACCTGTGGGACCTTCAGCAAGCTAATTACTAAGGTATCACCTCACGATCTGATCACTAATGGAAGGCCATTGCCATTGTTCTTTTGACTAAGAGTTTCCCTTTGTTTCAGGACAAAATGTGCTGCCAGTAAGTTTCTTCATGAAGATATTTGAAAATGTCCCTGATTAAACCCGTTGAATTGCTCATCCATTAACAATCCAAATCAGTCCAAATTAATTGTGCTGCCATCGACAAGGCATCCATGACCTGGTCCCAAATATCCTTTCCAGTTTAACCTCCTATAAGTCTTCTAAATGCTTTTGACCTCCCAGGCACATTAGGGATTCACTTGGCCCTAGACATGACCCCAAACTCCCAAATGTCTACTGACTTACTCTTCTTGCAGGGTCCTCCTACCCACATCTGATCATCCAAATGCTTCTTTTTGTTCAGATTCTTAAAATAGCAAGTGAACGCTTGATGGCAGATTGAAGGGAACTTTGAGGAGAAGTGATCATTGAATAGCATAATTTGTGATAGGGAGAGAGAAGAAAGCTTCAAATAGTGTAGTGTGCAACCTTGTTTGGATGAGAACAGATTCCCAAAGGTTCACCAAGTGCATGGAATAATAAGCTCCTGGAGAAAAAAATCCAGGAGGGATGGGTGGGGCTTTCTGGAATGAAATTCTTGAAGCAAAAGGAGAAAAAATCCCAATGAGTTGAAAAGGGGGAAATTGTTTATGGATATGTATGTATATATGTGTGTATATATGTGCAATCATATACATATATGTACTTATTGAATATATAAATATATATTGGATAATCACTATATTTCACTGTGTATGTATGTGATAATTTTATGCTAATGATATTTTATACATATATACACAGAACATATATTACCTTTTATACATACATATATGTATGTATGTATATGTATTTATATGTGGGGAGGGATGGATAGTGAGTGAAAGTTTGGAGAGTAGGAGAGGTTTTGACCTTCCTAGAGGGTTATACAGAGCATCTCCATCTATAATCTGCCCTTTTCCAGACCTGGGACCATTGGGTTGGTTCTGTATGATAATAGAAATTCTTTTAAGAGGCTGTAGAGCTGAAGAAACAAGGACTAAGGCTGCTAAACCCAAACTTCATACAGAAGGGAGACCTAGAGACTTTCTGTTCTTTCTTTACCCTTTCATGTTGGTTAGTATGGCAAGACTGTCAGGTGGTAACAAATGAAGAAAATCCTGGATGCTGGATCTCCCAGACAGCAATGAGGAGTCCAAGAGTCTTTGCTGCTTCTGTGGTGATTTTCTTCTCCTTTGGGTTGAATGTGATTTCCCAGGCAACTGTCTGACTGCAGGACATGGACCAGAAATGGAGGTAGGGGCAGAGATCACAAGAGCACCAGCAGTGCCCCTAGAAAGCTAATGGCTGACAATGGAAACAGATCCCGTAGACAGATGTGGGAAGACAAGCAGCAGCCCAGAGCTGACCCCTGTGTCCCCAGAGTGAGAAGCACCCTGCAGGAGAAAAAAAGTGATGGCCCTTCCCTCTGGAAAGACCAAGTCTCTGAGCCCAGTAAAGAGCTACAGTGAAGAGCTCTTTCATGATGTCTCCATGAGGGAGAAAGGGTAACCAGGGGCTCCTCACTAGAAGGATGCCTTCAGTTTGAGCCCACATTCCCCAGGGACTATGTATGTCTGTGTGAGTGTGTGTCCGTGTTGTAGGGAGGAAATGTGCCTTTGTTTAGGGGGAATGTTCTCATCTAAACTCATCTCCCTATACCTAGTTAATAAATACCTTTTAAAAGCTAATGAAGGCTACCAGCTGATAGCAAATGAAGTGGTGATGGTGGCTTGTGAATGAGATCAACTGAAGGCCAGGCTCCTTCCTGGAAGTTTCAAGAGAGGCCCTGAGGACAGAGGTGGCCACAGGCCCAGCAGCACCTTGGGGGCCACTTCCCTGGTGCAAATGGACAAGTTGTGGCACATTAATGGAATGAGATATTAGTGCAGTGTAAAAAAACCTCGTGAATATGAGAATGCAAAGAACTATGGGATACCTTCAGAGCAGGTAAAAAGAAGCAAAGAGAACCACATAAAGAAGATACACAAGGCCTAAAAGAATGTCACCAGAAATAGCTCAAAGACAGAGGAATTTGGGCAGCCTAGGAGAATGACTGACTGGCCCCAGGGAGCAGATGGTGAAGCACATTTGCTTTGGCTCCAGAGCCAAACAGGAGTGCCCTGTAGCTTCTGGTTGTAGTCATGGTGCTGCTTTATTTTCTTTAACTTTGAATGATAAAACATTTTATGAATTGGGGATGCAGGGAAGTGTTGGTGATATGAAAGACCAAGCAAGAAGGCATCCTGGACACCTTACTGGTTTTCCCCTTCTAGAACCAGTGCTTTGTTCAATTCTTGTGGAGTTTGATTCCTGAGATCATTCACCCTTTTGCTCTGATTTCTTCTTAGAAATGCCTCATGGATACAGGGACATGTACAGAAAGAGACAGAGACAGAGAGATAGAAAAAGACACACACACACACACACACACACACACACACACACACACACACAGAAATTTGTAGTGCCTTTTTCTTTCCAAATGACCAGGCAGTTGCTGATCTGTTTATGCATAGTCAAGAATGGCAGATTTTAAACAGTCATTGGGATGTAGTGTGTTCCTAACAGGCACAAATCTTGGAGAAGCTTCTGTGACTTTCTATCAGTCCTTTTGCCAGAGACATCTCCCTGCACAATCAGGGACTTTGCCGGTAAATTCTTCTTGTCCTGTCTAAATAGCATGTGAGTGGTTTTTTGTTTTGTTTTGTTTCTGTCTCTGAAGTCTCAGGGAGTAAGAGCAATGGAAAAACAAAGCACCCCGTGATTGACTTCAATACTGTCCGGTCACAAACAATGTCACTAGCCTGGGATCAGAGCCCTCTCTCAGCACTCTATGCATGTTAAGTCATAATCCCCGGGATAACAAATCCTCTTCAGAAGGAATCTCAAGTGGGAGACACAGAAAACCTTCTTAATCCATCAAATTAAATACCCAAGGACAATTATCAACCGATATCCACAACATACCCCAACATGTTCAGCATAATTGGGCAGAGATTAACCGAGTGTAATTGGCTCATTTACCTGCTATCCAGAGCTTGCTCATTCCTGAGAGGCCTAAAGCTTCCTTTGTGCCCAAGCACTTCCTGGAGGTGCCTGAAGTTGGCTGGATACTCCATTGCCTGCTGACCTCCCTTTCCCAGAACACAGCAGATGACCAGCACTCGTCAGGGGGGTCAGTCTCCTTGTGTGGCTCTCCAGAAGCATTACAAACCCCAGATCAATCAGGCCCCCAATAAGCATTTGGTCAGTACCTGCAGCAGCCCAGCCTGGTACTTGCTATCAAGCTCACAAGGACAGAAGCGAAGAGCTTCCACTCTAATGGGGGAGACAACGTGCCCCCACATCAGTGCTTGTAAGCAACTGGTAGTTAGTCTCTTTCTCAGCTCCACAGTCCTTGCCCCCGTATAGGAACGCCCAGTTTCTGGGTTTGCCATTTCATCCTCTATATCTTTCTTTCAGGGCTTGGTATTCCCCATACCTACAATACATTCCTTCCCCATCTCTGGTTGTCAGAATATTCTTCTTCCTCCAGAACTCAGGTCACTTGTTATTTCCTTTCAGAATCTCTGACATGGTCTTAATGTAGCTTTGTTTCGGAGGTTTGGAATCCCAACATTCCACTTCAAGAAAAAAATGAGCACAAAACAAGATGATGAAGCAATTTTGCTTTATTGAGGGAATAGACATATAGGAAAGGCAGTCAGGATGAAGGGAAACAGGTCAGATTCCTTAGAGTCCCAGAGTGCAATTGGGCACCCTTCTAGATGATGCAGTGGATAGAGCGCCAGGGCTGGAGTCAGGAAAACTCATCTTCCTGTGTTCAAATCCATTCTAAGACACTTACTAGCTGTGTGACTTTGGGAAAGTCATTTAACCTTGTTTACCTCAGTTTCCTCATCTGTAAAATGAGCTAAAAGAAATGGCAAATCACTCCAATATCTTTGTCAAGAAAACCCAAATGGGGTCACAAAGAGTGGAACATGACTGAAAAATGACTGGTCAACAAAATCTGTCACTCAAGTTAGTGTGATCACTTTCAGTTTTGTACCATCTGCAATTTGGAGCAAGTACCATGGACTCTGAGTATCCCCTGCCTGTGCTTTTAGTACAGTTTCTCATAAATCTTCATGTCTACACTGTCTTCTCATTGCCCCTGGCCCAAGTGATGGATCATATTGCTTCCAGACTCAGAACAATGTGTAGAAATAAGTACCACCCAAAGGAAAACCAGTTGGGGGTGGGTCATAAAGCTGGGAAGGCAAAGCCAATAGTAGAACCTAAATCACAAGTCCAAAGCCAGAATTCTTTCAATTATGTGTCATTGTCCCACTTCATGTTTTCTACCTCTGAGAAATAAAATAATGCTGTAGAATGGAAAGAACCCAGGATTCAAAATAAGGGGTTGGCCTTCCTAGCTCAACTAGGATGTGACTCAGACCTGCTGAAGGGTCTTAGAATCACTTCTCCCTCCCTTTCCACTTGAACCCAAGTAAGATTTGGATGTTTCTTCTTCACTGCCCTGACTGTCTACCTCCAGGTGCCTCTGGAATTGAATAGCCTCTGAGCAGTTTGGGTCTTTCAGGGTTGGGAGAGGGTGGTATGGGGTCTCAGGGAAGGACTACTTGGGTTCTAGCACTAATGTAACCTGGAAGGGTGTGCCCAACTATGCAGCACATTGAAGCAGTTCCTGCCCCCGGAACCAGGGAGAGATGCCAGGAGCTGAACCAAATCAACTTGCATTGATAAAGACCTCTGAAGGCTAGTTGCAGTGTTGGAATTTCTGCACCCTCCTCTAAGGCTGCTTCCTGCTGTCTGCTTGTCCAAATTAAACTGACAGAAGTATACTAGCTCAGGCTCACTTTCTTATTTCTTTCTTACTCATGCTATGGTGGAGATCAGGGGGAACAGCTGAAGAATATGATAAGGTCAGAAAGGAATGTGCTAACTGCATAGAACATTGCTCTGCTCATCACTTTGTATTGGTTTTGGCTCCCAAAATAAGCCTTCTTTGCCAAGAGAAAGATGTCCTCCTCAAGAAACAACAGTGAGGAATGGCAAAAATCCTAGATTGGAGAGATGTGGGTGCAAATCCTGTCCCCATCTCCAACTTTAAAAAATTGGGGCAAATTGCTTAAAAGACTTTGAATACTTAAATATCTATTTATAAATTGAAAAGGGTTGAATTGCCATTAGGCCTGAATCTGGGTTTCTGATTTCCTTCTTTCTTCTGGTGAGGTGGATTCCATAGCCTGGTGAGGTGCTGAGCCTGGGATAAATAGATACAGCTGAAGTTGGGCTTAGGGGGCCTAGAAGTTCCTTGTAAAGCAAGGCCTTATGTGTTCATGGCATTTCATTAGAAAACGGGCTGCTAAATGAAAGCTAGTATTCTTTTCTCCTCCATCTCTGTAAGCCCAATAAGCTTCACAGGCTCCTTCTTCTGCTGTGGGAAGGTGGGGATGCAGACTGCCCAACCTGCTTGTTGCATATGAGAAAACTGAGTCCTGGACCAGTCCTGTGGTTTGCCCAAAGGACTGCAGCAGGCCAGCATCAGGGACAGGTTTGAAACCCCAGCCCTCTCCTGTCTCACCCAGATAGGGCGGCTCTCAATCACAGAGGCTAGACTGAGCTGCAGGGGAAGCTAAGAGTGCTCCAGTCTCCACAGAAAAAGGAAAGGAGAAACGTTCCAGGAGCCATGGAGCTGGGGCTGTGTTGATAGATAATGTGGGAACTGGAGAGGGAAGGAAACGCGTTCTTTTTGATTCTTTGGGACTTTTAGGCATAGAAATTGCCTAGATTCAAAAAAAGAAAATTAGGGGAAGCTAGGTGGTGCAGTGGATAGAGCCCTGGAGTCAGGAGTAGCTGAGTTCAAATTCGGCCTCAGACACCACTTACTAGCTGTGTGACCCTAGGCAAGTCACTTAACCCCAATTGCCTCACTTAAAAAAAATTGCCTAGATTTCCACTCCACCCCCAAACAACAGCAAAAACAAAACAAAACAAAACAAAACAAAAACCCTGGAGTAATGACTCAAGTTCCCATAAAAGATGAATGTGCACATATCATCTGGATGGTAAGCATAGAACTAGCTGGGTTGTAGAGATGTGAAAGTATTTCTGACCAAATAAGAAATAGAGAGGATCGCAGGCAGTAAAATGGATCATTTCGATTACATAAAAATTTTTTAAAAGTTTATACACTCAAAAAAAAAAACCCTCAATGCAGTCAAATTAGAAGGAAAGCAGGAAACTGGTGACAGGGGGTGGGACTACAGCAAGTTTCTCTGATAGAGGCCTCATTTCTCTAACATAGGGAATTGAGTCAAATTTTTTAAAAGACAAGTAATTCCCTAACTGATAAATGATCAAAGGATATAAAAAACAGTTTTGAAAAGAAGAAATCAATGCCATCTACAGTAATAAGAAAAAAGAGCTCTAAATCACTATTGCTTAGGGAAATTAAAATTAAAACAATTCTGAGGTACCACCTCACACCTATCCGATTGGCTAACATAAAAGAAAAGTAAAATGACAAATGCTAGAGTGGCTATGGAAAATCAGGGACACTAATGCACTTTTGGTGAAGTTGTGAACTGATTCAACCATTCTGGAGAATAATTTGGAACTATGCCCAAAGATTTATAAAACTGCCCATATTCTTTGACCCAGCAATACAATTCCTAGAGATCAAAGAAATCAAATAAATCAAAGAGAAAGGAAAATGACTAATATTTACAGAAATATTTATATCACCTCTGTTTGTAGTGGTAAAGAATCGAAAATTACACGGATGCCCATCAGATGGGGAATAGTTAAAGAAGCTGTGCTATATAATTGTGATGGAATACTATTATGCTATAAAAAAATTAAAATCATAATGATTTTAGAAAAACCTGGAAAGACATATAAACCAATACAAAATGAACTGAGTGGAAACCAGGAGAAAAAAATTACACAGTAACAGCAATATTGTACAATGATCAACTGTGACTCAGCTACCCTGATCAAGACAATGACCAAAGACAATTCCAAGGGACCTGTGATGAAAAATGTTATCCACTTCCAGAGACAGAGAGAGAACTAAAGGACTTTGAGTGCAGATAGAAGCATATTTTATTTTTACTTTTAAATTTTTATTTGCTTTTTTTGTATCATGGCTAATATAAAATTTCTTTTAATGATTTCATGTGCATAACTATATTTTTGCCTTCTTCATAGATGAGGGAGGGGCAGAAAGGGGGGAGAGAATTCAGAACACACAAAAAATTGTCTTAAAAATAAATAATGATTTCTTCAAAAGGTATCTGGATTGCTAGCTCTATCATTGCTACTTGATGGGAACTTCTTGGTTCCACTGAGGACTCACCCTTGTCCTATGTGCATTGCTACTGAGGTGACCAATGTGAACAGGGGTCTACTTTGGCCCCACTGGCTAATGCATCAGTCCAGTCTGGATGCTGCCAATTGCAAACTTTCCTTGGGCCCCCAAATTTCCCTGAAGCAAAGGTCTGTCTGAGAGGAGGGTGGGCATTATGGCAATGTGGACTTTTTTCTCTAAGCAGAAGAATGCTGGATTTGTAATAATGAAAAATTATTAAAAACTTGTTCTAAAAGGATCTAAAAGGATCATTTTATTGAATTGTATGTAAAAATGACAGGGGTTTTTTCTTTGAAAATAGACAGAACTAGAGGGAAGAAAGGAGAAAATCAACAGGCAATATTTTCTTGCCCCTGAATTACCTATAGCATGTCTTATTCACAACTTTACTATGATTCCTAACCCTGAATAATTCAGAAAGAAAGGAAAAGCCAGCTTATGTCTCTGGCAATAGTATCAGTGGAGGTAATGAACGAGAGCCCAGCATCCTTGATAACTTTGCTGCAGCTGGGCTCATGTTCATTGGGAGTTGTTTGAAGTAAACACTGCCAAGCAGGGAAAATCAATCAAGCCATTGGAATGGTTTCCCAGGGACCCTTGTGATGATGGAATATCCCTCTCCTTGCAAGACCCATAACTGTGTGTCTGCCTATATATGTGTGTAGCTATGTTTGTAGGTGTGTTCATTAATACATATGATGTAGATAGAGAATCTTGGTGTATAACCATTAATTCAAGCTATTTAGACTGAAAATAGCTCGACTGAAGAAAGCTGGGTGTTTTCTCCTCTCCTGTCAAATTGAGCTGAAAAATTGACCTCATTTCCATTTTTACTCCTATAGAATAAATCATGGAACCTCCCAAAGGCAGCAACTTTAGGAGTGTAGATTGTCCCTGTTTGCAAGAAAGTCTGTCAAAGGCCATTTTCTCTTTTAGCCAATCACTTCTTTGAGATGTCATGATCTACTGGTAAGAGGGGTGCTGAACTGTGAATACTTGTTCTCATCACTAAGTGGAACATTAATGAAGAGCAGTGATGATATGGGTAAGGGTTCCTGCTTCTGAATGAATAGCCCAACTTTCCTGCTGACTCTTGCATTCCTCAAAGGCTGTTTTGCAAAGAACCTGGTGGAAATTTAAATTATGAATAATTTATTTTAACTACCAATTCAAAGAAAGTAATAAATCTGAGAGCATCTGCACAATGTCTGAGCAGAGGACATTATTTTGCTCAGTTACATAGGAGGTCAAGACAGATTCTTGGCTTGGATTCTTTCAAAGAGTTTCAATTAAATGACAAAAAGAAGAAATCTATTCTCCAATCTGCTCATCCTACAGAGACACAACTCATCTGTCACAGAGTCATTCAACAAGCATTTATTAAATAGTTGCCTTTTGCCAGATATTGTTAGGAGCTGAGAATACAAAGACAAATATAAAACAATCCCAGCCTTCAAGAAGATCATATTCTAAAGTGACAAAACAGGAGTATATTTTTAATTTAATAAAGATTTTATTTATAGTTTGGGGTTCCAATTTTTTATCCCTCCTTCCCTCCCTTCCCTCATATCCCTGAGGTGGCAAGCAATCAGATATGAGTTATACATGTATGATTATGTCAAACATTACCATAATTGTAATCTTGTAGATGAAACCTTGATGTAAAAAAATGAAAGTGAAAAATAGCATTCTTCAGTGTGTATTCCATCAATATCAGCTATTTCTTTGAAGATAGATAGTATGTTTCATCAGTAGTCCTTTGGGATGATCTTGGATCATTGTATTGCTGAGAATAGTCAAGTCCTTCACAGTTCTTCATCAAATAATATTGCTGTCTGTGTGGACAATGATTTCTTGGTTCTACTCACTTCACTATACATCATTTCATATATGCCTTTCCAGGCCTTTCTGATGTCATCCTGTTTGTTATTTCTTATATCACAATAATATTCCATCAGCATTATATGCCACAGTTTGATTAGCCATTCCCCAATTGATGGGCATTACTTTGATTTCCAATTCTTAGTCATCACAAAAAGAGCTGTTATAAATATTTTTGTACAAATGGGTATTTTTCTTTGTGGGGAGATGTCTTTGGGATATAAACCTAGCAGCTCTATTTCTGGATCAAAGTATGCACAGTTCTATACCTCTTTGGGTATAGGTCCAACTTGCTCTCCAAAGGGGTTGGATCTTTTCACATCTCTACCAACAGTGGATTAGCATCTCAGCTTTCCCACACTCCCTCCAACATCCAATATTTAAGCAAATATTCTAAGAGAATTACAACCTCATCTCTTTGAAGATCATTTCTAATGATGCAGATCACAATGGATGTGTGTCTGCCCATCCTGAGTAATCCTTAGCCATCCCCACCACTGCCTTCATGTTTACATGTAGTGCATATCCCATAGCCCAGAGGCCTCCCTCCATTTTTTCTAATAATGTATGGATGACAGTAGAGGTAACGCAATGTCCATCATGTATCCTTTATCCTGTCTATGCAATGTCCATCACTTATCTTTCATACTCTTCTTGTGGCCCATTCAACTTTTCTCGGTCATTCATTTCATCAGCAGTATCTTTTACTTAGTCTTGCTATAATTGTCTAACCCTTGAGGTGACTACATTAGGCTTGTAGTCTGATGAAAGCAGATTTAATCCCCCTCCCACTCAGTTCATAAGAGATCTGTTCTTAGAAGGCAGTTGTAAAACATCTGACTTAAGATTACACCCCTTGTAAGAGAACAAAAATTAACAGCTGTATAGGGAGATAGGGAGACCAACATCTCCTATGTGTCTCTCAGAGCTTCCTGAAACCTCATGCCACAATCAGAGGGACCCAAGGAAGTGGAAAGGTCAATCTCAGATGCTTTTATAAATAAGATTTTTCATGTATCCTCTTTTTCAGAATAGTCGCACCATCCAAAGTGAAGCAGGGGGTAGCCGTAAGAAGAACCAATCAGACCATGTTCTTGCTGATGTTTGTTTGTTTTTATTTCCCCAATGCTTAAGTCACCTGAGCAATGCCATCATACTATTACTTGATGCCTTCTCCAATAGCTTTTACTTGGGCTTCAGAAAAACTGCCAAGGTGACATCACTGCTACAGATCCAAGGAAAACTTCGGCACTTTCCTCCTCTCTCTGGGCTTTCTACCCTCTTGAGAAAGCTTTAAAACACCCTCTGTGGGAAATATCTCTGTCCTCCGATCCTGATCTCCAATCAACTTTCTCCCATCCCATGCTGGGAAGAAATAGAATCCTAACATTTTGAGCAGATTACGCCCCCTCCCAATCCCATCAGTCCCTGCCTTGGCAGAAGAACTGTGCCATAGTGTGAATATAGGCACTGTCCTCATAGCCACTATCATGCTCCATTCTAAGAGAGAACTTTATTTTTAACTCTTCAAAGACTCTAGTGTTCTATGACTCAGAAAAACTCATCATTAGGAGAATAATGCTTAAAAATGGTTCTTTGTTTCTGGGAGAAATTCGCGTCAATAAAAAATGCTACTTTCTAAAAGCAATGAAACTAACTCTCCTTTTCTCATTTAATTTTAGATCTAACTCATGGTTCATATGAAATATCCATGTCCATATATTACACAAAATGTGCATGCTCGCTCGATCTCTCTCTCTCTCTCTTTCACACACACACACACACACACACACACACAATGAAATTTGCAAACTGGTATTAACTGTCCTAATCAGGAAAATTGTCATGCTTTGTCTCTTTCCTGTACATATAAGGCAAACTGTTCTGAGCAGTTATGTTTCTTTAACTGTTCTAGGGCTCAAATTCAACTAGCGCAATACTGTGTGCACTCCAGAACATCTGGAAAGCTTCATCATCTCTAGAAAGCTTCTTGATGTCTATCACAAGGGGGAGTACCTTGGCAAACAGATGCCTGGCTCTTTTATACTAGATGTTAATGATCAAAGGGCTCCTCAATAGTTCTCTTGATCATTTCAAGGAAATCTAGTTTAATGTTGATGTATTCATGGGACATAACTTGTTGGCAGAAAAACCTTAAGGCAGTATTTTGTTCTCTTAATCCAAAATCCTTTTTTCAGTTACCAGATAATAAGCATAACATTATCTTGTACAACTTTCAGACAATAGTTGATGCTAAAAAATGTGGTTGGTTTTAGAATATTGCTTCTTTTAAAAAAAATTTGCTTCTAACCCCCTTATCTAGGAGGGTCTACAAGGAGAGTTATTTATGTTCTCTCTCCCCCACATACATTTATATATACAAACATTGCATTTATATAGACATGCACATGTACATACACACATGCATGTATATAACATGCATGTACATTATATATTTGTGTATTACATATAATGTGTGTACATTATATGCATATTTATATTTATTTATTATCCATATTGTAGGATGTGGGAAAATAATGACACACAGTTCCCTTGACAAGTAATCAAGTCCCTCTTCAGTAGAGATGTCCTCTCCTATCTGAAGCTCCTTGGCTTCTATTTCCAATCAGAGCTTCCCAGGAAAGTGTTTTTAAAGGCTTTATGATAAAAGGGGGAAAGCATTGATTCAAGATATTGCATTCCATCATGTTGTTTGAAAATAAACGACCTCAAATGACTCAATAAAAATGTCAACCATATCTAGGACTATTTCATGGACAGGGATGAGGAAATATTTCAACTCTCTTTGGAATTCTAGCACACATTCAAACTACTTAAGTCCACTACTGCTTCTGCCATAGCCACCACCACCACTATTTCATAAATCAAAATGAACCTCCATGCTATGGAACAACTCGTCAAGGCTACAAAGACATGGCTAAGGTCTCTCACATTCATCCTTGTCCACAATAATCTCAACTCTTTTGGTAATGAGGTTCACAAAATATCATGACTGACTCTCAGATATTTGAGAATGACATTCAAGGCAATAAACATTTCTTAAGCACCTGCTCTATGCTCAGCAGTGGGGGCAGACATATAACACTTTTCGTTCATGCTGTGCTCAGGTGTACAAAGTGCTTTGCATAAATCATCACACAGGAGCCTCAAGATAGCCCTGTGAGGTTGGTAGAAAAAATCATTATTAGCCCATTTTACAGACTGGATAACTTAGACTCAGAGGAGTGAAGTAGTTTGCCTATGGTCACACAGCAAAGAAATCAGATTTGAACTTGGGTGCCGTTTGACACCAAGGTGAGTTCCTATTCCACTGTACCATGCGATGCTAACTCTCTAAGAGACAAAAGGAAGTGGGCATGATTCTCAAGGCTCTTGTCCTTGACTAGAAAGTGTGAATCCAGCATCCTTGACCCTAATTCTAAGTTGAAATGCATGTCTTACCACTTTTCATGATTGAAACAGAATCCTTCATGGGGAGGGGGGGGAAGATGCTGTAAAATCCATTTTTCACTGCCAGTCTATTGGGTGGGGAGGCAATAGATGTCACAAAACAAAGGCCACAGTAAATTGTGGGGTGGGGGCAGTGCAGACCTTCTCTATAAATGTGTGGTTGTTGTCAGGTGGGAGATAGACAGCTTCTTATTTTAATTAATTCTCCTAACAGGTGCCATGCTTAGTTGTTTCTAGCTATTAAAGGAATGGATGTTCTCTAAACACTGTAATTTACTCTGGGCTTGATGGGCATCTCATCAGATGTAGTGCCAATACCTGAGAGAACCATTGAAAGGCTTCCTCCAGGATGGGTCACTTGAGCTGAGTGAGGAAGGAAATCAGGGATTCGGGAAATATTAAGCAGGAGGGATGCTGTTCAAAGCATGGTGGCCCTCGGGCTTTCCTTATTGTCAACTCCAAGGCTGATAGTCAACTCCACAAGTCCATCTCTCTTCCTGGTGACATTTATTTTTATAAACCCTACAGTTACAAAGACTAATCTTGCCTGAAAACTAATCAGAAGAGGTGTGGCACATATGCAAACCACTTGATTAAGGCTGGGAAAGCAAGAAAGCCCCTATGGGCTGATAACAAGGCCTAGGCAGCAGTCTGGGCATGCGGGAGGCAGGCTGACTTAGTGTCATTATGCCACTGAGAGGAATCCTTCAAGACCAAAAAGAATTGAAGGCCAATCATCAGTTTGCTCTTTCCTTATTACCAGTTAATCATGTCCCAAATACAACTCTGGTCCCCTCTTTAATTAGCAATCCCTTTCACAGCCTTTCCTTAAATCTCAGCACTTTGTGGGCATAACAGAGCTAATCATTTGCCTTCAAGAGCACCTACAAGCAGAGTTTGACCAGCTGGCCCATGGTTGGTGCAGGGGGAGGTATGAAGGAGAAGGAAATAGGTATGCTTTTGTGGGCCCAAAAGGCATATACTGAGGGTTCTTCAGAAAAGGACAGCCAGGAGGCACAGTAGAAAGGACATTGGTGGATAAATGGAGTATAGGAGCCAAGATGGAGGAGGAAAGACATGAAATACACAGAGCTTAGGACACAATTACCCCCGAAAACAGCAATAAAACAAGCCCTGGAGCAGCAAAACTCACAAAAAGATGCTAAAATTTTTCTCCAGATTAAAGGAGGCCATACTGGGCTGCAAGGAGAATCCAACCCACAATCAGGACAACACAGACCCCAAACACCCTGTCCAAGAGGAATTTACCTCCAGCCTCTAAATCAGCAGCAGCACCACCGGGGTCTTCTGGAACTAAGCTTACCATAAGGTGAGAGAGAACCAGAAAGAAATCTTGAGTGGAAGGAGGCCCAGGTGGAGGAAGGGCGGAGGCTTGTCAGAAGCTAAAAACCACCAAAGCACTCTGCTGGCTGGTTAACTAGCACATTGGCTTGAGGTTACCTTCAGACCAGAGAACAGACCAGGGGAGAGAAAAACCTGCCCTCCCTCAAATCAAAACACCTGGGACTCTCTAAAGCTTGACACAGTGAAGCTTGCAAGTAGGGCCCCACCTTAAGAGTGAGCTAAAAGTCAAGTAAAATACAACAAGATGAGCAAGCAAAGAAAGTTGATAAGTATAGAAAGTTTCTTCAGAGACAAGGAAGATAGAGGTGCACCCTCAGAAGAGGATAACAACCTCAGGATCCCTACATCAAAAGCTTCCAAGAAAAATTTGAATTGGTCTCAGGACATGTAAGCACTCAAAAGGGACTTTGAAGAGAAAGTAGGAGAGATAGAAGGAAGATTTATAGAGGTCGAGGAAAGAATGGAAAGAGAATGAGAACAATTTGGGAGAGCTATGAGAAAAAAGTCAGCAGCTTGGAAAGCCAAATGGAAAAGGAGATAAAAAAGCTGTCTGATGAAAATAATTGCCTAAGAACTAAGAGTGAACAAATGGAAGCTAGTGAATTTATGAGAAACCAAGACACATTAAGCAAATCCAAATATTTTTTTTTTTTAAATAGAAGGCAATATGAAATATCTCCTTGGAAAAACAGCTGACCTGGAAAATAGATCCAGGAGAGATAATTGGAAAATCATTGGACTACCTGAAAACCATGATCAAAATAAAAATTTAGACAGCATATTCCAAAAAATTGTCAGGGAAAATGGTCCTGATATTCTAGAAGCAGAAGGCAAAATAGAAATTGAAAGAACCAACCAATCACCTCCTGACAGAGATCCCAAAAGGAAAACCTCCAGGAATATTATAGCCAAATTCCAGAGCTCTCAGGTCAAGGAGAAAATATTGCAAGCAGCTAGAAAAAAAGGAATTCAAATATGGTGGAGCTCCAATAAGGCTAAAATGAGATCTAGCAGCATCTACATTAAAGGACTGGAGGGCATGGAATATGATCTTCAGGAGGGCAAAGGAACTGGAACTACAGCCAAGAATCACCTACCTAGAAAAACTTGTATAATCTATCAGAGGAAAAAAAATGGGACTTCAATGAAAAAGAGTACTTTCAGGCTTTTGTGATGAAAAGACCTGAACTGTATATAAAAATTGACCATCAAAGACAGGGCCCTGGAGAAGCATAACAAGGTAAACAGGAAAGAGACTTCATGAAGGATATTATAAGATCAAACTGTTTACCTTCCTGCATGGGAAGATAACACTTCCAACTCATAAGATTTTTCTCAGTAAGGAATTCACAGAAGACACAAGTCTGAACTGAATATGAAGGGATGATATCTGTAAAGCATTTATGTTTTGTTATTTGTGGGGCATATAGGGTGGGGTGGCTTATTTCTGGGGCTGGACTTGGTTTTGGGGCCTCCTGGGTCCAGGGATGGTGCTTTATCTAATGTGCTATCTAACTAAACCATGATGACATCTTTAAAATAGGTTTGAGTGGTAGGAGGAATAAAATTAGGGAGGGAAAGGGGAGAGATGGACTGGGAGAGAGAGTTCACATGAAGGAAAAGAGAAAAAAGCTTTTAGGGGAGGGGAAGAGAAGGAATGAGTGGCAGAGTGATTGAACCTTAATATCATCAGAATTGGCTCAAAGAGGGACTGATATACATACTCAAGTGGGTATAGTAATACATTTTTGTCCTGAGAGAATGTGGGAGGGAAGGGAGATAAAGGGTGGGGAGAAGATGGGAAGGAGGGAAAGGCAGATTGTGAGAGAGAGCAATAAAAAGCAAAACACTTTTGAGGAAGGAGTAAATGTTCTACATAACTGCACAAGTATGACATACTGAATTGCTTGATTTCATAGGGAGGGTTGAGGAAGGAGGGAGGAGGAGAAATTTAGATTACAGAATTAGCTCAAAGACTGAGAGAGACAGAGAGAGACAGAGAGACAGAGACAGACAGACAGACAGACAGACAAAGGACATTGGCACAGATGGTGGAGGAAAGGCTATGTCTCTCACAAGCTCCAGATAAACCCATCAACTCACTCCCAAATAATGCCATTAAAAAAAACAGAGCACTCTAATGCACATAAGAGTGAGACTATTTTTCAGCAAAAGAGGGCAATTGTGAACACCTGCGAATCAGGCTGAACAGCTTAGTATGGGTCCAGAACAATCCAGGAAAAGACAGTGCTTCCAGCATGCCTTAGAGCCTTCAGCATCAGTGGATTTTTCTGAGGCTCGGATCACAGACTGGTTCGGTGGTTCGGTGGTAGCCTGGAGTGAAGTAGAGGCAGTCTCTGCTGGATTTGGGGTGAAGCACCCTGGTTCTGAACCAGTGGGCTGAATCTAGTGGTGGTGGCCCAGTGGGGGAGAGGCACAGCCACACTGAGGTTCTGACCACAGAGAATCAGAGTTCAATTAGACTTCTGTTTCTGGGTCAAAGAGAAAGCAGCTGTGGTTACTCCTGGGTCAGGCAGGCTGAGAAGAAGCCCAGTCACCCCCTGGACCATGCTGTAGCTCAGAACAGTGTATCCTGGAAGCAGCACTACACTTTAAGGACTTAAAAGCCAAGAAATAGGCAGCCAAGAGGAGAAGGCAGAGAAAGTATCAGACCATCAAAAACTTCTTTGGGTGAAAGGTAGACCAGAATAAACCATCATAAGAAGAAGATAATAACAAAATCAAAGCTCCAACATCCAAAGCTTCTAAGAAAAATGTGAATTGGTCTCAGGCCATGGAAGCACTCAAAAGGGACTTTGAAGAGAAAGTAGGAGAGATAGAAGGAAGATTAAGGGAGAGATGGAGGAAAGAATGGAAGAGAAATAAGATCAATGCAGGAAAGTCATGATAAAAAAGTCAACAGTTTGAAAAGCCAAATGGCAAAGGAAATAGAAAAGCTCTCTCAAGAAAATAATTGCCTAAGAATTAGGATTGAACCAATGAAAGCTAGTGAGTGACATTATGAGAAACCAAGACACAGTAAAGCAAATCCAAATGAATAAAAAATAGAAGGCAATATGAAATATCTCCTTGGAAAAACAGCTGACCTGGCAAACAGATCCAGGAGAGATAATTTGAAAATCATTGGACTACCTGAAAACCTTGACCAAAATAAGAGCTTAGAAACCATATTCCAAGAGATTGTCAGGGAAAATTGCCCTGATATTCTAGAAGCAGAAGGCAAAATAGAAATTGAAACAATCCACTGATCACCTCCTGAAAGAGATCCCAAAAAGAAAAACCTCCAGGAATATTAGAGCCAAATTCCAGAGCTCCCAGGTCAAGGAGGAAATATTGCAAGCAGCTAGAAAAAAGGAATTCAAATAATGTGGAGCTCCAATAAGGCTAAAACAAGATCTAGCAGCGAGACCTAGCAGGAACTACATTAAAGGCCCAGAGGGCTTGGGATATGATATTCCAGATGGCAAAGGAACTGGGACTACAGCCAAGAATCACCTACCCAGCAAAACTGATTATAATCTTTCAGAGGAAAAAATGGGACTTCAATGAAAAAGCAGACTTTCAGGCTTTTGTGATGAAAAGACCTGAACTGAATAGAAAATTAGACTTTCAAAGACAAGACCCTGGAGAAGCATAAAAAGGTAAACAAGATAAAGAAATCATGAGGGATATTTAAAGATTAAACTGTTTACATTCCTACATGGGAATATGATACTCCTAACTCATAAGATCTTTCTCAGTATTAAAGTAGCTGAACGAAAGATACTTAGAGGGCACAGGTGTCAATTGAATATGAAGGAATGATATCTGTAAAACATTTATTATTGTCCTTGTTTTGTGGAGCAGGCAGGGTGGGGTGGCTTATGTCTGAAGACAGATGTAGGCTCAGGGCCTCCTAGGTCTTGGGCTGGTGCTTTGTCCACTGTGTCACCTAGCTGACCCATGATGACATATTCAAAATAAAGTTAAGGGTTAATAAGAATGCACTAGAAGAAAGGGAAAGGGAGAGGCAGATTGGGGGAAAAGTAGTTCACATAAAAGATATATGAAAAACATGGAGTAGAGGGGAAGATAGGGAAGGAGCAGGGGAGTGAGTGAGACTAACTCTAATCAGAATTGGCTCAAAGAGGGAATTATTTACACACTCAAGAGGGGATAATATTTAACTTGCCCTGTGGGAAAGGGGAAGGGGAAGGGGATAAGGGAGGGAAACAATGGAAGGAAGAACAGATTGGGGGAGGGGCAGTAAGAAGCAAAACACTTTCAAGGAGGGATAGGGTGAAGGAAGATAGAAAATAGAGTAAATATCAAGGGGAGGAAATAAGGTGGAGGGTAATACAGTTAACAATAATAATCATGAAGGAAATCATGAGCAGGATGATATCAGAAGGACATATGAAAAATGCAAACCATCAACAGAGATAGAACTGATGATATCTGAATACAGATTGAAGTATAATTTTATGTTAGCTCCTCTTTCTAAAGGTATTTTGTCTATTTTCTTTCACAACCTGACTAATGAGATGACGTCTTGTATAACTACACATGTATGACATATTTAATTGCTGGATTTCATAGGGAGAAATGAGGTGGGAGGAAAGAAGAAAATTTAGAATGCAAAGTTTTAAAAAATCAATATGAAAAGTAATGATGAGCAGGGGGAGTTCAGAAAGACCTGGAAGGACTTACATGAACTAATGCTGACTGAGAGGAGCAGAACCAGGCAAACATTGTATACAGTAACAGTAGCATTATGTAATGAACAATGTTGGCAGATTTGGCTCTTTTTAGCAATGCAATGGTCCAAAACAATTTCAAAGTACTTCATAATAGAAAATGTTCACAACATCCAGAAAAAAAGAACTGTGGTTTAGGAATGCAGATTGAACCATACTGTTTCTACTTTGGGGCTGTTTGTTTTATTCCTTTTGTGATGTATTTCCCTCTTGCTCTGACCCTTCTTTCACAATATGACTAATGCATAAATATGTTTAATGTGATTGCACATATATAACCTATATTAGATTGCTTTCTGTCCTGGGGAGGAGGGGGGAAGGGAGGGTAGGAGAAAAAATTTGGAACTGAAAATCCTATGAAAAGAAATGTTGAAAACTATCCTTATATGTAACTGGAAAATAATAAAATACTGAACAACAACAGCAAAACAACAACAACAAAGACAGCTAGGAGTCGAGCCCACAAAAGCATTAGAGCAATTGGCATGAGCTATTTATTCTAACCCCTGCAGTGTGGCACACCAGTTCTTCTTGGGGGGCCAACTCTACTCTTTGTGGTCTGTGTATGTGTGTGTCTCTGTGTGTGTGTGTGTGTGTGTGTGTGTGTGTGTGTGTGTGTGTATGAGAGAAAGACAGACAGTAAGACAGAGACAGACAGACAGAGATGTTATTTGTGTCCAAATGGTTCTGTCTAGATGGGGCTTGTTGAGTTTCATGAAAAGATATATCCAGATTCTTTTCTTTTTCCAAGGGATACTTTGATTTCTACCAAGACAGTGGCAGGAGGCTAAGGCCTTTGGGCTAGTAACTCTGCTTTCCTGGGAGAGGGAGGGTGGTAACTAGGGTAGAACTGTATCCATGATCCCTCTCTTTAAATACTGTTAGTGTAGGATAAATAATTTTCTGTTTTAAGCTGGGCTCCTCATTGTTCTTCTTGAAAGGGAGGCAGTATCCCTTACGGCAGAATAAATGAGTTCATACACACAATGTATATAGATACACATTTGTATATATACATATACATTTACATATGTACATACACATACATGCCACTTAATAACAGAACACTGTAACAAACTATGTAAATGCTAGGTATTATTTTTTTTAATTATATTTAAGGTTTGACTCTTTCTACCTTGGCAGTTGGGTGGTGTGGTGGATAGAGTGTTGGTCCTGAAGTCAGGAAGACCTGAGTTCAGATTACAAGCTTGGAATGTTCTCTCTATCTTCAACTTCTCATACTAATATCTTTGGCTTTCTTTAAATACCAGCCAACATCCCATTAGAAGGACTTTCCCAAGGCCAATTCATTCTAGAGCCTTCCCTTTCTTATTTGTAGTATATATATATATATATATATATATATATATATATATATATATATATATACACTACACACACACACACACACACACACACACATATATATATATATATGTGTGTGTGTGTGTGTGTGTGTGTTTGTTGTTTTTTCCATTATACTGTGAGCTCCTTGTGGGCGGGGAATGTCTTTTGCCTCATCTTTTGGTGTGTATTTTCAGTGCTACATACAGTACCTCACACAGAATATGTGCTTAATAAATATTAACTGATTGATGAAATCTGGCCTCCAGATACTTATTAGCCTTGTGACCTTGGGAAACTCACTTCACCTGTTTTCCTCAATTTCTCATAAGAAGAACAGAAATAATAAAATGATCTCTCTCTCTCTCTCCCTCTCTTTCTCAGGGTTGTTGTGAAGTTAAAGTGAGATAATATTTGTGAAATTCTTTACACATCTTAAAGCACTCTAGAAATTCTAGCTACCAAATGATAGTTAATACAAAAATGCCATACATAACTGGAGAATGAAATGGCAAACCATTCCAGTGCCTCACCAGGAAAACCCCAAGTGGGGTCATGAAGAGTCAGACACGTCTGAAAAAGACTGAACAATAAGAACCATTTATAACAAATAGTATATGAATCCATAAGCTGATATGTAAACAGAAATCAGAGAAGTCATAAGGATGAGAATATACCAAGACAACAGAGAATGAGCAAGTTCTTCTACTGGAATTGAGATCTCTCAGCTTAACCAAGAGGGAGAGAGATACACCCAGATCTCATTCAAGTGTCCAGTGAGCTAAGATGGGGACAAGGACATGACCCAGGTGCCAGCTCCTCTTTCCAGAGTCCTTCTCTCTCTTCATGTCTCTCACCTGAAGAGCCTGAGCCTCATGCCTGCTTTCCTGAAGGGAGAAGGTGGAAGAACAAAGATTTCACCTCTCCCAAGTTCTTGCCCACTTTGCCCCTTCTGCAGGCATGGAGTTCTTGAGTGACAACAACCACCAAGATGATGACAACAGGTGACACCACTAATAGTGCTCACTATGGGCCATTCCTGTTCTTAATGCTTGGCAATTCCTGACTCCAGCCTAGACACTCTAACCACTGCACCACCTATTGGCATAATTCCACCAATAAGAAAAAATTTTTGTAAAGGGCCTTATTGAATTTGTCAGCTAGAGAATTGGGCTCAAAGACAACTTTTAGAAGCACAGAATGGTAGTGGCAGATACTTCTAGCTGGACTTGGATTCAGGAAGATCTAAATTTGATTTCTGACTCAGAGATGTGAGTATAACCTTGTTAATCTCAATTTCCTTATTTGTCAAAAGCAGATAATAAAACCAGCCACTTCACTGGATTGGGGAAGAGTAGAATGAGATCAAATACATAAAGTGCTTTGCAGCACTTAAAGCATGGATATAGACAAACCTTAATTGTTACTAGTACTTCAGTTGGCCAATGTCCTTCATCAATGTTGAGCAAGAATTTAGAGCTTCCTCATTGTAAATTGATTGAACACATATTAAGTGCTAGTTATTTGCATGGGATTATGTCAGGCACTAGGAATAGAAAGGATAAAACTGAAAGCCCTGCCCTCACAAGTTACCACTCTAATGAAAGGATATATGTTCACCAATATAAATGTGAAACATAATACAAAAGAATTTGAAGGGTGAGAAAGCCCTATTACCTGGAGGAATCAGGGAAATGTTCATGGAGTACATAGCCCATGAGATGATCATGACAGAAAGATGAAGATTCTGAGAAGAGAAGCAAAATAGGGACTTTCCAGGCTTCTGAGTGGGGGGAGGAGGACATTCCCTGGGAATGCAGGGAAGTCTAGGATGGGTGTAGCTATCGGGTTCAGAAAGTGGCTTGTGCTCTGGTATGGCTGAAAAAATGGTATGAAGAGGAATTATTGGAAAGAAACCTACTCAAGTCAATTGCAGTCAGATGTCAGGAGGAGAAACATGTAATTTATCCTTGAAGGCTGGGGGGGCAACTCCAAAGGTTTGAAGAAAGAAGTGGCATGGTCAGACATGTTTGAAGAAGGTGACTCTAACCATTGTAAAGACTGACTAGAAAAGAGAGAGCTTAAAAGCTGGGAGGCTATTAGGAGGCTATTAGGATGATGAGGCTCTGAAGGTGAGTAGACTCTTTGTGGGTAGAAAGGAGAGAAGTCATTTGAGAGGTGCTGTGTAAGCAGGAAGACATGATAAATGACTGAACACATCAGATGGGAGAAGGAAGAGACAAGGATGACTGAAGTTGGGAACCTGGGAGCCTGGAAGGACAACAGTGTCATCATTAGAACCAGGAAAATGGGCACGTAGGTCACATTCAGTGGCAGGAGGGAGGGGTAATAACCTCTACTTTACACATGTTAAATTTGAGTTGGGTACTATTCAGTGCACCTATCCTTGTCCTTCCTGCTGTTTCTGATCATGTAAGTATGTGGCACAGTGGAAAGAAATCTGAGGCTGGATTTAGGGTGACCCAATTTCAGACCTAGTCTTGGGCTATCTGTGATCTTGGACAAGTCACTTACCTTCTGTCTACTTCAGTTCTATACAAGGAGAATAGTGATAGCAGCTCCATCAGAGGGTTAATGTTGGCCAAGTGCTGAGCACACAGTGAATGCTTAAAGATGCTCATTTCCTTCTTTCTTTTCTTACCATCATCATCATCATCATCATCACCATGAGCACCACTGTTGTCATTGCTGCTAAAAAGGAGATCAGGAGCAAGCTTGAGGTTGGATATTTAGAGGAGAGGAAACAGAGAACAAAACCAAGCCTGGGATTTTGCCCCAGTCACAGTCGAGTCTCCTACTACATTTCAAAAGCAAGAATATAATTGTTATTATTACTACACATTAAAAACAATAAGTGATTTTTCTATACATTCTATCATTGGACTCTCACAATAACCCTGTGCAGTAGGCATTGCAAGTCTCCTCTTCTAGTCCCTGAAAGCGTGTCACCCAGAAAGTGAGCACGGGGCGGTGTTTCAGCAGCCCACACATGGTTGGCCCATCTCATCCGCTTAACAGGGGGACATCTGCATGGAGACTTAGGAAGAGATGGCTGGGAGCAGAGATTGGGGACTGCGGACGAGCTGGAAGATGGAGGACCCCTTTTCCAATCTAGTCCCAGTATTCTTACCAGAAAATGAGGCACATCCTGCGTCTTTGGCCTACAGCACTGGGTTATTGAGAGGTTCAAATGAGATGGGAGGTGGGATACTCTTTAAGTAGCTTTCAGCAGGTTCTCCATGTTGGATGTCACTATGCTGGTCACAAAGCAAATGAGGAGGCATGCCACGCAATATAGCTGGTCATGATGCTTCACCCTCCTGCCTCGGAGTTACGGGCTATCATCCCAGAAGTCATGGGGTATCCAAGTTGCTTCTCAGAGACTGTAACTACTTATTGGCTGACGGGTCACTTGTAGAAACTAGTAAAATCAGGTCAATCAACTTAGCTGGGAGAACAATGATAAAGATATCTGACAATATTGACCCTGCAGAACCATCCATGATATTTCATAGAGGAGTCCAAAAGGCTTTGAAATGGAGAGAATAATTACAAATCTTAGACTGGCCTTTTAGCATATGAGTTGTTTGTTTATTTTTTATTTCTGGTTTAAGTTGGGAATGGCACTTATGCAAATTTATCCTCATCATTATTCTCCTTCTGATTCAAACAGATGAGCATCCTTTTATTAATCAATCAACAAGCATCTATGAATCACATGAAATGTGCATGCCCCCCTTGCTATAGACTGAGGACATAAATCCAAGAGGGAAATAGTGCCTGCCCTTCAGGTGATTTCTGACACAGGAGACAGGGTACCAATATAGACTTATGCTAGGTAACTATGAGGTATCTAATTCAAGCTAATTCAATTGGGGCAGCTAGGTGGTGTAGAGGATAGAACTCTGGACCTGGAGGCAGGAAGATGAGTTCAAATCTGGCCTGACACTTACTAGCTGTGTGACCCTGGACAAGTCACTTAATCCTGTTTGCCTCAATTTCCTCATCTGTAAAATGAGCTGGAAAAGAAAATGGCAAACCACTCCAGTATCTTGGCCAACAAAACAAACAAATAAACCAACACAAATACACATACACACACACACACACACACACACACACACACACACACACATACACCCCAAAAACCAAAAATGGGGTCATGAAGAATTAGACACTACAGAGTAACAGCTGAACAACAATACAATTGGGGCAGACATTAACAATCAGGAGGACCAGGGAAGGTTTACTGGAAAAGGTAACACTACAGCCGAGTCTTTAGGGAAACCAGGGATCCCAAAAGGGGGAGATACAGAGGTAGAGAATTCCAAGTATGGAGGCTGGTCTATCCACAGGTATGGAGAGAGAACATGGAACGTTGTGTGTGTGAAGCACTGCACAATTAAACCACAGTATGGGAAGGAAAATACTACAGAGGAATATTGGAAAGTGGTCAGAAGTCACCAGATTTTGCTGAGTGGCTGGTCAGACCCTCGCTTTAGTGAAAAATCTATTTTTGTAAATGGATGACGCATTAGGGCCGGACTGCCCAAATAGCAGTTACTCCTTTTGAAAAGGAAAAAAAAAAACTTTTTCCAAAGGGTTCACTTAACTTTGAAGCACAGGGACCATTTGGAGCCATTTGAAGATGTATTTGGAGCTTCTATCAAATTCGCACAGCATTGCAGCTTTGTTCATCTGTGAAACCACACAGGAGGGTAGGAGGGAAGTTCACATTTGGGACTGACATATTCCTTTTTGTCTTGAACAGTTTAATTAAAAAGAATACCAAAGGTGACTTTGAGCACATGGGGCTCTCCAAAATTGTATAACAGTTTCAAACTCAGATATATATGTAATATACATGATTTATATGTGTGTTTACACATGTACAACACATGGCAGACTGTAAAATCTACTGAGCAGATCTCATTGTCTAAAAACATTTTCTCTGCTCAGCTGCTGTCCATTGGGAACGGTTCTCAATGTCAGCACCTGGACATAGAGAAAGACCACTGAAACTTCCCTTCAGGTCAGATCTTTCAGAACTTTTGTTTTATTATTTCTATATCTGAGGTAAGCCCAGGACGGTGCTCAGAAGATCCTTGATGAAGGGATTTTCAGCATTCTTTACCATTGTGCCTCATCTGTATTGCCACAAGGACAAACTAGCCTGTGGGTGTTTCACAATATTCTAGTTGAGCCAACACAAAAGTGATAAGGGTTTCAATTAGACCAAAGAAAGATTTCTTATCTAATATAGAATCAAAATAACAGGGGGAGAAAAAGAGAGAGGGAGAGAGGGGGAGGGAGGAAGAGGGAGACAGCGGGGAGGGGAGGAGAGACAGACAGAGGTGTGTTTATGTACATGTGTAACCTGTTGTTGTTCTTGTTATCTTTCATTCTTGAAGAGGACCATCACATCAGGAGGTGATGTCATGACTTGCACTGACTTGGATTTAAGTGAGGGAGGGCTGTGCAAGGTCACCAGCCTTGCTCTCTCCTCCAGAACCATCTGGGTCCAGGGGCAAGATATACATGAAAAAGACTGAAGATGGAACCAGATGTTTGAGGTAATCAGAGTTAAGTGACTTGGTCAGAGCCACACAGCTGCTAAGTGTCAATTGGCTGAGGCCAGATTTTAACTCAGGTCCTCCTGATTCTAGGGCCAGTTCTCTACCCACTGCACTGCTTAACTGTCCCTTATATATGTAAGTATATGTGTGTGCATGTATGTATAGATTTGTTCAGAAATTTACAGGCAAAGATCTCCTGTCCCTTTCTCATCTCAAGAAGGTAGAAATCTTTCCTAATTGGTCTCTTCATAAATGAAGGAGGTCATTTAATATCCCATAGGATGTGAAAATGAAAATGGGAGCATTAAATTCACTACAGACAAAGATAGGGGAGCAGTGCTGGTTCCAGAATCTATACAATGTATGATCTTAATATTGAGAATTAAATTATATCTCTGTGAGATGTTGTTCTCCCCATCGGCTCTGAGTTAGAGATGATTTAATGCACATTTAAAGCTCCATTCCCATTTGGGGATGTGGGGAGGGGGAACAACATTCCTTTGATGCACAGGAGACCTGGTAAAATGATAAACAGAGTGGGAAGTGTAAAAGCAAAATTTCCCAGAGATTGTGGCTTCCAGAAGAAGGTTTTAAAGCTTTCAAGTATTTATTGAAAGTACATAATTATAACCTGTACTTCTCCATCACTCAGAAGGTTCCTTTCATTTCTAACAGACTTTAAATGGTCTATTAATTATAGAGCAAATGCTGGTCCATTTCCCTCAGGACTTTGACCCTTGCCAACTCAGTCTGCTAAGAGCAGAAGGCGGCACATGGCTCACCGGTGATATTCTTCCAGGTGGCTGTGATGGGCTCCCTGGTGTACAGCCTGAGGTGTGTCCATGCCCCAGCATGTCAGTAAATAGGGAGTCTCACTGTCAATTCTCAGTGAGGGTGAGAAGTGGGAGTTTGTGAAGGTAATGCTATAGAAAGATATTTTAACTTATTTTGTCCTTTTCCTTCACACCAGGGAAAGAAAATGAGCAGCAAAGAGTCTCTCTGCCCCGTTTCAGTCTCTTTCTCTGTGTCTCTCAGTCTCTCTGTCTCTGTCTCTCTCTGTCTCTCTGTGTCTCTCTCTGTCTCTCTGTGTCTCTCTCTGTCTCTCTGTCTCTCTGTCTCTCTCTCTCTCTGTCTCTCTCTCTCTCTCTCTTTCTCCCTCTCACTCTCTCTCTCCCTCTCACTCTCTCTCTCCCTCCTCCGCTTGTTTCTTTTTCTTGTTTCCCTTATATGCAATCTCATTCTCAGGCTAGTAGAGGAGTCCACTGCCTCAACATGAAACCAGGCTGCAAGGAACATTTCCCTGGGTGAACACACTGTGTGAAGGAAATTCTAGGGGCCGCCCAGGCCAACAGGAAGCAAATATCGTCAGAGAGGGAGAGGTCAATCAATACATGGTGTGCTCTGTGTGTGCAAATCATTTCTATACTGCCCTCCCCACCATGCCTTGCTTCAACCCCATCATTCTTTTTTCTATCACCCTTGCTCAGGGATACATGCCCACTCTCCATCAGAAACACCCATCCCTTGGGTTCTTCTCAAATTCTATTCTGAGATCCGTGTTCACACTCAAGTCTAATGAGAAATGTCCAGGAGGAGGCAGGACCATCCTGAAAGACAGAGTCCTCTCTTCTGCCTCCCTCTCCCCATCCCTGATGAGTGTTTCCTTGTCATACTCCATCAGAAGAGTAGTCCATCAGTTCAGAAAGTGTCCAATATATTACTGGGGAAGAGCAGAGGAGAACTACAAGCAGCTCCAGAAAGACTGACGTGGTCAGGCCACAACTGACAGGAACTTCAGCTGCAGACATGGCTGATGACAAAAGTGGCATCTGATCTTGTACAGGAACCTGGAAGGTAAGATGTATGAAATTCAAAACCACTCACTGCTCAGAAGGAAAGCTAGCGCAAATCTGGAGAGCCCGCTAAAAAGCAGAGACAGCAGCTTGCAGCTGAAAGTCTGTACAGTCAAAGCTACATGGTTTGGTTTGCTTTGGTTTTCTAGTAATGCATGACTGGGAGCATTGAACTCTAAGGAAAGCTTTCAAATAATGCTGCTGGAGAAGACTGTTCAGAGTCCCTTGGACAGCAAAGAGATGAAATCCATCAATACTTAAAGAAATGAAATCTGACCATTCATTGTAAGGACAAATGGTGAAGCTGGAGCTTAAATACTTTGGCCATATAATGAAAAGACAATATTTGTTGGAAAAGCCTCTGATTCTGGGGAGGATTGAAGGCAGAAGAGAAGATGGGTGGTGTCATAGAAGTGCAGGCCATGAGTTTGGACAGACTTTGGGAGACAGTGGAGGAAAGAAGGACCTGGAGTGCTATGGTCCATGGGTTCATGAAGAGTTGGACACAATTGAACAACTGAGGACACAAGGACAAAAGTGAGATGGTTCTTGCCCCTGGGGGTTCACACTAAAAAGAGCATGGGCCCACAGGAGCATAGAGAGAATATGGCCAAAAGGCAAGGCTGATGGATGGAAGAGGGTGCTCCCTAACAGTATGATGTTGGGGTAGGGCAGGCAGACTTGGAAGTTTGTCAGTAGCCACAGAAGTGAGGTAGAGAAGGCCTAGAGAAGTAAATCAATCACCAAGCACTTCTTAAACAACCATGTGTCAAACACTGTATTACTCTATCTGCTACCTGTATTTCTGTTTAGTTCAAGGCCCAATTGTGCTAAGAGGTGCTGGGACAGATAGGAAACTAGCCTCTGATCCAAGGCAGTAAGAAAGACATTAAGAGCAGTGACTCTGCAGAGTGCTTGCTTTTTCTCATCCCCTATGATAGATTTTTTCTTGTCCAGTCCCCATTACACATGACTTCCCTGTAAATCGATGACAGGAAAGGCAAGGGAAGAAGGTGGAAGGTGTAACATCCCCTGAGGAGATGTCACTTTATCATGGAACTGACAGGCCACTTCTGTTGAGAAAAAAATGCCATGCCGAAGGATGGGCCATGAATGCACAGTGTGGCCAAAACTTGCAAAGACTCAACACAGGGAGCATTGAGCCCCACTGAGACACTTCCTTCATATCAGTTCAAAGTCATATCTTCCTTGGAAGGCTTTTGCTATGGACTAGCTCCTGAAGTATGGAGATCAACAGAGGGACTTTACAGTCAGGAACACCAAGTCAGTATGAGGAGAGGTGATAACAACTTGGGCCAGGCTGAGCAGAGATCTGCAAGCTCTTTGGTGACATGAACCATGTGCAGATAGGATGCTGAAGACACAGGATTTACACATATTTGCATAATTTGGAGGAGAGAGAGGGGAAAGGGTACTCACTTTGTCAGGTGTTGTTAAGTTGTTTTCAATCTTATCCAATGCTCCATGACCCCATATGGGATTTTCTTGGCAAAGATACTGGAATGGTTTGCCATTTCCTTCTCCAGCTTAATTTACAGATGAGGAAACTGAGGCAAACGGGGTGAAGCAACTTGCCCAGAGTCACCAGCTAGTGAGTGTGGGGGGCCAGATTTGATCTCATAAAGATGGGTCTTACTCCAGGCCCAGCCCTCTGCCCCCTGTGCCATCTACTGCTCAGTTTGTCCATAGCTTTTATCAAATGTGGCAAGTGGAAGGAAATGGTCAGTGTGACTCCACATCAGGAATGGCACATATGGAATCATGTCCCAGTTCTCCTACAGCCTACCTATTTGCCATTGGGCAAACCCATCCATAAAAGGAAGGGTTCGGATCAGGTGCCCTTGAAGGGCTCTCCCAGCTTTAAGTCCAGGCTATGATTAAAGGAGATAATGTGGGGAAAACATTTAATTCCTGGGGGATTCAGGCAGCCCAAATCCTCCTGAATAAGAGCTTAGTATCCAGTGGTATGTGGCTGCATAAAAAGAGCCCGAAAAGACAAGTCTGTGCTAGGCCTGACTTCACACATTATTTCTTGTGGAAGCCAATGGGCTTCTTTTGGTGAATTTAAGCAAGGCTGTCAGCTGTTTGATTCAAACAAATTCACCTGTATCTATGGAGAAGCTGATAATTGTCGAAGTCAGGAAGTTGTCTCTGTGAATTTTCATCAGATTTGGTTTTTTCCCTAAATAGTTTCTCAATTTCTCTGCTGCAGTAATGCTAATGGATGAAACATGACACTCTAAATAAAAAATGGGGATTTGTTCTTGCTACTCCACTGTTTATAAATATAATCCACCTTGAGCCCCTGCTAAACTCAGCAGAGTACAGGGATGCTGACACTCCATTGATTATCTATCAGCATGTTGGATAGGGAGAGCATGGATAAATTTAATTGATAGATAATTGGAAACATTTGTGGTAGGCACACCTTGAACCTCCTGGGCAAACAAGTATCCAACTAAGCTATCTAGTCATTGGGCAATTTCTCATCCCTCTATGTTCCCCTTTCCTTTCTTTTGTGGCCCCTCTGTTGGTGGCTAAATAATAAAATAGTAGCTAAAATGTAAACAATTCAGTTGGCATGGGAGATAATCAACAAACCAGGCTATCCTTGGCTTGGATGTTTGAAACCCAACTGTATCAAGAAGTTCACAATTTGATTTTGATGTTAGTAAAAACAATCTCTTTCATGTTCCATGTAGGTCCTTTTTCCAGTTAATCAACTGGAAGAGCAAGGAAGGACAGGGAGGCAGAGTATTGATCAGATTGAGATTCCCACTGCAGTTTTGGCATATGCTGACCTGGTAACCTTGGGCAAGGCACCGCATTGTCCTACTACAGGGTACCACCAGCCACCTCTTGGGGTCATCCGGTTCCATGCCATATCCAGGAAATTGGAACCTGCAATGGATCTAAGGGCATCTTGGCTTGTGTGATTCTTGTCAGTGTGCTCCTGGAAGTCTTCCAGAGAGCACCTATCCAACACAATGAAGGCCTTTCCTTAGGGTTTTCACTAAATGGAGGGCCCCACATCTGTTATCCTTCCCTCTGCTTCATGCCTACCTCTTTTTCTAGTCACACCTGCTCTGGAGGATATCCTTGACAATACTTCTTATACAAGTCATCCCATGGGTGAGGGCCTCCTTGCAGTTACCCCATACACCTCATCACCTTCTACTATATTTGGGTCACCCACAATGGGGAAGTTTGGAAGATGATTATTCTCTGATCTATGGCCATAATATTCCCTAAGAAATGGTGGTTATTGAATGAGAGACAGAGAGACAGTGAAACAGAGACAGAGAGGAAAAAAAGAGACAGGGAGACAGAGAAAGAGAGAGAAAAACAGATACATGGAGAGACAGCAAGACAGAGACAGTGAAACAGAGAGAGGCAGAGACAGAGGGACAGAGAGACAGAAAGACAGAGAAGAGGCAGATAGGAAAGAAAGAGACAGGGAGACAGAGAAGCAGACAGAGACAGAGTGAAAGAGAGAGAGGTTCTCACACCAGGAAAATATTATGATGATTTTTTTCTAAGTATCTTTTTTCAGGAAGGACCCATCTGATGGCTTCAAGTATAATATTGGCCATTATGTAGAAAGAGAGAGAGTGACTTCATGGATACCCTACTCACATTGACATTGTAAAAGGAAACCTTTGGTACCATGTCCCTTTAGTCTGTTATTAATAGTCTCTTTACCCAAGGGGCTGCAACACCGAGATGAAAGTGAAGGAGGTAGGTACAATTTTTTTTAAAAAATGACTACATTAAACTTAATGTATGTTTTTCCATAATAGCTTCACCTTCGTGGCATTTGTAAAAAATTTAAAAAAATGAAGGAGAAGCTGGCTGGCTTTGTCCCATCTTTCCAATCGCATGCCCTCTCCTAAGGAGGAATAGAAAGGAAAGTGGCCAGCGGCATGACAGGCTTTTCTGAAGGAGATGAAGAACGGCTTTCTGCTTGTTGCCTTTGAAAATGGACAAGTGAGAGGCTGCTTTAATTCACGCACTCAGACTAGGAATGGTCTAAATATGGACAATAATTGATTTTTACTGTTTTTCTCATTTACATTTGAGACACTTCAGCAATTTTACCCCCGATTTACTTGAGTCCATTAGGAGCAAACTGCAAGGGCAGGGAAAAGGCACCTATTAAGCAGAAGCAGGCCTTTCGGTCAGCACAGGACATGCTGCTTATTATTAGATATTTTATTTTGTGGACCACATGCATTTCTAGCATGACTCAGCCCACACAGTGTACCAGCCCAAAAGTTTTCAGGCAATAAATTTAAACTGCCAGAAGTGACAGCTATGTTCAAGAACTCCAAAGTTTTTTTCAATGAAGCAAAAAAGGAGCAGAGAAAGCCTGGGTTCACTTCTTTTTCTCATCCAAAGCCTGATCCCTTCTGCCTTCACGTGCCTACACCTTCCATTAGGAAGGTTAGGTTGGAGATGGTGGTAGCACATCAGCATCTCCCCAATATCAGGCTGCTTCAGAAAGAATAGCTGCCTTACCACATCTTGGAAAGCTGGTAGTAGAAAAGTGAATCCAGAGGGTCAAGTAGGGGAGGGGCTGGATCCTATCCCTTCCCTCCTCCCCCCTCAAGCAAGAAGTGTCCTCTCCCTTCTCAAATAGACAGATCTCTGTCTAGAGAAGGCAAGCAATTTTATATGTCATGCATATACAGTCAAGCAAAAGTATATTTCCATATTAGTCTTGCTGTAAAAGCAAACACAGAAAAAAAGAAAGAAAAATAAAGTTTTTTTTTTTCAATCTTCATCTACTATTGGTTCTTCCTCTGGAGGTAGATAACATTCCTCATTATAAGTCCTTCAGAAAAGTCTTGGATCATTGTATCACTGAGAATAGCTCTCATGCATTATTGATCATCATAGAGCACTGATGTTACTTTGTACAATGTTTTACTGGTTCTGATCATTTCACTCTGCATCAGTTCATGTAAGTCTGAAAGCATCCTACTCATCATTTCCTACAGCACAACAGTATTACATCACAATCATATGAGAGAAGCTGAATGGGCCTCTCATCATGTCCTCCCACTCCTGGAATGGCTTCAACTGTTGGGTTATGTGCATGTGATAGAGTCGGGAAGGGACTCACTGGGGCATTCAAAGAAGTTCATACTACCACCATACTTATTCAGGCACACCCCAAGTTCCAGAGGAGCCACTGGTAGAAATTGGCCATAGTCTTATCAAATATTGATTTTGTAAACTCCAAATGGATACATGACTTAGGCATGAAGGATTACATCATTAACAACTTAGGAAAACATGGAAGAAATAACCTTTCAGATCTCCAGGTAGGGGAAGATTTCATCACCAAAGGAGAAAAAGAATCACAAAAGGTAAAGGAGAAAATTTTGATTACATAATTCTTAAAATGTTTTTGCAGAAAGAAAAAAAAAGAAACAATGCCACTAAAATTAGAAAAGAAGCAAGTAACTGGCCAAAAATCTGCAGTAACTTTCTCTGTGAAATATCTAATTTCCAAGGTTTTGAGGGAAATTATTCAAATGTATAGGAATTAGAGCCATTGCTTCAATGTCAAGTTCTGAACAGGCAATTTTCAGAGGAATAAACTCCACTCGAAACATACTTCTGTTTCTATCTCTAGTTATGTAAAAACATCCAAATCACTAAAAATTCGAGAAATCCAAATTAAAGGGTGTTACTATTTCACAATTGGAAAAGTTGGTTAGAAAGGTAAGTGAAAATTTTTGGAGGGGCTGTGGGAAAACAGATTCATTAATATACTATTAGTGGAGCTTTGAAGTTATGTAATCACTCCGGAACGCAATTTGGAATTACAACCAAAAGTTACTAACCTACATGGACCCTTTGAACCATCAATATATCACAATTAGGCCTACATTCTGAAGAGTTCAAAGAAAAAGCAGAAAGCCTGTATGTTTATATTTATAACAGCTATTTTCTGCAGTTGCAAAAAAAAAGTGGAAAATAAAGTGCGTCCATCAATTGGGAAATGGTTGAACAAACTATGGCACATAATTGTATTGGAAGACCATTGTACTGTAAACTGGTGACAAGGGCCGTTTGGAAAAACCTGGGAAGACTTTGATGAAAGGATACAAAATGAAGCAGAATCAAGAGAAAAAAATTATACAATAACAACATGGTAAAGACAAACACCTGAAAGACTTAAGGACGCTGATCCAAATTCTGGCTAATGATGATTGAAGAGAACTCTCCATGGAAACATTCAACCCACATCCTTACAGAAAGGGCGGCTACTTCTTCAGGAGGAAATTGATATGGACCTAGAGATAGAGTTAGAGATAAAGATAGGGAGATTTTAAAGATAGAGATGGTAGAAATATAAAGATTACATACATAGAGGTAAAGATAGATACAGAAATGCAGACAAAAACAATGAGGAAATTGTCTTCTTATACAAATTTTTAAAAGTGTTTTTAGGTTTGTTTGTTTTTTTGGGGGGTGTCTTTTTTCTTTCCCCCTCCAGTTGGCCAATGATAGGAGAGGAAAGAAAAACAGATTTTGGCTAACTAAAATAAATAACTAAATGATTTTCAAAATGTTTAATAAATAATTGACTTTTTTCTACCCTCTGTACTTCCCCAAAGCTCCTTCACCTCCCTCATATCAGGAAGCCTCTCCTTATCTGATTTGTTCTCTGTTTTCCGTATTGGATTTGCTTCTCCTATTGTAGAAACTACTCATTTGCCCTCATTGAGTTTCCCCAACTCACTCCTCCCACTCTCCCCTGCCTCTCATTTAGACAATCAAACAATGAGAATTTATTGAAAGCCTACTTTGCACCAAGCCTGGTGCTAGGGCCTGCCCTCAAGGCACTAAAACTCCACCACATCTACCTTTACATTTATATAACTTCTCTCCTATTCTCAGTACTTCTGATATTTTTTCATTTGTCATTAGAAGTAAAGATTAAAGGGAAAAGCAATCACATCATGTAACTGCCACAGATATTTTCAGTGTGTCCAATCAGGACTCAGGCTTACCAATTTCCTCTACTCAGATGTTCCTTATTTACCTTTACGAACTTGTACATAGTGGGTTGGATGATTCAGCTGGCAATTTTGAAGGTGCTTACTCTCTCACGCTGCCTTGTATTGAACTTTATATGTGTATGTATTAACTTTATATGTGTGCTCTATATGTTTGTTTATACACTTGTTTTCTCCACCATGTAAGCTCTTGCAAGTAGGAATTATTTCATTCTTTGTACTTCCTCCGCAATGCATGACACAAAGTAAATGCTTAATAAATACTTAACTTATTGAATAAATGAAACATTGATCAAATTCCTACTATGGGCAGAGTGCTGGGCTAAGTGGTGTGGTTATTAGTAAAAGAGAAATACATGCCTTTCTCTCAAAGAGCTTGAATTCTAATCTTGGTCAGTTTGCTGAAAGGGGGATTAAAAATAATCTATTTCAACCTTTCATTTTACAGATAAGAAAACTGAGGTCCAGAGAAGGGAAGAAAATTGTTCAAGGTCACTGAGTTAGTAAAAGGCAGAACTGAGCTTTCTCTTGCCATTCTGCAGATTTCAACAGGGTGCATGAGTTGTCTGCATTTATCCCTTGCTCCTGTGGGGGCTACAATCCACTTTGTTTTTCTCATCTGTTCAACATTAACACAGCCCAACAAATTCATAGGAGGACTAGGATGTCTAACAGAGAGGAATCCATCGTCAAGGATGACCATTTTGAACTTGGATCAAGTCCCTTTCATAGCTCCTATAAATAAAGCATTTGCAAAGATTGATGTTTCCATCATTAGATTCTGTCCCTGCCCTAATTCCCCTCAAAAGGCAACAACATGTGCCCATTTCCTTGGAAAGCTGTTTCAAATGGGAATGGGAAGCTTCCCAAATATGTGACCTCCCATTGAAAGTTCTAGGATCCTCTGACCAGTGAGGATGCTGCTGCCTGGGTTCTCTGCACAGTTTATACTCTGTGCTGATTGGATATTGACGTAAAGATGATGTCCCTTCAGCATTTCCCTCTGAAATTTCCCTAGATTTACCTTAAGCCAAGTCCTTCTGTGACGGTAGCCATGTTAGTCCTCTTCTGCAAGACCATACAGGCCTGCCTGCCCTGTACCTGAGGAGGTAAGTTTGAAGGTCGATCCAAGCTCTGAGAGTCCAGGCACTGCAAGGACTCGGTTATCATTTCAGAATCAAATCAAAATGGAGGAAATGGTCTTCTTCCTCCTTCCCTCACTAGGCTCCCAGCCCCAGGACCTGCTTCTCTGTTGTGTCAATTCACTGACCTAATTATTTTGACAAGAGTCAATAATTGTCTAAAAGCCTATAGTCTGTGTCTTTTATACTACTGGATTCCTGAAAGAAAGGCAACATTCCGGTGATGGCCATGAAGCCAGGATTCCTGTTCCCAGAATTCTAGAGGCATATATGTTCAATGAAAATCTGCAGAAAACTGAGCTCTCATTGAGTTGCTGTTTAGTGTTAACTCAGTTGTCTTAACCAACATTGAATTTCCCCTAATTAAATCACTTGCACCAAGTGAAATAGTGTCATTTACTAATAATGGCAACTCCTGCCTTTCACTCCCTTGATCAGTTCTGGCCCCTGAGGAACATCTGGTCACACTATGAACAGCTCCTGGCTCTCAGGACAATGGTTCATTCTCCAATAGACCTTTGCTAGGATTCATCACCAAAGGAGTAGGCAGCATAGAACAATGAATGCATGGAGGTCTAACCTCAGAGCTGGGCACACCAAGCTTAAGGTCTTCCTTCTGACACATTCTTTGGGCAAGTTGCTGAGTGAAATAGCATCCTTGGGGAAGCAGCTCCAGGGAGGGGCAGGCATACGTGAGAGGACCTGCTTTTTGCAGGTAGCAGGAGGGCCCTGGGCACACCTGTGAGTAACAAGCCCCAAAATGTTTCCTAGTAGAGTCTAAGCACAGGCCATGTTTCCCTTAACAATAATCCAGGCGCAGAATATCTAAACTGAAGGTGTCTCATCCAACCTTCTGCATCCTCTCTTCCCTTTGAGACAGACTAGACCCATTCCAACTCTAGCAAGACTCACACCATAGTTGTTAAAATGCAAGTCAGGATCCCTTGCCCCAGTAGAGTTTGTACAAAATCTTAGAGCAGCCACAAAGCGGAGATCCTTTTTCAGTGTGTACCTATATGTTTTTCTCTTTCCAAGGAATCTTCCTCCAAGGATGAGGCCTCTGGACTTTTAACTTTTCTTCATTTGAGACCCTTCATCTCCAGACTGTGGCCATTGTCACTGGCTTTCCTCCATCATGGATTACTCTTCCTCTTCATTCTTGCCTCCTAGCTTACCTTGCTTCTTTTTAGTCCTAGCTAAAATCCTATCTTTGACATGAAGCCTTTCCCAACTGCCTTAACATTAGCACCTTCTTTCTTCTAATTGTCTCCAATTTCTCTTTATATATATATAATCTTGGCTGTACATGATCATGTCATTTCCCCCATTAGATCCTCAGATCTCCTTTTCTTTCATTCTTTATGGCAAGGGACATCCAAGGGGTACAGAACACTGCCTATACTGACAGGCTCAAATTTTTGTTCAGTTTCGATTAATTTTTTAATCCTTTTTTAAAAATTCTTGTTCCCAAGGGTCTCACTGAGGAGAGAAGATAGCGAAATATATCTGACCCTGAAGATAATCCAAACAGGCAAATGAAAGATGAGGGAGGCAGAAGGTCAGAACTTGTGATTTCATCACGTCTGAGTCTTCATTGATCACCTATGACCTGGGATCTTTCATTAGATTTCCACTTGGAATCCCCACCTCAATCCTCTTCAATCCAACCCCCAATCAGTTAATAAAGTGATTTTCCCAGAATTCAGGTAAGATCATGTCACTCTACCTTGCCCCTTGACCCCTGTACCTCACTAATCTCCACTGGCTCCCTATTAATCCCAAGATCAAATATAAAATGTTCTGATTAGTTTTAAAGCACATCATAACCTAAATTCTTCCTTTCTTTCCTTCTTTCATATATTTTATTCCCAAAGAAGTTGCCTAGAGATAGTTGGTGGCATAGTGAAAAGAGTGCTGAATGTACAGTCAGAAAGACCTGAGTTCAAATACAGTCTCTGATACTAGCTGTGTGACTCTGGTCAAGTCACATAATCTTAGTCTATTTCAGTTTCCTCATCTATAAAGTGGGATTAAAAATAGCACCTACCAGACCTCATTTCTAAAATATATAGGGAACTAAATCAAATTTGTAAGGATGTAAGTCATTCCTCAATTGAAAAATGGTAAAAGGATATAAACAGTCAGTTTTCAGATGAAGAAATCAAAGCTATTGCTATATGAAAAAATGCTGTAAATCACTATTGATTAGAGAAATGCAAATTAAAACAACTCAGAGGTACCACCCCACATCTTTCAGATTGGATAATGTAACAAAAAAGAAAATTAATAAATATTGGAGAAGCTGTGGAAAAATTGGAACATTAATGCCTTGTTGGTGGAGTTGTGAACTGATTCAACCATTCTGGAGAGCAGTTTGGAACTATGCCCAAAGGGCTATAAAACTGCGCATACCCTTTGACCTAGCAATACCACTATTAGGTCTATATCCTAAAGATATCATATAAAAGGGGAAAGGACCCACATGTACAAAAATATAGCTGCTCTGTTTGTAGTGGCAAAGAATCAGAAATTGAGGGGATGCCCATCAATTGGGGAATGGCTAAACAAGTGGTGGTATATGAATGTAATGGAATACTATTGTCCTGTAAGAATTGGTAAGCAGGAAGATTTCAGAAAAACCTGGGAAGGCTTACATGAATTGATGCTGAATGAAATAATCAGAACCAGGAGAACACTGTACAAAGTAACAGTAACATTGTGTGATGATCAACCATGATAGACTTAGCTCTTCTTAGCCATAGAATGATCCAAGACAATTCCAAAGAACTCATGATGGAAAATGTTCTCCATATCCAGAAAAAATAACTGTGGAATCTGGATGCAGATGGAACCATACGGTTTCTACCTTTTGGGTTCTTTTGTTGTTGTTTTTTGAGGTTTTCCCCTTCTGTTCTGATTCTTCTTTCACAAAATAACTAATGCAGAAACAGGTTTAATGTATGTGTGTGTCTGTCCATGTCCATGTCCATGTCCATGTCCATGTCCATGTCCATGTCTATGTCTATGTCTATGTCTGTCTATCTCTGTGCCTGTGCCTGTGCCTGTGCCTGTGCCTGTGCTTGTGCCTGTGCCTATGCCTATGCCTATGCCTATGCCTATGCCTATGCCTATGCCTATGCCTATGCCTATGCCTATGCATATATAACCTTTGTCAAATTGCTTTCTGTCTTAGGGAGGGGGGAAAGAAGGAAGGCAGGGAGAAAAATTTGGAACCAGAAATCTTATAAAAACAAATATTGAAAAATATCTCTACACATAACTAGAAAATAATAAAATACTTTTATGATTTTAAAAAATGATAGCATCTACCCCACAGGGTTGTGAGTGGAGGATGGACTGAAGTGAGTAGAGACATAAGGCAAACAGACCCACCAGCAATAATTCAGGTATGAGGGGATGAGATTTCTATACCAGGGTTAGGACAATGTCAAAGGAGAGATGAGGATATATTTGAGAGATGCTGCAAATGTGAAATTGACAGGAATTCACACCTTATTGAATGGGGGCTGTTGAGAGAGAGTGAGGAATATAGGATGACTCCTATGTTGGGATCCTGAGGAACTGGGAGGGTGGTGTTGCCCTCTACAATCCACGAAAGTTAGGAGAGCAGAGGGTTTAGAAGGAAAGATCAAGAGTTCTGTTTTTGATATGTTTACTTTCAGAAGTCTACTGGATAGGCAGTTCAAGTTGTCTGAAAGGCAGATATGATATTGAAAGTCAGCAAAGAGGTTCAAGCAAGATAGGTAGATGTGAGAATCATTAGCATAGAGATAGTTATTAAATCTATGGAAGCTGATAATGTAACTGAATGAAGTAGTATGGATGGAAAAGAAAGGAAGGGGAGACTTTTGGGGGTGGAGCCAAGATGGAGGAGGAAAGACATTAAACAGACAGAGCTCCTGACACAATTACCCCCAACACAGCAATAAAACAACCCCTGGAGCAGCGATACCCACAAAAAGACAGGCTGAAATTATGTTCCAGCCAAAGAAATCTTAGAGGTGGCTGTGGTAGGATGCAAGAAGAGTGAAACCCTGTAATCACGCCAACACAGTCTGCAAGCAGGCTGCCCCAGAGGAAGTTACCCCCAAGCCTCCAAATCAGCTGCAGCACCAGCATCTTCTGGAACTAAACTTACAGTTGGGTGAGGGGGCTGAACAGCTGGCTGGGGAAGGGGGTAATAAAGGAGTATCTGCAGGACTTAAGGAGGAATTCAGCAATCCCACCCCAGTAGGGAACCAGGAAGAAATGTTGAGCAGCAGGAGGCCAAGGGGTGGGAGGGACACAGGCCTGTTGTAACTAAAAACCAAAGAACAAATTTATTTCTGGCTGGTTAATTAGCAAGTTGACTTGAGGTTCTCTTCAGACCAAAGAACAGGCCAGGCAAGATAATAATGTGCCCTCCCTCAGACCAAAACAGTTGGGATCCCCTGAAGCTTGGGACAGTGTAGCTTGGAAGTAGGGCTCCACTGTAAGAAAGAGTTAAATGTCAAGTAAAAGATGGCAAGATGAGCAAGCAAAGAAAGTTGAGAACTATAGAAAGTTTCTTCAGAGACAAGGAAGATCAAGGTGCAGCCTCAGAAGAGGATAACAGTCTCAGGGCCCCTACATCCAAAGCTTCCAAAAAATATGAATTGTTCTTAAGCCATGGAAGCACACAAAAGGGACATTGAAGAGACAGAAGGCAAGACAAAAAGAGGATTTAAAGATGTGGAGGAAAGAATGGAAAGAGAAATGAGAGTGATGCAGGAGAGTCATGAGAGAAACAGCTTGAAAATCCAAATGGAAAAAGAGATACAAAAGCTCTCTGAAGAAAAATATTGCCTAAGAATTAGGATTGAACAAACAGAAACTGGCGAATTTATGAGAAACCAAGACACACTAAAACAAATCTAAATGAATAAAAAAATAGCTGTTTTTGGCTCTTCTACCTGCAACCCTGTGAGTAACACCCCCGGTCATATGCACAGCTCCGTTTCCATTCTGGCAAGATGAAAGAAATGATTATGAACCAAGAGAAACTTGCCAAACTGCAGGCACAAGTGCACATTGGTGGGAAAGGAACTGCTCGGAGAAAGAAGAATGTGGTTCATAGAACAGCTACAGCCGATGATGAGAAACTTCAGTTTTCCTTAAAGAAACTAGGAGTAAACAATATCTCTGGTATTGAAGAGGTGAATATGTTTACCAACCAGGGAACAGTTATCCACTTTAACAATCCTAAAGTTCAAGCATCATTGGCAGCAAACACTTTCACTATTACAGGCCATGCTGAGACAAAGCAGCTAACAGAAATGCTCCCCAGCATCTTAAATCAGCTTGGAGCTGACAGTCTGACTAGCTTAAGAAGACTGGTGGAGGCTCTGCCCAAACAACCTGTTGATGGAAAAGCACCACTTGCCACTGGGGAGGAGGAGGAGGATGAAGTTCCAGATCTCATTGAGAATTTTGATGAGGCTTCTAAGAATGAGGCAAACTGAATTGAGTATCAACTTCTGAAAGTTAAAACTTGAAAGTTACATGGAGCTGCTATTTTATATCATGTGACTGCTTTTTCCCCTTTTTTCTTTTTTTTCTCTTTTTGGTTTTGTTTACAGATCTAGAGAATTAGATCTCTGATATTTTGAAGCCTGTTTGATCATTGCAGCTCTTTTCATTTATTGCTTATACACAATTCATTCTTTGGAGCCTAACTATGCTGAACAAGCCTGGAATTAAAGTTTGAAAAAAAGTTAATAAAATCTTTACCTAAAAAAAAAAGAGATAGAGGGTGATATGAAATTTCTCCTTGGACAAACAGCTGACCTGGAAAATAGATCCAGGAGAGATCATTTGAAAATCACTGTACGACCTGAAAACCATGATCAAAATAAAAATTTAGACAGCATATTCCAAGAGGTTGTCAGGAAAAATTGCCCTCCTATTCTAGAAACAGAAGGTAAAATAGAAATTGAAAGAATCCACCAATCACCTCCTGAAAGAGAACCCAAAAATAAAACCTCAAGGAATATTATAGCCAAATTCCAGAGCTCCCAGGTCAAGGAGAAAATATTGCACACAGATAGAAAAAAGGAATTGAAATACTGTGGAGTGACAATAAGGATAAAACAAGATCTAACAGCACGTACATTAAAGGACCAGAGGGCATGAAATATAATATTCCAGAGGGCAAAGGAACTGAGACTGCAGCCAAGAATCGTGTACACAGAAAAACTTATTATAATCTTTCAGAAGAAAAAATGGGACTTCAATTAAAAAGAGGACTTTCAGGCATTTGTGATGAAAAGACCTGAACTGAATAGAAAATTAGACTTTCAAATACAAGACTCTAGAGAAGCATAAGAAGGTAAACAGGAAAAAGAAAACATGAGGGATATTAAAAGATTAAAATGTTTACATTCCTACATGGAAAGATAATACTTCTAATTCTTATGAACTTTCTCAGTATTAGGGTAGCTGAAAAGAATACACTTAGAGGACACAGGCCTGAATTGAATATGAAGGGATGATATATGTAAAGCATTTATTTTTTGTTTATCCTTGTTTCTGTGGGGCAGGCAGGGTGGGGACACTTATGTCTGGGGCTGGATTTGGGGGAAGGGACAGACAGAAGCAAAACACTTTTGAGGAGGAATATGGTAAAAGAAGATAGAAAATAGAGGAAAAAGCATGGGAAGGGAATAGGATGGAGGGAAACAGTAATGATGATTGATTATAATGGCAAAATGTATGGTACCTACTTTGCTGGGCTATTGTGAAGAAAATTCTTTGTCAAGTTTAAGGTACTATATAAAAGTTATGATGAACAGGATGCTATCAGAAAAACCTGCAAAGACCTACATGAACTGAAGCAGAGTGAAATGTACTGTATATAAAATAACAGCAATAGTGTAAGATGATCTGCTGGGAAGGACATGGTTATTTTCAGCAAGACAATGATCCAATATAATTCTGAAGGACCTATGAAAATTGCATTCTATATATATAGAAAAAGAAGTGATGGTATCTGAAAACAGATTGAAGCATACTTTTTTGACAATTCCTTAATATGAAGTTTTGTTTTTATCTGTTTTCTCTCACAACCTAGCTAATGTAGAAATGTTTTCCATGACTACTCATTTATAACTTATATTGAATTGCTTGAGTTCTTGGGGATGGGGGGTGGGAAGGGAGGGAGGAAGAGAAGTTGGAACACAAAGTTTTAAAAAATTGATGTCAAAATTTGTTTTTACATGTAATTTAGAAAATAAAATTCTAAACAGAAAAAAAAGAAAAGGAAGGGATCTTCTCAGTAGAAAGCCCTGAGAAATACCTATAGTCTAAGGGTGTGATCTAGAAGAGCATCCAGCAAAGGAGACAGAGAAGAAGCAGAGAGGTAGGAAGAGACCCGGGTGATTGGGGGAGAGAGAGGGAGAGGGAGAGGGAGAGGGAGGGGGAGAGGGAGAGGAAGGGGGAGGGGGAGGGGGAGGGGGAGCGAGTGAAAAGAGAGAGTGAGAGAAGAGTGAAGAGAGTAAGAGAAAATAGAGAGAGTGAGAGAAAAGAGAGAGAAGAGAGAGAATAGAGAGAGAAAGAGAGAGTAAGAGAAAAGAGAGAGAATGAGAAAGATAGGGAGAGAGAGGGAGAGAGAAGGAGAGAGAGAAGGAGAGAGAGAGAGAGAGAGAGAGAGAGAGAGAGAGAGAGAGAGATCCTGAAAATAAATATTGGGGAGACCTGATCAATACTATCAAAGGTTATAGAAAGATAAAGGAGAATGAAGATGTAGAAAAGGTCATTGGAGAAGACAGTTGTAGGTATCAGTCTGTATACACATGTGTGTGTGGCTGTGTATCTATGTATTTATGTATATCCAACACTATACAACTGAAAAATGAAAGTCAATGAAGGAAGAGAAAAGACAAGTATGACACAATGTTGAAAAATTCAGAAGAGATTCTTAAAATATTAGATTATATGGAGAATATAATGGTTCTTATGAGTCCTTATAAATGGTGACTGGTGACAGTGGCCTTGGTTATACAGCACAGCATTCATTGATATCAAAGAATTACCACTTGAAGATTTGTGATTACAGAAAATGAAATTAACAGAGCTAGAGGCCAGAAAGAAACTCTAAATTGTTTTAGTGGTGAAGACCTAAAAAAATTATCTCCATTAAAAAATATCAAATAAAAGAGCCTTTCTGCTCTCTCAGGGGGAAAAGGCCCCAGAGTTTCAGAAAAGGATCAACAGAAAGGGAAATGATTGGAGACTGACAGAGTCAACACTACACTATTAGAGAGAAGCTCCAAATTCACCAGATCCAGGAATAGAATCCTCAAACTCCAAAATCTCACTGATAAAGTAAGAATCTGACAAGCAGCTAGAAGGAACTCCTAAAGCCAATTTTTTTTAAAGACACCAGTTAACTTGCTCACTATATCTCATTTGTGACAAGAAACAAAAAAAAAGGTAGCATCAAAATCAAGGGAAATGGGCCTGCAGATAAAAAACCATCTATCTGGCCAACTTGAGCACATCCTTTTTTGTGAATTGATTGTTTTTTACCTCCTCTTGACCTTATAAGGGTAGCTGAGGATAGCCTTCCCAAAGAGGGCCTCAGATAAGTAACCTAGCCAGGAAACAGAAGAGGAAAAAGGAATATTGACATGAAAACAATGAAATACTAGGTAGTGAGTCAAAGAATTTATATTTGAAAGAGCAAAAAGAGCATGCATCCTCTTTGGAAATTCAGTTTTGCTATTTTTATCATTTAGTAATTTACAGTCACATCTGACTTCATGATTCCATTTGGAGTTTGCTTGGCAAAGATACTTGAAGGATTTGCCATTTTCTTCTTCAGTTGATTTTACAAAAGAGGAACTAAGACCTACAAGGTGAAGTGCCTTACCCAAGATCACACAACTAATGAGTATCTGAGGCCAGATTTGAACTCAGGAAGATGAGTCTTCCTGACTTATGTTCTCTGTCCCCTGAACCACGTGGCTACTTACATGATGGCAAAGAGGGTTGGAAATTAATGGGTAGGTTCCATAGAAGAGGATTGTAGGGATGATGGTGGGAGGGAAATTATTATTGTCTCTTTTAGTGTGAGCACAAAAGAGGAAGACCAAACAAATGAAAAGGTGGGAGAGAACAGAAAGAATAGGGATCCCCAAAGAACATTCCTATAGGAATCTTGAGTGATTTTGTTGTCTACTAAATTAGAAGCTTCATGAGGGAACATCCTATATATTTCACAAATTGTGGGAATGCTTCAGAGCCTAGAAATATGCTCTACACAGGATACCTTTAGTCAAGTTAAGTTGAAGTGAATGACCTTCTCTCAAAGCAGAAAGAGGGTTAGTATCAGGGGAAATTAGAGGGAGAGTATAGATGCCCCTCAGCAAAGGAAGATATATGGTGACTTTATATGGTGACTTCCTTTAGGAAAATGGGTAGAAGGTGAATTACCATTAACTTAGCTGCAATTAGAATTGTTCCATTGAAAATTTTGTTTTGTTTTGTTTTGTTTTTTGGTGTGAGGCAATTGGGGTTAAGTGACTTGCCCAGGGTCACACAGCTAGTAAGTATTAAGTGTCTGAGGCCGGATTTGAACTCAGGTCCTCCTGACTCCAGGGCCGGTGCTCTATCCACTGTGCCACCTAGCTGCCCCTGTTCCATTAAAAACTGATTCATAAGTATGAACACTAATGCACAGCTGTGGATAGAAGCATGGAGGTCACTGATAGTCTGCCTATTCTAGGGCACACTTTCACATGTCAACACTGAGGAGGAAGGGAAGTTGTGAATTCATTCAGGAATTCTGGAGAGCAATTTGAAACTATGCCCAAAGGGCTATCAAACTTTGCATACACTTTAATCCAGCAATACCACTACTAATTCTATATGGCAAAGACAGCAAAGAAAAAGGAAAAGGACCTATATGTATAAAAATATTTACAGCAGTTCTTTTTGTGGTCACAAAGAATTGGAAATTGAAGGGACACCCATCCATTGGGGAATGACTGAACAAGTGGTAGCATATGATTGTGATGATTGTGCTATAAAAAAAAAAAGGCAAGTATGATGCTTACCAAAAAAAAAAATTAGAAGATTTATTTGAACTGATGCAAAGTGAAATGATCAGAACCTATGTGAAATTCTACACAATAATATTACACAGCAATATTATCTGATGATCAACTGTGAATTATTTAGCTATTCTCAGAAATATCATGATCCAAAACAATTCCAAAAGATTCATGATGAAAACTGCTATTGACCTCCAGAGAAAGACCTGATGGAGTCTGAATTGAGATCAAAGCATGTATTCTTTATTTTTTCTTTCTTCATTATTCTTGGGTGTGTTGTTTTGTTTTGTTTTGGTCTGTATTTTCTTTTGCAACATAGCTAATAAGGAAATGTTTTACATAACTGCACAAGTATAATATATACAGAGTACTTTCTTAAGGACAGGGAGGAGAGGAAGGGAGCAAGAGAATTTGAAAAACAAAATTCTGAAATCAAATTTGAAAATCAAAATTTGAAAATCAAATATTGAAAAATGTTGATTATATGTAATTGAAAAAATAAAACTAAATGTAAAAAAATGAAAACATTCAAAAGAAAAAGACTCAGTTAAAATGCACCGACCCCCCCACTCACCAGATCTTAATTTCCAAGGCCCTCCATTAACTCTTTCTTTATTTTCACTGAGCCCACCCAATTAGCATTTCCAATGCTGGAGGAAAGTAATGACTTGCCCTTCTTGGAGTCATGTTATTGATGAATCTACCCTGAGGTGACCTGCCTGGGAGAGATGCCATCTAGCCTCCCTTGTCCTCCAAGAGATGTTGTGGACATTCTGAGCATTAGAAATTTCCAAAATGTCTCTCTCAAATTTGAGCCTTCCACCACTGGGACAGTATTGTTTTTGAGAAAGCAAGATAAACTTCTCCGCATCCCAGGATGCTCCAAGATAGTGCTCAAACACACCATGAAAAACTAATTAAATATCTTCTCTAATTATCTCAGGAGCCAAGCAGCAGCTCTGTGGAACATCATAATAAACCTGCTATTTTTAACTGGCAAATGTTCAAGCTTTCATTGCCTGATTGGGGGGCAAGAATACCATTTCATTTCATACTAAATAGAAAGATTTCCTGTATGAGGGAGAGCGCTGAAGATGGAAGGCGGTAAGGATCTTTGATTATTATATTTCAGCAGCCGGGGAGTCAAACAGAAAAGCTAAAAGAAAATCCCGTTCCTCTGTGGGAGAACACTCCGCAGAACAAAGACCTTTTACTACCCAGGACTCTCTGCTTTTTAGATGTTGATTTCCCTCACTTTGCCTTTCAACATTAGAACGTCTCTATTAGTGCCTTTTAGACAGAGATCTCATGTGGAGAGCTGAAAGGCCACTGGGCCTGCAAAACAGACCTTATTGTATAGATTACATACATCACAATTTATTTAATTATAAAGTGGGGCTTTTTCCATTCACACACATTTAGCCCCAACTGAAAGTGTCTGTTAAAAGCCCAAAGGCCATCTCCCCAAAGAGAGGCCGGGTGATCATTTGCTTAAAGAAACAATCTGCTGATGTCCTGTCTTCCCAGCTTCCCAGTCTGGGCACAAAGCAGCCAGAGTGGGACAGCTTTGGTCCCACACGCAGCCTTGTACGTATCATCGCCCTGCATGAGCCCTTCCTTAAACACACAGCGTTGATTGCCCTGGCACCCGGCCCCTCCAGGTGGGTTGAGGATGAGGTGTGTCAGAATGAAATCATAATCCCCAACAGAACCTTGCTCTGTAGGTAAGCTTAACTATTGTGAGAATAAGTGGCTATTTTGTGGCAAGAGAATAGCAGTTAAATTCTCGGGCACATTTGAAGCCTGCAGGACAGAGGCCTGGTACTTAAATAGAGCACAATGAAAGAACCTCTGAGTCCACTTAGATTTCCTGAGCACAAAGGCTTTGGAAAGGTTGGCACTGGGGTTGGCAGCCTCCAGGACCAAAGCTCTGTCACCATTGGCAGTGGCAAGTTGGCATCAACAAGGCCCATGGAGAGCTCTGGTGAACCTTGAGATGTGCACAAACCCCCACTGGCCCATGCTGTGTCCTGGCTGGCCCATGTGGAATGACTGAGTCTTCTTTCACTTGTCAATGTCCAAGAGGCTGGACCTCGCCTATGGGGCTTCGTAAAGGAGGGTGGGATGTGAGGGCAGCTGTGCTGGGGGGAGAGGACTGGCACAGCTGTTGATAGAACCATGGAGGTCGTTGATAGGCTGCCTATTCTAGGGCACACATTCACATGTCAGCACTGAGGAGGCAGGGAAGCAGCAGGACTATGTCTGTCAGTGCAGGAACAGCATCCAGAGGGAAACAATGACTTTCAGAAGACTCTCATCCCAGAACAAAGGTCCAGGACCATTCCAGCTCATGGACGGTGGAGAGAAAGGGGGAAATGATGCCTAGAAGAGAAATCTGAGAACTATCGGACAAGCAACAGTCCTGGCTGCTTCATTTATGCCCCAAGTCTGTGCTTGATTCACTTACCCAGTTTGCTGTGTAAAAAGGCTTTGGACTTCCTTCTTAAGCAAAAGGTTTGGCGGCCATGGTGGGCCAATCCTTGCCACAGCCTGTTGCTCCTCTGTTTTTGCTCTGCACAGTAATGTTGGGCCTGGACCTTGAGGGGAAAGTCAGGTGAGGGATGATGAGGAATTGGCCAGGGATCTCTGGACTCCCACTGAGGGGAGAAAGAAGAAAGAATCCCAGGGAATTCTGCCTGAGGGATGCCAAGGAGAGTGAACAGCTACAAGTTGGGCAACTGCACTGAGGGCAGGAAGCCAGCTCAGCACTGGAGGGGATTCCATCAGCATCCATAGTATTACTCAGTGGGCCATTCACAAGACACTATCACCACAGAGGACCAAAGTCAGTTAGCCAGTTGACAAGCATTTATCAAATGCTTACAATAGACTAGGCATGTCACTACACTCTGGGTGACAGAGATGGAGGCTGTCATAGGACAGACTACAGAGCCCAAGCAAAATGCCAGCTTCCCCCATCCCCACCAATGGATACTTATAAATGAAAAGGATGCAGAGCTTCAGAAGGCAGACAGTAGCTTTTCATCCTCTCTTTTACTCCTCTTAAATCCTCACCTTATCAGTGGCAGAACAAATCTGACATGGTCAGTATGTCTGTGGTTTTGCTTCTGAGAGGGAGGCTCACAGAAATAATAGCAGGAGGGGCTTTGTTAGCTGCTTTCATTACCTCCAATCCTCTGATTCCTGTGTGATGTGATTATTAACGATCTTGATCCCCAAGTCCACACACACACACGCACACACACACACACACTGCAAATGCTTGCATGTACATGTACATATATATACATGAAACACATGTGCTCATACATGCACACACATGCATACACCCACATGTCCCTCTGTCTCCTCACACTCAAGTTTCCTTGATATGAATTCTCATTGTCCCATTGTGATGATAAATGCTCATTTAAAAAGAAACCTTCAAACACTGGTCTGAATCATGATTTACCAATATATCTGATTTCATGTTTTGAGCCTTCTCCTTTAATATGTGACAAATGGTGAAATTTACCTTGTCCAATCCATATAATCTGTGATGTTCCTCCGTGAGGACTTCTTATGTTCTTACAAGGGGCTGTGCTTGTAAGATCACTCATGAAAATGTCCAAGAGAATCCTCTTCAACTGAAGGGGACTAACCTCCCAACAAGTCAAAAGAGCTAAGTTATAGTATGCATACATCTTTGTGGGGAGACACTAATATACACATAGATCTTTCTATAAAGTTCTGATTCTGGAGTCAGGAACACCTAAGTTCAAACTTGACTTCTGGCACTACCTGTGTAACACTGGATAAATCACCCAGAGATTTGTCTGTCTCAGTTTCCTCATCTGTAAAATGGGGATAATAACACCTACCTATCAGGTCGTAGTGTGTATAAAGTTAAATATTTATAAAGTGCTTTGCAAATAAATACATGTGCCAGATGAGTGCTATTTATCATCATCATCAATATCGCCATTTTGGTTTTAGTTATTATTACTGTTATTGTTATTATTAAAACAAACCATTGCTTCAAGTAGTCATTATTTTGTAAGGGTGAGCTCTCCTCAACATCTAAAATAGGTAGCTGGATTTCAGAAGTTTCTGAGGACAAGAAAGGGGGTAATATGCCATGACTGATCTATTGAGAAGCATGCTCAAATATGCTCAAAGTCACCTTGGGTGGTCATCATCGGATGCATCAGTGGACCCATAGTCAAAGCCTTGCCACCTCAGAAAGGTATTCCAAAGGTTACATGTATTCCATGTCATGAAAAGGGATCACTTGGGGTCTTCAGTGAAGAATGACTGTGTCTATAGTGGAATAACCCTATTGCTTGCATTTTCTTAGAATCAATGGCTACTTAGGGTGAATTTGAAGCATCAGACTATTTCAAGGATGTATACCTATATTCAATCTCATTCTCTGTCTGTCTCTGTCTCTGTCTCTCTCTCTCTCTCTCTCCTCCCCCCTTACCTAAACAGTGTCTCTTCATGTCTTCATGTCACTGGAATTTTTTATTCTTCAGAGACAATGAGATCCATCATTTTTATCCCTAGAACAGTATTGATGTTTTAAAAAATGGTGTTTTTATTTGTTTCAGGGAGAAGCTTAGAATAATTAAAAATATTGTGCAATTAAATTCCAGCTGTTATCTAGCCCGCTCTGCTCCTCTATGGAATGCTGGGCTCGGCGCATTATATATCTGGAGGGTTTATCCCCAAAACGATGTACTAATGAGGTAACTCTAGGAACTGTCAATTTCAGGGTCTAAGCAATCAGCATTCCTCACCCCACCCTTTCTCCTTGTTATTGTTAACCTTATGAATAACTCATATTTTAATCATGCTTTAAGCTTCACATTATCCATACCCTTACTGATGCATTCAGTACACGTATGAATGTGCCCCTTTCATAGATAAGGAAATTGAGTCTAAGTAAATTACTGCCCCAAGCTCATGTACTTTACCTGCGTGGGCATCAGTGTTCTCATTTCAAAGGAGGAGAGAGGGTAAATGATCAGTACTCTCTCTTCCATCTCTGGCAGCTATTGACTCTTGCCTGAGGAACAGGAGATGGGAGAAATGGGAAGCCATGGGTCCTGTCTCCCCACCTCCCACTAGGGTTCAATGGCCAGAATTAAGTCCCAGAAGCCTCTTATTCATGAGCCTGCTTATGCATAATATTGTAAGGAAAGAGTACGTCTGTGATTCAAGAGAAGCCACAGATATTAGCTATTTGCATTTTTACATTTTTTCCACTGAACTTTAAATGTGATTTCACCAGGCAAGAGCTCCAATCCTATTTCTCAGTACAAGAGCTTTTAAAACTCACACAGAGTTGTCACCGCTTGAAAGCCATTGAACATGGGTCCCTGTCCTGAAGATCAAGGCATCTTATTCACGCAGTAACAGGACAGAGCCTAGAATTCATCAAGTACCCAGGGATTATCATCAACAGTCAACTCTCTGACTTGAAAATTTTGGGGAAAAATATCCTAAGACCTTGAAACTGGATTTACCAGTTCTGTATATGAATTAAGGGAAATTAGATCAAAACACATGTCCTTCATTCTATCTCATTTCTAAATGTTGTCTTTCTCTGCCTGATTTCTTTCCATAGGTTACTCATCTGTTGCCCATTTGTGCCATTTCTCCCATGCTGAACAGAAGAAGAGAAATAGCTATCATCATGGCAGAAATGCCAGCAGTGGTCACCAACTCTGTCCAGCACCATTCCTCACTGAATCCAGTGTCTCTAATGCCTTCTTGAGGCTTAACTCAGCATGGGGTAGTTGCTAGAAATATGCAATCAATGAGACTGTTTCAGGTTCTAACCCTGCTCCTGACACATCCAATCTGGGTATCCCTGGGCAAGTCACTTAACTTCTGAGTGCCCCATGTAAGACTCTACAAAGCTAAATTGAGGGGGCAGATAGTTAACACAGTGAATAAAGCACTGGCCCTGGACTCGGGAGGACCTGAGTTCAAATCTGGCCTCAGACACTTGACATTGACTAGCTGTGTGACCCTGGGCAAGCCACTTAACCCTCATTGCCCTACAAAACAAAACAAAACAAAACAAAAAGCTAAATTTAAGAGAAGGTGATTATATGCATTGCTAGGGGAATTTTCCTCATTAGGGAGTTCTTTGAAACAATAAAATAGCAGCTTCAGATTTTGAAAAATAGCAACAACAAAATACAAAATCCCTAAGGGAATTTCTATGGGCTGGTATTAGTGACCAGGAGTCACAAAGGCAAATGAAAAAGGATATGAATATTTTCTTCTGCCCCAAATCCTCAGGAGAAAATACTAGGTAGTGGGCTATTAAGTGAAATGGATCATGGTCACTTGCCCAGGAAAGAAAAGCAAGGGCTTCTGGGTGAAAAAAGTGTAATCTAGAGATGTTTTGTTTGCCTCTGAAGCTACTAAACTCACAAGCCAGAGATGGAAATGTTAGCCCAGGCAACCAGCTACCAAAGGAGCAGCAACAGTGGAAACCAGATGATGGCAGCCAAAAGGGGATACTGAGCAGAGAATCGGTCAATAAATAATTAAGTGTCTGTTATTGCTTGATTGACTGATTGATTGCCAGGCACTGTGCTAAGTGTTGCAGGTACAAAGAAAGGGAAAACATAGTTCCTCCTCTCAGAGAGCTCCCAGTCTAATGGGGGAGACAACATGCAAATAACCAGGTATAAAGAGGATACAGAGGAACTGATCCAGAGCAGAAAGGTGTAAGAATTAACGAGGACCACGAAACTAGGGAAACCAGGAAGTGGAAATGAGAAAAAAAATCCCAGGAATGGAGAACATGCAAATGCCTGGAGTCTGGAGATAGAGGGTTCTGTGGGAAGAACAGCAAGGAGGCAAGTGCCATGGAACTGAAGTGTGCAGTGATGGGGGGAGGCTGTGGTAGTCTTCTTACAAGATGACTAGAAAAGTCTAGGGAGAAAAGCAAAAATCAGAGAGTCAATCCTGGACTCTGCAAAGGAAGCACAGGATACAACAAGGCACAGCATCCTGACTTAGAGGAACAAACCTAGTTTGGCCTTTCATAGGTAGTGCGAGTTCTATGGATTGTAAAGATCCCTGAGGGATGAATATGTCCAGCTACATAACAAAGAATCTCTCTCCATTGTTTAAAAGATTCAACTTTTAGAAAGTTATTCCTTTAATTAAGTGAAAACCGTTCCCCTATAATTGTCTTCATTTTTCTACATTCTACCCATGAATACAGTCCAAGATGATCTTCTATATGACAATCTCTTAAGTATTAAAAGATGTTTCCCTGCACCCAGCTTCCTCCAAATAAGTCTTTTCTCTTCGGGCACTTCACAGTAATCACTGGTTACTCCATATACTAGCTGCTTTATCAATGTACCCTTACCATCAGGGACATGAGTTAATCGGACTTTGGGGTCTTTCATGTTCTTTTCCAATTTTGAAAACCTAAGAGGCTATGAAGTTAACAGTGGGGAACTAGGCTGTGATGTAAAAGTTCCAAACACAGCTTGATTGGCAACACTTAACTCCTACTTGTTGTGAATCAATTCCAACTGGAGGGTACAAGAGTTGGTCTGGAGTCAGGCAGCCTGAGTTTCAGTTCTATCCCTGAGTCTTAGTATATATGGAATTGACAGCCAGTCTCTGACCATCTCAGAGCCTCCATTTCCTCATGTGTAAAATGGGAATAATTACACCTGCATTGTCTAAATCTATCCAATCCAAATCAGAGTACCTATGTAAGCACCAGATATATATATGGCACCATGATAGCTACAAACAAAGCAACCTCACTGGGTGGTTGTGAGGGAAGTGTAAACCTTTGTAAACCTTAAAATGTCATGGAAATGGGATTTATTACTACTTACACATGGGTCACTGTTCACCTCCAGCTTCTGTAAGCCAGCAACCAGAGCCATCATTACCTTCGAGTAAGCATTTACTCTCCATGGTGTTCCTCTGGTCCACCGGCACCACTCCCTTGAAAAGCCCTACATTGCTATTGGCAGAGTCACATTGCAGTGCTACTCCTCTCCCAGGATCTGCCTCTGCTCTAGGGAACTTCATTTTTGTTCATTTGTTTTGCTTTTCTTTGTCTTTGTACCTTTGTACCTCCAGTTACCAGCATAGTCCCAGAGATGTAGCAAATGCTTAAAAAGCGTTACTGTGATTGGATTGAGCAAGATGATGAAAGTACCATTGGCCCCATTTTCCCCATTTTACTTGTGAAGAAGCCACCTTTGAGAGAGGCACAGAGACTAGCTTCCAAGCACACAGCTAAAAAGTGGCTGAGGTAGGGGTAGAACTGATCACCTGACTCAATTTCCACTATCCATTACGCCCCTGAAACCTCTAGTAGAATTGGAGTTTCAACTGGTAGGGGGCAGTGTTGCTGATCAGAGTATCTTTATACCTAGAGAGTGGAAGGAGGTCTCCTCACTGCTCTCTTGCCTGCCCGCCACATGTGTGGATGTTTGTACAAGTATCTGTGTTCTCCATCTGCTTTGTCTCTCAGCCTTTTGTGATCTAAGTGCATGTTTATTGCAGCATTTCCAGTTTGATGCTTTGGGCTGCAATTTACTGGAATGTTGAAATTTCCTGAAACTTTGATAGTTTATGGAACAAAAAGATGGAATATTTTAACTGGGATGTGTCTGAGCAAGCCCAGGATGTATGAACACTCCTGGCATACCACCTCTAAATCAATCTATTGCTCAAAAACCCAGGTTTTTCAAATGATAATTTAGGGAATTTACAAAAGAATTTGCTCTAGGGTTCATTTGCATAGATGTTTCTCTTAGTACATTTAACATAGAAATAGATTTGCAAGAGTAACTTTGGCATGTCCCTTTGCAGAAAGATATCTACTGCATAGAGTAAGGTGCCAATGTGTGTTGTCAATGAGGAGAATTTCTCTTGAAAGGCCCCTGGGTTGAGGCCTCACATTTCTAGGATATGTCTTTAATTTAGAGCTTGTTCTTATCCCTAGCCTTCAAATTTGGCAGCTTCAGAACCAGAGTGACTATCTTCATGGAAGAGTCCACCATTGTTGCCAAAGGGACCATTATTTATGCACTTCTCTGGTTTGGAACTTGGGAGCTATTGTCTTTAACTCCTACCTCTCACTTCTAGTCATCACCTGCTATCACTTCATATTTATCCTTTCCCATTCAGACCACTGGTTATCATGCTGGTATTGGCCCTCAAGCCACAGACTCAGATGTCCACAACCATATCCTAAGATCCTTTGTTTTGCAAACAGGTCAATTTTAAAAACAAAGCAAAACATTTTAACCTGTAACTCTCCTTCTAGACCAACCACAAGTCCTTCCTTCATTCAGAACAAAGTCCAAACTGGCATGCTACTTTCAGGGTTCCATTATCTCTTTGACCTCCCCAGTACAAACTCTTCAGTATCCTAGGAACATGGCAAACTTGTCTGCACAGGCTTTTCCTTATACTGGTTCTTCTGCCCAGAATTCTCCCCCTCTAACCTCCAGCTCACACTCTTCTCTGTGAAGCCCTCCTTAATTGATGATGTAGGTAAATTCCTTCTTAGAACTCATTTTCAATTCATTGATTTAAGCTGTTGCCTGCCATTTTGTGAGCTGGATATGGAAGAGCCAGTATTTGGGATCCCATTCCTGAGTCCTTGGGTTCAGATAGGTGGGAATCAATTCATGCTTTAGCCCCCACACTCAGATCTACCACACCTAAAATTCTAGCTAGTCTGTCTAAAATATCTAATGAGTGGAGGGTAGCTAGGTGGCGCACTGGATAAAGCACTGGCCCTGGATTCAGGAGGACCTGAGTTCAAATTTGGCCTCAGACAGTTGACACTTACTAGCTGTGTGACCCTGGACAAGTCACTTAACCCCCATTGCCCTGAAAAAATATATATATACATATATATACATATATATAAAATGAGTGGTCACCAATAAATTATAAGCTTTAACAAGAGTTCGACTTTTAAGCATTTATTAAGGAGAATAAAAATTTGGTAAAGAGAGAGATAAAGGCCTAGATTCATCTATCTATTAAAGGGAGAGCACATTTCTAGCTCCGCTCTCCATCAGAATTCTGACTAAAGAGCCTGAGAGTACCAGCCTAGTCCCCTCTTCCTCCCAGAAGCAAAAGTCACTTCCTGATGCCAAAGAAAAGCCACATGGCTTGCCCTCAGGCGCTTTCTCCTGAAGGCAGAGCTTTCCTACAGTAAGTCTCCAGCAGGTGGCGTCATTCCAATTGTTACACCATGTCCTACACATTTCCATGCCAGGCAATGGCGTGGTTACAAATCTCCTGCATGCCTTCCTTCCTCACTTGAACTCTGCAAACAACAATCATTTAAATGCCACCATTCCTTTCAAGGGCCTTCCAATCAATACTCGATTACCTCAGTCACTGTTCTTGTTACTATCTATCTCCCTGCTTGGCTACCACTCTCTTTTAGGTCTTATCTTCCTCCAAAAAACCTGTAAGTTACCTGAGTACTATGACTGGCTTAGGCAGCTCTCAATATTTTTCATTCATTCATTCATTCATTCATTCATTCACTCATTCATGAAATGTCTATCAATTCCATCTTTATTCTATTTACTGCCTTTGTTATTCTGTATTTCACAGGAATTAGGCACCTGAATATTGCATGACTCAACATCAGGTATTGTGCCATGCCATTGTTGATTTAGAATTGCATATTATTCTTCTTTTGATGAATAAGATTTGAAGACTCCAGGGATATAAGCCCTCATCTTAAGGAGAAAGCAATGCTTTATTATCAAACTATACTTTTTGGCTAAGAGACCTAGTTATTAAAAGATAACAGAAGAGAAGATATCACTTAGAGCAACAATTTCAAACCGAGGTGCTTCAACTTACAGCAAAAACAATTAACTTTCTAACCAGGCCTTGGGTGACTTTCAGCTTCAGTACCCTCCTCCTCTGTCTAAATTGTTTTAGGGATCAAAGTCTTTGATATTCAGGCTTTGAACATGTAATTCACTCTGGGATTCAGAGTTCACAATTTTATTCATGTGACCATTGTGAACATCCTGAGACTTCTGAGATAAAGTCTCTAAATACTCTGTATATAGACTACATTAGGTAAAGCATCCCATTAATTTATGAAACTGATATCTGAGTTCTGTCAGTCAATAAGCACTATGAAGCACTTGCTCTCTGCCAGGCAAAGTGAGGGGGATACAAAAAGAGGTCAAAGCCTGGTATAGGAGCTCACACTCTGATGGGGGAGACAACATGTGAATATATACACATATATGTATGTATACATCTATACATGCATATACACACATTTCTGTACACACACAAACATGCTACCTACAGGATAAATAGGAAAGAAAGAGTGAAGAAGAGGAAGGCACTGCAATGGAGAGGGGTTGGGAAAGGTTTTCTGGAGAAGGTGGCCTTTTGGTTAAGATCTCCATTAGTCAAAGAGGCTAAGTGTAGGCTCCTTTGGCTGAGGGCAAACCCACAGCTCCCACTTGTTTTCTCCATCTCATGGTGCCCAGGGCAGTGGTTCCCTGTGGCTGGAGCTCAGTGAATTATGGTGTGACTGACAGGAAGAACAGCCACAAAGTCATTCAGAACACTCAACCTGCCACTCATAGATAGCAGCTTTTCATATAATACAGGTCTTATTTCTCTTAGTAGACTGTAAGTGCCTTGAAGTCAGGAAGGGCATTTTGTTAGCATGAATTCTTCTGATTCCTCATATTGCTGTCCCCTGCAGCAGCAAGGGCAGTACAGGGCCCAGGGGAGGCATGCAATGGATGTAGTTTAATGACTAAATAAATGAAGGCTGAATCAGTGACTTGAATTCCTCTCTAGTTTTTTAACCTAACATTGGTTTCTCATGAATTGCTTTCATGTCAATTAGACTGAACCTCAAATTTATTATCTTCCATGATCCCTTGGATGATGTCAGATACATCATTATCATCATAATTAGTTTGCCTTTTCAAAGTGATGGACGATATGACAGTGTTTTTGTAATTGCACCAAGGTATATGGTAGGGAATACTCTTTATTTGACACATGAGGCTCTGAGAGACCCAGGTTACACACCCAGTCACCACTGGAGCCAGGATGGCCAGCTGACTTCTCTGACAACAAACCCAAGGCTACTTGCATTGCACTACATTTTGCCTGGGGATCTAGGTCTGTGATGATATTGCTTTGCCAAAGGCCACAGAGACAATCAGTTCCTGAGATGAAAGAGAAGTTGTTTATCCAGGTTCCTTTCCTCCTTACCTTTAGGTGATTCTTGATCCCTATCCCCATGACATATCGGTAACGTCAGCTTTTTCTCATATTGGGCAGCCACATTCAGTTCAACAAGTCAAGGTCATTTTGATGCCTTCCATGTGTCAGGGCTGCACATTGATATATCTACCATGTGTCAGGGGTGAACCATTAAATGCTTGATGGACCTACAAGGATCTAAAGTCTTCCAGGTCATACCAGAATCTATCACTGATGTCTGGATGCTGGTACTGATGGGCCCAGGCTATGGAGTTCTTCGGAATTACTGAGTCACCTGCTCTTATAGACTCTGAGCCTCTGGGCATTTCCTGTGCCATTTATTAAGGGTGAAATTAATTAGAAGACAAAGTAGTTAAAATGGGAGTTCTCTCTAGCTGGAAAAGCAGACTTTTCTTAACCCTGTTACAGCACCTGTCAGGCCATCCAGGTGGTATTTCTAGAGTCACAGCTGCTGCAAATGATGAAATGAGCCTAGCTGGCACCAGGATTCCTCATGATGACAGTATGGACGCCTTGATCTCTCTCTCTCTCTCTCACCCTCCTATATCTGCCTTCAGTGCATCTCTTCCTTCCTTCTACATGCACACATTGTCATACAATGCTATTAACCTTGCTATGAGAGATGACTCCCTCTTAATGTGGATTTCACAATGCCATCTTTTAAAGACAAAGTGATTTCCCTTTGGGAAAAAGGCTGATTTTCTTTGAATCTGTTACTGTAAGGGAAGGAAGGTGTAGACAGTTGCCTCCCTTTTGGAGGACTGAAATATTCAAACCAATGAACCATTCCTGATATCTCAGAGTTTCAGATTAGAATCCAGGAAATAGCCATGATTTCTAGTTTATCTTGTCATGTTGTACTGAAACAGATGCCATTCCAAGACATAATGAGGTGAAATAAATCACCTTAAAAGTGAAGTGACACATATTTCAATCAGCATACAAATAAGTCCAGGAATGACACTGCTTGTATTTAATACTGAACTGGAGATGTTGGAGCAAAGGAGTTCTGTTAAAATATAAACAGGATTGTGACCTGTTCGGGATGCAGCGAAGCAGAATGAAAACCAGGAGGCCTGGAAGTTGGGTTAGGAGAAGGGAGCTAAGTGTGTGGCCCAATCTCTCAAAAAGAAATGCTCCAGGCAATGCAACTACATGTATAGCTATGGAAATCAGACCTCCAAAGTGGTCCTGACTGAGAAGGCTGCCCTCCAAAGGAAGAGCAGGGAGAGGTAGGTAGAAGATGGCAGCCATGGTGGGTGCCATTGGCTGAAGGGGTTAGGGGTGTGAAGCCTGGAAAAGAAAAGGCCATTGGGAGACTTCCTAGTTGTCTTCACATATCTGAAGGACTAAGTGTGAGAGGGATAAGATTTGTTCTGCTTGGGTCAATAGGATACAACTAGGAATAATAGATGGATGTCAGGTCATGGGAGACTGTAGGTTGGATAAGAGAGTACCAGAGGCAGAGCAGACACATCTCATTCTTTTTCTTATACACAAGGGTAATGGCAAGAGTAAAGAACAAATCATGTCTATACAACTTGGGTACAATTATCTTTTTTCCTTTACCTTCTTTTTCCTTTCCTGTGAGTGGTCAGACCTGAATTATCATTTTTACCCACTGCCGGTTAAGGGAGCTGTGGAGAGGCAGAAGGGAACACTTAATAGCAGTTAGCTTCAAGGCCAGGAAGACCTGGGTTCAAGGCTTGTCTGTGGTTGGGTGATCTTGAAAATTTCACTTCATATATCAGCGTCCCAGGAAAATATCCAAGGATATATGGTGCAGAGCAGGTGCTCAGATGCACTGGCAAAGGAAATGTTCTTAACAAAGTTCCCCAAAGGGATGAAAGTACAGAGTATATGTGTTTGGGTGGGATAGTAGGAAAAATGTTCTTTGAACAGACTTCAGCAAATCAATCCAAAGTCCCAAGGCAACCTCACATGAAAAAATTTAAATTGAAGCATATTTTTTACATTATTTGGGGGTGGGGCATGCTGTTTCAATTATAATGCTGATATTTCCCACAAGCCAGCAAGGATTTTTCTCATAAAATGCAGAGTTGTGCATAAAAATGGAATTTGAGAATATTCACTTGCCAAACTATAGGAATTTGACAACCACAAGAAAAATATATGACTGTGTTATGTATATGGATATACAAACATATGTGTATGTGTGCACATAGCTATATATTCACAGTGTGTGTATATACATGTACTTTTGAAGTTTAGCCAATTAGTTGGGTCTTATTCCTTGTTACTCCATTGGGGGTTTTATTGACAAAGATACTAAAATGATTTGCCATTTCCTTCTCCAGCTCATTTTATGGGTGAGGAACTGAGGTAAACTGAGACCACATTTGAACTCAGGTCCTCCTGACTCCAGGTCCTTTATTCTATCCACTGCACCACTTAGGTGCCTGAATACATGGGTGCATACATGTATGTATGTGTGAGTATATGTATGTGCATGTATGTGTGCACATAGGAATTATTGTTTTACGTATAATACATATGTATATATACACATGGATGCACATATATATGTGTGTGCTTCCTATATTTCTTCATATATGGTGGCATATGTGGTTTACATCAATATTTAATGGATGTGGGAGCAGTCAGGTGGCACAATGGATAAAGCACTGGCCTTGTATTCAGGAGGACCTGAGTTCAAATCTGGCCTGAGACACTTGACACTTAATCGCTATGTGACCCTGGGCAAGTCACTTAACTCTCATTGCCCAACAAAAAGAAAATACCAGTATTTAATGGATGTATGACCTTATCCCATAACCTTCAGATCACAAGGGTCAATGTGAAGGAGCCATACTGAAATAACAAGCCACCTGTAACCCATATTCAACAAGTAATCACTTTACATTTGCTTAAAAACTTCTAGTCCAGAGGGGCCAAGTACCTCCCCAAAGAGTGTGGTTTGCTTTTAGATAACTCTATTAAAAGAAAAGAAATCTCTAAGCCATTTGTTTCTGTTGTGGTTCAGTAGTTTTAGTCATGCCCAACTCTTCATGACCCCATTTGGGGTTTTCCCAGTAAAAATACTGGAGCGGTTTTCCATTTCTTTCTCCAACTCATTTTACAGACAAGGAAATTGAATCAAACAGGGTTAAGTAACTTGCCCAAGGTCACATAGCTAGTGTCTGAAGCCAGAGTTAAACACAAGTCCTCCTGACTCCAGGCCTACCACTCTATCTCCCGTATCACCAACCTGTTTTTACAGTCTTTATTTGTCAACAACAGTTGACCTAAAGTGATTCTTTGAATTAATATAACAAAATTTAATTTTAAAAATCACTTTATAAATTACTGAACAGGAACATTAAAGTGTTAACATATTTCTCAGGATCAAATTGTACATTTACAAAAAGTGATAATCGGGTATAGCAAATAATATAGTAAGATATTTTGTTATGACATTATATTATATTTTAAAGGATTATTATATTGTAGTATGTTTGACACAGCATATTATCAAAATATTTTACCATTTGCAAAAATCATGAATGCAAATATTACAAATAATAACAAAATAAAATGTTAGTCAATAAATGGAGAAAAAAGCAAAATGTACACAACTAAAGGAAGACTAAATAATGACAAGTAAGGAGAGGTTTGGAAAGTCAATTGGATATCCATCACCAAGGGAAGAACTGAAAAACTGGTGGTATATTCATGCAATGGGATGCTATTATGCTGTACAAAACAATAAACAACTTGAGACTAAAAGATAAGTATGGAAAAAATTACATATATATATATATATATACATATACATATATGTGTGTGTGTGTGTGTTCATGGACACAGTTACAGAGTAAGGCAAACAGGACTGGAGAATGTTGTAGATGATCAGTATAAGGCAGCAACAACAAAACAAACAAACAAACAAAAAAAAACAAGGAACAGAAAAATAATGTAACTGCAAAGAACCCTGATGGGCAGCGTGACTCAGGTTCAATGGACTGACTAATAGTGATCATTGAGAATAAAAAAAAATAAAATAAAATAAAAGAAGGAAATTGACTTCCCTTTTCTTGGTAGAGAGTCAGGAGAGATTTGAATGTAGGAGGCTTCACCTACTTCATATGACCTCCAGGACACTTGATTCTGTTTAACTGTTTTGTTTTGTTATGACTCCTAGTAGTAGATGGCAGAGAGAAGCCAACAAAGTTGCCTAAGCTCTCCTTTGGTTCCCTCAAAAAGAAGATTAAATCAAGCCTCTGGACAGATTCTGAAATGACAGAACCTGCAAAGAGACAGAGAGACACAATCTTCCAACCTGAGATAATTTAGAAGACTTCAGGAAAGGTCGGTGTCACTCAGGCAAAAAGGGAGCGCAGCGCACTTCAGTGCAGCACAGTGTGGAGGGGGGAGGTGGTCTGGGCAAGTCAGCAGGAAGCTATAGGCCACAGCCCAGCAACTAAGGCCCCTTGATTCTAACTCAGTAAGCTGGTGATGCCGCAAGCCAGTGGTGAGATATACCACCCTCAGCTGAGAGGGCAGGCTGTCATCTGGAAGGCCACCCACAGGACAGGTGACACCAGACCTGGACATCCCAACACACTGGGAGCAAGCACAGGGAGCAAGCCCAGGGTGGTGAGAAATCCACAAGCCATAGAGGCCTGAGAGTAGAAAGCCAGTAACACGGCCGCTATCCCCCAGCAAAAGAAGCTTGAAACAGTGACCCTGGGGCCCCAGGATGAGACATCAATAAAAAAAAAAAATAATAAGCTGCAATATGACAAAAGGAAAAAAAGCTCTTACCATTGAGAGCTTCTATATTGACAGAGAAGAGCTAAACACAAACTCAGATGAGCACAATACTCTGAAATTGCCTACATGTGAAGCTTCAAGAGGGAAGATGAATTGGTCTCAAGACCAAAAAGCCTTCTTGGAAGAGGTCAAAAAGGATTTAAAAAATCAACTAAGGGGCAGCTAGGTGATGATATAAATAAAATTAAGGGTTTAAAAAGTGAGTTAAAGGGGAGAAGAGGAAAGGGGAGGTGGAATGGTGTGAATTACATCATATGAAGAGGTGCAAAAATCCTATTACAATAGAGGGAAAGAAGGGAGGGATGAATATTGTTTCAACCTTACTCTCATTAGATTTGATTCAAAGAGGGAATAACATACATTCATTTGGAAAAAGAAATTTAGATTATTCTTTATGGAAGTAAAAGGGCAAGGGAAAAGGGGGGCTGATAGAAGGGGGCACAAGCAAGGGAGAAAAGGGTAAAGAAGAGGGAGGGGGCTGATAAAAGGGAGGGCAGATTGAGGGAGGCAGGGGTAAGAAGAAAAACATTGGTGAGGAGGAATAGAGTGAAAAGTAGGAGAAAAAAGTATAAAGGGGGTAAATAGGATGGCGGGAAATAGACAATAATAATAACTGTGAATGTGAAGGGGATGGATTCTGTCATAAAAAAGAAGCAAAAAGCAGAGTATATTAAAAAACAGAATCCTACAATATGTTGTTTACAAGAAGCACATTTGAAGAAGAGAGATATACACAGAGTAAGGGTAAAAGGTTGGAGTAGAATATATTATGCTTCAGCTGAAGTAAAAAAAGCAGGGGTAGCAACCTTATCTCAGAAAAAGCAAAGGCAAAAATAGATCTAATTAAAGGAGATAAGGAAGGAAACTACATCTTGCTAAAAGGTACCATAGATAATGAAGTAATATCAATACTAAATATGTATGCACCAAATGGTATAGCATCCAGATTCTTAGAGGAGAAGTTAAATGAGCTACAAGAGGAAATAGACAGCACAACTATAGTAGTGGGGGATCTGAACCTTCCCCTCTCAGAATTAGATAAATCTAGCCACAAAATAAATAAGAAAGAAGTGAAAGTGGTGAACAGAATGACAGAAAGGTTAGATATGATAGATGCTTGGAGGAAAATTGATGGGGACAGAAAGGAATATACATTTTTCTCAGCAGTACATGGCACATATTCAAAAAATTGACCATATATTAGGGCACAAAAACATCATGGTCAAATGTAGAAAGGTAGAAATAGTAAATGTATTCTTCTCAGATCTTGATGCAATAAAAATTACATATAATAAAGAGCCATGGAAAGGCAGACTGAAAATTAATTGGAAACTAAATAATCTCATTCTAAAGAATGAGTGGGTCAAACAACAAATCATAGAAACAATCAATAACTTCATCCATGAGAATGACTATAATGAGACAACATGCCAAAACTTATGGGATGCAACCAAAGCAGTGCTTAGCAGAAATTTTATAGCTCTAACTGCTTACATCAATAATAAAGAGAAAGAGGAGATCAATGAATTAGGCATGAAACAAAAATCTAGAAAAAGATCAAATTAAAAGTCCCCAATTTAAATACTAAATTAGAAATCCTGAAAATTAAAGGAGAAATTAATAAAATTGAATGCAAGAAAACTATAGAATTAAGCAATAAAACTAAGAGCTTTTTGTTGAAAAATAACAATAAAATAGATAAACCACTGGTTAATTTGATTAAAAAAAGAGAAGAAAACCAAATTACCAGTATCAAAAACAAAAAGGAAATTAAAGCAATAATTAGGAACTATTTTGCCCAACTGTATGCCCATAAATTTGACAATCTAAATGAAATGGATAAATATTTACAAAAATACAAATTGCCCAGGTTAACTGAAGAGGAAATAAAATCCTTAAATAAGCCCATATTAGAAAAAGAAATTGAACAAGCCATTAATGAAATCCCTAAGAAAAAATCTCCAGTGCCAGATGGGTTTAGAAGTGAATTCTACCAAACATTTAAAGAGCAATTAATTCCAATATTATACAAATTATATGGAAAAATAGGTGAAGAAGGAGTGCTACCAAATTCCTTTTATGACAAAAATATGGTGGTGATTCCAAAACCAGGGAGAGCCAAAACAGAGAAAGAAAATTATAGAAAAATTTCCCTAATTAATATTCATACAAAAATTATAAATAAGATATTAGCAAGAAGATTACAGCAAGTGATCACTAGGGTAATACACTATGACCAGGTGGGATTTATACCAGGAATGCAGGGCTGTTCCAACATTAGGAAAACCATCATCATAATCAACCACATCAATAAGAAAACTAACCAAAATCATAAGAATATTTCAATAGATGCAGAGAAAGCTTTTGACAAAGTATAGCACCCATTCCTAAAACAAAACAAATTAAAAAAACACTAGAAAGCTTAGGAATAGGTGGAGCTTTCCTTAAAATAATAAGCAATATCTACCTAAAACCATCAACAAGCATTATATGCAATAGAGATAAGTTAGAGGCCTTCCTAATAAGATCAGGGGTGAAACAGGGATGTCCATTATCACCTCTATTATTTAAAATTGTACTAGAAATGTTAGCTTTAGCAATCAGAGAATAAAATTAATTAAAGGAATTAGAATTGGCAAGGAAAAACAAAACTATCACTCTGCAGATGATATGATGGTATACTTAGAGAATCAACTCAAAAATTACTTGAAACAATTAATAACTTCAGCAAAGTTGCAGGATATAAAATAAATCCACATAAATCATGAGCATTTCTATACATTACCAACATAGTTCAGCAGCAAGAGATAGAAAGAGAAATTCCATTTAATGTAATCATTGACAATATAAAATATTTGGGAGTCTACTTGCCAAGACTAATCCAGGAACTCAACGAACACAATTACAAACCACTTTTCACATAAATCAAATCAGATCTAAATAATTGGAAAAAATATTAATTGTTCATAGATTGGCTGAGCTAATATACTAAAATAACAATTCTGCCTAAATTTAATCACTTTTTCAGTGCCATACCAATCAGACTATCTAAAACATTATTTTATAGAGCTAGAAAAAATAACAACAAAATTCATCTGGAAAAACAAAAGTTCAAGAATATCATGCGAACTAATAAAAAAATACACAGGCAGGTGGGCTAGCTGTACCAAATCTGAAGTTTTACTATAAAGTGGCAATCATCAAAACTATTGGGTACTGGCTAAGAAATAGAGTGGTGGACCAATGGAATAGGTTAGGCACAGGAGAAACAGTAGTAAATGACATTAATTATATACTGTTTGATAAACACCAAGTTTCCAGCATCTGGGATAAGAACTCAGTATTTGACAAATACTTCTGGGAAAACTGGAAGATACTATGGCAGAAACTAGGCATAGACCAACATCTTACACCTTATACTAAAATAAGGTCAAAAGGGGTACATGATTTAGACATAAAAGGTGATACCATAGGTAAATTAGGAGAGGAAGGCATAATTTACTTCTCAGATCTTTGGAAAGGAGAACAGTTTATGACCAAACAAGAAATAGAGAATATTACCAAATATAAAATGGATGATTATGATTATACTAAATTAATTTTTTTGTTCAAACAGAGGCAATGCAGCCAAAATTAGAAGGGAGGCTGAAAGCTCAAATGTGTGTGTGTATATATATATACATATATATACATATATACATATATAAGTGTATATATATATATATATCCAGTATTTCTGATAAAGGCCTCATTTCTAAAATATATCAAGAACTAAATCAAATTTATAAGAATCCAAGTCATTCCCCAATTGGTAAATGGTGAAAGGATTCTTCTGATGAAGAAATCAAACCTATGTATTACCATATGAAAAAATGCTTGAAATCACTAATGATTAGAGAAACGCAAATTCAAACAACTGTGAGGTACCATCTGATACCTATCAGATTGGCTAATATGACAAAAAAGGAAAATAATAAATGTTGGAGAAGCTGTGGAAAAATTGGAACACTAATGCATTGTTAGTGGATCTGTGAACTGATCCAACTATTCTGGAGAGCAATTTGGAACTATGCCCAAAGAGCTATAAAGCTGTGCATACCTTTTAACCCAGCAATGCTACTATTAGGTCTGTTTCCCAAAGAGATCATAAAAAAGGGAAAAGACCCATGTGTACAAAAATATTTATAGCTGCTCTTTTTGTGGTAGCAAGGAACTAGAAATTGAGGGGTTGCCCATCAATTGGGGATTGGCTGAACAAGTTGTGGTATTTGAATGTAATGGAATACTATTGTGCTGTAAGAAAGGATGGGCAGCTTGGTGTCGCAGTGGATAAAGCACCGGCCCTGGATTCAGGAGCACATGAGTTCAAAGGTGGCCTCAGACACTTGACATTTACTAGCTATGTGACCCTGGACAAGTCACTTAACCCTCATTGCCTTGCAAAAATAAATAGATAGATAAATAGATAGATAGATAGATAGATAGATAGATAGATAGATAGATAGATAGATAGATAGATAGATAGATAGATGAAATAAAATAAAATACTGGCTTATTGCATGCCTGTGCATCCAACAGAAAAAAATGCTATGCTAAACCATGTGGTTACATAACAAGAATCATTTGCATCCTGTCTGTCTGTGTAACTCACTCTCTTCAAGGCATTTCCTTTCCACAGAATTACAGTTACTCTAGGGACTGAGCCCTAGTGTACTCCAAGAAGAGACTTAATCATCTGGGCAGAGTAGTGGCCTCTGGCATCTGCTAACTCCCCAGTGCACAGGTTGACAAATTGTTTTTAAGTGGGAAGGATTAGAAGAGCAGAATCTGGATTAAGAGGAGCAGACACTGCCCTGTGTGTGATGATGCCACTAACACAAAGACACCTATTTGACAGACAATGCTGGAATAGCTGCAAAGTAGTTTCTGAGGAGTCAGGTCATTCCCAAAGTAAACTATATCACTCAGGAGAGATCCCTGAGACATAAAGGCAAAAACAACACCAAGAACAACAAGGATAAAAAAAACCCTCCAATTTCTGCCCTAGACTAAAACAATCAAGGCCATAATTCACCTTCTAGGATGGCAGAGATGATAGAAAACTGAGCCACGAAGAGCTCAAAGCCATAAAGACCTGAGTTCAAAATCAATCTCATACACTTAGCATCTGTGTGACCTTGAGCAAGTCACTTACCACTGGGAGCCTTAGTTTATTCACTTGCCAAGTGAGAATAATAATCTGGCCTACTTTATGGGGTTATTATTTGAAGAAGTATATTAGGATATGTACAGTACTTTGCAAATCTTAAAGCACTCTGTGTACTCTGGCTATTGATACTTATTATTAGTCATATAATTGAGTTTCCAAAAAACTAGAAATAACGTAAGTTTCTATTTACTGGGGAATAGTAGAACATTACTGTGCCATAAGAAATGAGAACTTATGAGGAATTCAAAGTCCTTCCAGAAAAAGACTAGCTGGAACTGAATCAAGATTAGCAAACAAAACTAAACTAAGAAAGCATCATTCATTGCACATGTAATTTTTTTTTTTTGCAGGGCAATGGAGGTTAAGTGACTTGCCCAGGGTCACACAGCTAGGAAGTGTCAAGTGTCTGAGGCCGGATTTGAACTCAGGTACTCCTGAATCCAGGGCCGGTGCTCTATCCACTGTGCCACCTAGCCGCCCCCCATTGCACATGTATAACCCATATCTGATTGCTTACTACCTCAGGGAGGGGTGAGGGAATGGAGGGAAGGAGGGATAGAATCTGAAATCAAAACTTGAAATAAAAGTGTTTATTATTATTAAAAAGGATTATTTGCAAGGTTTCCAATAATACATGGGAGGTCATGTGGTTTTAATAACTTATAAATTAAAAACAAAAATTAAAGGGGTTATTAAATATTTGTGACTTGGCCCACCCTGTATAAATAAAAATAACACCAGCAAAGGTCTTTGGCTGAAGAGTCATGAGCAGTTCTGGCTCAAGGGGAGTGATGATGAAGAGTATATCTACAAAGGATGTGGAGGCTGGGGGTGTGAGATGGGTCCTAAAATTGGAGCTGTTGGTTTTGCACAAGATGGCTTTGTTTAGCTCAATACATACAAAACCATAGTTTATGCTAACATAGCATAATAAAGTTTAACACATCACAGCATAACAGAAGAATACAGAAGAATAGAACTTATCTATGTAGACTGTTGTTCAGTCATTTTTTTTTCAATCATGTCCAATTCATTGTGACCCCATTTGGGGTTTTCTTGGCAAAAATACTGGAGTGGTATGACATTTCCTCATACAGTTCATTTTACAGATGAAGAGCTGAGACGAACAAGGTTAAGTATCTTGCCCAGGGTGTCATATAGCTAGTAAACATCTGAGGTCAGATTTGATCTCAGGAAGAGGAGTTATCCTGACACTCACTATGCCAAATAGCTGCCCTGTATAGACAAAACAAAAAATGAAAAGATATATTTATAGAAGTTTTCAAATGATCAAGAATAGAAAAATTTCCTGCTCTTTTATTCATCCCTTCAACTAGAGCCTTTTGTCCAGCTTTCCATATAGCATTTCTACTGAGAATGTCCATGTAGGGACGATCAAATCCCTAAACTCATACTTCTAGTTGATTGTTGCATGTAGGTCTTAATTTAGACTTCCCATAGTGAAGTGAATGTTGAAGGATGGCTGTGCTTCTTAGAGCCGCCTATTGCCTTTTTCTGGCATGGCTAGAGAAGGCAGAAGTAAATGTGGTGACCCTCAAGATTAAGGGTCACTTTGCATTTCCATCATCTCTTTCCTGGGTTTCCATAGCCAAAATCTTAATGCCCAAGGGGCTCAGCCTTCTTCCTGAGGCTGAGCCTCTCCAAATTTCCCAGGGGAGCAGCACCTAAAGACTTTGCCAGGTTTGTTTCATCTTCTAAAGCCTGTGCTCTGCTTTCATATGAGCATCCACGGCCATGTCCATACCATGAGATGACATCACAGTAGGAATTGTACTCCTGTGAATGAAGCCACTAACTCCTATGGCATAACTTCTGGCACTGACAGGAGCTAGGGGAAGATAAGCAACATCATCCAGATTTTTTTAAATGCCTAATTGCTCTCCCAATCTAAGTTTGAAAGTTCCAATTTCAGAGCTTAATTATTCCAAATGCTTCTTTTGCCTACAGGGGCTGGAAGTTTCGTTTGGTTGTGTGAGTCCTCTGACATCTATGGGTGTTCATTTTCTCCAGGAAAACTGAATTGGTTGCCAATCAAATGAGAAATTTGACTTGAAACTCTTCCTGAGCTTTAGACCAATTCAGGCTTGAGCATTCTATTTAAAGATTTTCAGAGATTTCTCAAAATAACTTTTTAATGAAAGAAGTTTATCTCAAAGTTGAATATCTCAAAGAGAAAGCAAAGGGCTCAGTTCTTAATTAAGGAGCTCCATGAGATTCAGTTCTTCTCTAGACCCATTTGATCATTCACTCAAGAAACATTTATTAAGCCATGGTTACACATGCCAGATGCCTGTGAAATACAAAGATAAGTGAAATCTGTCTCTTGCCCACCAGAAACGTATGATCTGGAAAGAGAGATAAAGCATGCAGGCAAATAAAGATCCAAGAAAATACAATGTGTGAGGAGAAAAGGCAGGAACAAGTGATAGGAGTGAATCAAAGGGTTTGATCATCACTGCTTTGGCAGGATTGTGTTGTGATTCACTTCCATTCACTTCCACTATTTGTGACATGCCATGTGGAGGCCACATCTGAAGTGAGCACCACAAAGGAAAAGAATAAGTCTGTCAAAGTAGATGGGAGAGAGCAAAAGGTGCAGTGAGAACACAGTCATTTAAGGGGGCAAGAACAATGAGTCCTGAGAAGATAGGAAAGGGTTCATGTCACTGGAGGAACTTGAGCAAAGCCTCCAAGAAAGCAGGGGAATCTATGATGGAAAGGTCATGTGGAAATGGATTTCAGACATGGGGGCACCTGTGCAAAGGATCATGGGTAGGAAATGACATGGGGTGTTTAAGGAAGAATCAGATAGTGCCAGGCATGATAGGAGGCACTTAAAACTACTGGTCAATTTGGCTGGAACATAGAGTCAAGTGGACTCTGAATGGGGATAATTTTGAGAGGCAGAGATAGCTGGGGGAGGAAGACTGCTAAAAGCACAGGGTCTAGTCTAATAAGACAGAAAGCAGACTAGCTTGGTAGGAGTAGGGGATTTTGGTAGCTCTTAAGGGAAGGATGAGAGATTTAGGTGGAAAGGAAACAGATCAGACCAGACCTTAGAGGATTCGGATTTCTAGGCTAAAGAATATGAGGCTTATCCATTTAGGAATGAAGAGGTATTGAAAGGCTCTGTGTGGTACAGCATCATGAACATGGCTTAGAATTTAAAAAATAATACAATCTGACAATTGTGTTACCTTACTTCTGGTAAATGGAAGAGAGGGAGAGGGAGGAGAAAGAAGGAAGGAAGAGAGAGAGAGAGAGAGAGAGAGAGAGAGAGAGAGAGAGAGAGAGAGAGAGAGAGAGAGAGAGAGAATGTCTCTACTATGTGATGATTGGAATGATGCCACCTGCTGGACACTTACTGCAGGATGGTCCGCCATGAGGAGAAGGTGTCTGAGGGCAAGACTTGCGGCTCTTTGGTATCAGGAAGTGATGTTGGCTTGTGGGAGGAGAAGGGGGTGAGGCTGGTACTCTCGCTCTCTTTCCTCAGGACTCAGGTGGAGAAGGGAGCTAGAAATATTCTCTCCCTTTAATGGATAGATGAATTTAGACCTTTCTCTTTCTTTTCACCAAATTCTTATTCTCTTTAATAAATGTTTAAAAGTCTAACTCTTGCTAAAGCTTATAATTTATTGGCAACCACTCGTTAGATATTTTAGACAGACTAGCTAGAATTTTAGACACTTACAACTGAGAGATCTGAAACATGTGGGGAGACAGTTTCACAATGTTAGTGGTATTTGTTGTTTTGTGGGTTTTTTATTTGTTTTGTTTTGTTTTTTCATGAGGCAATTGGGGTGAAGTGACTTGCCCAGGGTCACACAGCTAGTAAGTGTCAAGTGTCTGAGACTGAATTTGAACTCATGTCCTACTGACTCCAGGGCCGGTGCTCTATCCACTGTGCCACCTAGCTGCCCCTGTTAGTGGTACAAAGTGGAAAGTCATCTGGAAAGATCATACTCTCTGATCCAGCAATTCCATCCATCTAATTTTGTCTTAAAATAAGAACAAGAAAAAAAGGATCACAGTTATTTGTAGCTGTTTAATTTTTAATAGGAAAAAAAATGGAAACTACTGTTTTATCCAATGATTGGAGAATGGCTGAATAAATTCAGTTCTGTGAATGCAAAGGAATGGCCTGGCATTTGGAGAAAGAATAAATATGGTGATTACAAGGAAATCTGAAGATCTATATAAAGACCAGCCAAGCCTAAAGAGCAGGATACACAGAAGCTACTTAGTCTGGAAGGAAGGAAGCAGGGGTAATGGTATTAGAGTTCCAGGCTGATTTATTTGCTGGGGGATATTAAGCAAACATTGCTTCGGTTTGCTTGCTTGCCATTTATTTGGTAATTCCTTTGATTGTTTGGGTATCATATTTACATTTTATATAAGGCTGTATTCTTTGTTTGGAATGTTGATTTGATTAATCATTTTTATAAATGGTTAAGTTTATAATTTAAATAATTATTATGAAAGTGGAAGTCTAGGGCAATTAATGCAGCCATGTTATGCAGAATTGGACTACAGAAAGAAAATGACTAAGGTGTCTAGTCTAATGATGTATTCTTGTCAGCATATGACACTGCATTTGGTACTAGAAAAGAGAAGGAAGGGATAGTTTTGAAAAAAAACACCGTATAGTTCTTCAGACTTCCTTGTAATCACCATATTTATTCTTTCTTTGAAGCTTTGCTTGTAGATCATTTGACTTTATTGTCTTCTTCTGAGTTTGTATCTTGATCTTTCCTTTCAACATAGTGAATTTTTATTATCAGAATCTTTTTGGGTTAGTTGCTCATTTTCCCACCCTGTTTCTTGATTTGGAATTTTGTGTCAATGTTATGCTCTGTTCCTGGCATGGAGAGTAGATGTGCTATGTCTTAAGTTTCAGTACTTTTTTTTTTTTGCACTGATGTTTTCAAAGCTAGTTTGGGAGGGTTGGATGTTGTCAGTTCTTTCAAGGTGGTGTGATCTGGGGAGAGGTATGGTCACTGTTCTCCTTGACTGCACAATGGTCCTTACCCAGAAAGGGCCTTTGATTCCTTGGTGTAGCAATACTGCTATTCAGGGGCCCCTCCTCCCTTGGTAAAACAAATTATACTGTTCTTTGAGGTCCCTGATCCTTTGGGCTTGAAAGTGATCCTACCCCTCAGGACTTCCACTCTCTCTTGCCCAAATGTTCTCCTGTCTATCCTTGAACTATGATCCAGAATTGGATATAGCCAGTGGGATTGTCAAACAGCTGCTAGTCCTGTGTACAGTGCTACTGCAGGGGTACCCAGTAATCTCTTTATGACCACTTGCCATGTCCCCTTACCATCTCTGACTGGGGAGCTCCTGAAGCTGCTGCTGCTTCTTTCTCGACTACAAAGTCCAATCCCTGGTGTTTTATCCACATGGACCCTGAGCTAGCCTCCTCCCCCATGTCACATCTCTTTTTTAACCACCTATAATTTCTCACTCTAGCCTTTTGTTGGCCTGCTACTCAAGAATTCTCTCCTCTGCCAACTTGGCATTCCATTTTTAAGCTTGTGAAGGAGTAAAAAATAAATGGAGGGAGGGGCAGCTAGGTGGTACAGTGGATAGAGCACCGGCCTTGGAGTCAGGAGAACCTGAGTTCAAATCCAGCCTCAGACCCATAACAGTTACTAGCTGTGTTACCCTGGGCAATTCACTTAACCCCAGTTGCCTCACTAAATAAATAAATAAACAAATGAACGAACAAACGAACAAATAAATAAATAAATAAATGAATAAATAAATGGAAGCAATACTAAAGCATCAGAGCAGAAATCGCTCAAAGGCAATTGAGTAGGTGAGAACTGAGATTGAGATATTATGGACAAAGTAAAATCAACACATGATCTATATAAAATTGCTCTGAGAATTATGGGTTCAGGGGAGGGGGAGTTATTTGTGCTGAGAAAAAAAAACACACTATGAGACAGGAATTCTGTTAGTTATTTACATTTAGATATAATATGCTATCAAATCAAGGAGGGCTTCCTGGATGAAGTTGGCCAGCAACTTTAAAGGAGTGAATAATATGCATTCCACACATTTAGGATAAACTCTATAGAGGCTTCAGGCTAATTAGAAGAGAGCTGATGGAGCATGAGATGACAGTACATGTAATATAATGCAGTCTTATAGACTGGGTTAAAGTTTACATACCAATTTCCTCACAACAGGCCTACATAGCTAATGATAAAAATAGAACTCATTTCCACTTCACAGATGAGCAGTATAAAACCTAAGAACCTGAGCATTTAATCTAGATTCATAGAGGTGGTAAGTAGGACTCAAGCCCAGGTTTGAAGAGCATTCAAGATTGGTCCTCTTTCTACTTTCCTACCCATGGGAAATCTTTTAAATAAACAAATAAGAACATTTAAGAAGAGAGAAGGCCACTGTCATATAGTGGACATAATGGGAATGTCCAGGAGCAATCAGAACATGGGTGTCACCTGGATGACAACAGACACCGCCAAGGAAGGGCTTGGTGAAGTTTCAGCAGCAAAGATTGCAATGCTCTTGAGAATTATTTGGAAACAGATCATTTTCAAAGAACTCCAAGGAAGGAAATATTATAGACCCCAGAGATCAACTTTAGAGTCATTAACATGATCAGAAATGGTTTTCCTTTCATCTAACGTAAATCCCATTTGTTGCAACCTGGATCTCAAATAGTCTGATTGATTGTCCCAATTATTTATATTAGTTCTATAGAAATGTGTTTTTTTCTCAAACTGATGGAATATGAATGCAGATCAGATCACACTTATTTTACTTTATTTTTTTGGATTTTTGTCTGTTATCTTTTATAACATGACTAATAAGAAAATGTTTTGCATGACTGTGCATGTATAACCTGTATCAAATTGCTTGCCTTCTCAATAAGGAGGGAAGACAGAGAAGGGAGGAGAGAATTTGGAATTCAAAATTGTAAAAATTGAAGGCTAAAATTTGTGTTTACATGCAATTGGAAAAACTAAAATATTAAAATTCAAAAAAAGTTCTTTCTCAAGTAGTATATATTTCTTTTTTTCAGGGCAATTAGGGTTAAGTGGATTGCCCATGGCCACACAGCTAGTAAGTGTCAAGTGTCTGAGAGAGGATTTGAACTCAGGTCCTTCTGAATCCAGGGTCAGTACTTTACACTCAAGTAATATATATTTCAAATGCCTTATAGAATTTGGTTACAGCTCCCAACTATATCAAAGAGATAGCACCTCCATCAGAATCTTTAAGGGGTGGTGACGTAGTATAACACAAGGAACTAAGAATTAGCGTGCCAAGACCTAGATTCGAACCCTGTCTCTTGAATTTTTTAGCAGTATGACTGTAGATGAGTCACTTCCCTTCTCCATGGCTGCGATTTTTATTTGTTTCTGTTTGATTGTTTGTTTGTTTTGAATTTTGTGAAAGGAGAACAGACATGGTTATACTGCTAAATCTTTGGTAGTTGGGCAGAGGAATAACACTATAAAGCCCAAAGTGCTTGACAAGTGGGAGCTGTTCTGATCTGAAGCAGAGAGAGGACAGTGTTGCAGCCCTGACACAAGATGATGGACAAAAATACAAGCTTGGAGCTAGGAAACACTGCTCCTCAGATGCCAATGGGTTTACTGGAATAAATGGATGGTCAGTTATAGTTCAGTGGATCCATACCTTATTCTTGGATCACTGATGCTGATGCACCCTTTTTACTCTCTTCTGAGAGAATCCCAGTGAGGACTTCTACCACAAATCAAGGAGGGTTGAGCTTATCTCAGCCTTCACTGAGAGATAAGCCCATGCCTTTCTGTTCACTAATTTTGAGGAAAATATTTCTGAGAGTCTAGAAGACACTTTGAATAAAAAATTCCTCTCACTGCTTTGAAAATATTTAAATAAATGATTCCTAAAATTAAGTCTCGAAGCACTGAGTTTTGAATAACTTCCAGGTGAAATCAGAAAGGTCTCCTAAGTGTTCCCTCATATACACATGCAGCAGGCCTTTCTTCAATTTTAGCTGATTTGTGAGTGGGAATAGTGCCCATCCAAGGATAGCTTCACCTCAAACTGAGCTCACAAGTTGGACTTCCTGCATCTGTCCTTTGTAGGGAAACATCTTTGATTGTCACAAAATGAATAACTGATCACTTGTCACTCCAGGGTGTAGCACTGTCTTTGCCTCAGAAATAATATTTACAGCAGCTGTTTCTGATCATTTGGCCTAACTGTGTGCTTGTTTGAATGCCAGGGGTGGTTAATCAAAAGGCTGTATGAACCAGAAACTGTATGATATATAACCTTTCAGAAGACTTGAATGTCGCATTTTTCTCAGTAATGGATTTCCTCTAGAATATGACAATCTCCTCCGGAAACCTATAAGCATAAAATTAAAATATCAAACACCTACAACAACGCTTTTGGGAATTAACAAAGCTTGGAGTTTGTATTCCTTCAGAGTCTAATGAGAGCCTTTCCCCTGTAACCTCAGACATTATATAGAGGAGGCATTACCCTATTCTACCGCCTGGATTTCCATTGCAAAATTATGAAATTGGAAGGATATATTGAGTGAGGGGTCAAGAAAAAATATACTTAAATACCCCTGCAGTCCTTGAAGGCCAGTACCCCAGGGCAGTCCTACTCTATAATTATTACCCTCTGCTACAACCCTGCATAGCTGTCTGTGTGTGTAGGGTGATGGGAAGAATGGGGGCATTCCTCTCTCATGGAAGATGGAAGACCTAAACAGAGTCTAAGTGGAAGAGAGATTCCCTGTAGGTAAGGATATCTGCTATCATTTCCTATTTCTGGGTGGCATTATGCTGAATGCACTAGTCCCTGGAACATCTGGATGCAATCCATCTAAATTTGAGCATTCAGCATTACCATCCACACTTCAGGGAGAGGGAAGAGGAAGTCAAGAAAAATGTCTGTTCTCCAGCCTCTGACACTTTGAGGCAGTCCTAACCCTCAAAGCATACATTGGGTAGCATATTTGGCCCAGACCAGAAAAAGGAGAGGAGAATGGGCAGGACTTCTTTTAAGGGTAACAAACTTCTTAGTAAAACAATGGACCATCTTTTCAGCTCCAATATCTGGTTTATGGTATAGTGTGGTCTGGAGCCAGAGAAAACTAATCTCTGAAGAAAGAAAGTTGACTCTCACTCACAGGTCATTGGGAGGGGCATGGTGGGCAAGAGCAAGTAACAGTGCATTATGGATAAGTAGTGGTCCAGCATAAGGGGCAGAAAGGATATCAGGAGGGAGAGGTATTACTAAGGGGCGAACAGAGAGACTAGAGACATCGTGAGTGAGAGATAACCAGTGGACCACTAAAGCTCCCATTTGTATTGATGAAATGGGAAGATATATAGAGGTGTTTCCTCAATACACAGGTTAGATACCTCCACTCAGGGACAAATTGGTTGGGGGGTACACAGGATGGCCAGGCATAGACATGTTAGATTCGGTGTCACTAGAGGGAACGGTTACTTGAAGCACAGCAGGGAGTCTGCATCCATGAAACAAACAATCCATGATTTGGGCAATAACACGAGGGACTTGGGAAACTTACAGTGCCAATTTGGCACCCAGCTGTGTGAGGAGGCAGACACTGGACATACAAGCTCAAAGAAGAGCTTTGACGAGACTGTGCCGTGGGCGTTTGCTCCTCAGGGCCTTGGCAGTTTTCCAGAAGAAGCAGATAACAGTCTGATATTATAGAAATGCCTTTTACATACATCATCATAGAGATACTCAATGCAACAACCTCAGATTAGGCAGAAAACCTTTCTGAAATGGTAAAATATTGAGATTCTATCTACATATGCTGCGTGAAACCATTACCAGTGAAGTTATGGTTATTACTTCTTATTAATTTTAATAATTAATATAACTTGAAGGTGAATGCTGATATACAGGCCGGGCCTTATTAAATGTGCTTCAAGAAGTATTCCTAATAGAAAACAAAACAAAACGCCACTTTTAATTCTTCATTCATAGCATAGCAAAGAGACCATAAAGGCTTTTTATAGTGATGAAGAGAAATGCTATATCCGTTTTCCAAGGCCCAGATGAATTCAGAAAAAAGTTTATCCACCCCCAGAAAGGCCACCATAAGGCAATTCATCTATTGGTCATAGGGATCCTTGAAACAAATATCTTTCCAACAAGGAATTGACCAGGGAAAGCAGGCATTTGTAAATGGAAAAGATGAAGACAAGCCAGTCAGGTAACGAGAGAGGAAGATTGAAAAAAAAGGAGCCAAACAAGTACCACACTGGTGCTGCCCCAAATCTGAGCAGGACCAGAGGCTGGACCTACCTGTATTTCCGAGTTCTAGACTTAGGAAATGTCAGCCATGCAACTAGCAGGAGCACCAGCCTCAAAGGGGGAAAGAGAAAGGCAACAAACATTTATGAAGTGCCTACTATGTGCCAGGTACTGTGCTGATCACTTTCCATATCTCTCATTTGATCTTCACAACAGCCCTGCAATATAGGCACTATTATTAGACCCATTTTAGAGTCAAGGAAATTAAGGCAGATAGAGATTAAGTGACTTGGGCAGGGTCACAGAGTCAGGAAGGATCAGAGACTAGATTTGAAGTTAGATCATCCTGGGTCCAGGTAAAGCAGCCTTTCTGTCATGCAAACTACCTAAGTAGAAATCAGAACTAGCACTGCCTCTGGGTGGCAATGCTCTGTGATGTGCAAAATGCTTAGCTTCTCTGGGACCCAGGTCTCACATCAGTCAAATTAGAAGGGTGATATAAATATTCCCTGAGGTCTCATCTGATTCTACATTTCCGTGACTCTGTGTTATGCCTTTATTTGATCTCCAAAGTTTAGAAATCAGAAAGGAGTCATCTTGTGCTAACTAAGCAACCATTGCCATGGAGACTACATACAGATCTTGTACACATTGGCCCTTCTTCATTTGGTTGAACTTTCTGCCAAAGGGGTACGAAGACAGTCTGATCCTTAGACGGAAATTTATTCTTTGCCAAAATGTCTTTTTGCAAGTTGAACTGAAAATTCTGTGTAACAAAATAATATCTGGTTTCACTTGGGAGGGAAAGGAGCAAGCTTGCTTTTTTACCATTTTAAATTGTGTTTTCTTTGATCAATGCAACATCTTTTGTAATATCATAAAGTTTCAATAAACGGTCATACTAAAAAAATCCACCATCTGAATGGAAAAGATCTGTTCATCAGCTTGTCTTCCTTTGATCAGTAACTGCCTGTATTCCCATAAATATGTCCAAAAGGAACAAAATGGATTAGTTGAGCTCAATTTCCTTTTTGAGCCAAGATCTGAGCAATTAACATGATCAATGGCATTTATAATATTTTTGGATTCCAGCAGGCACTGGATTAGAATGGCTGCCTCCTTTGACTTCAGAAAACAAAGATCGACAAGAAAAAAAAGATAATTGCATGAATGAGAGAGGTTATGTTGCTTTCCCCTTCACTTTGTACATACTTTACACCACTGGCTTCTTGAGCAGGCAGAATCCTGACAAAGTAGCTTCAGTTAGAACGCCAAGGTTAAGGAATGCCAATAGCATACACCTATCCACAGTAGTAGCCATGAGCTTGGCATCCAGAGAGCTTGGGAGGTGGGGGTGGGGGTGGGGGTGGGGGTGCATAAGTAGAGGCCAGGACAGGCCTGATCTACTTTGAACTTCTTTGGGTTTTGTTTCTGTTTTGTTTTTTAAACTCAAGCCATCAAATAAAATGGCCACGTCCTCCATATGGATTTTGCTCTGAAATGAAAAGGATATTTTCTGTTAAACATCTGTCTGCATGCTTCTTTCATAATGACTTTCAGCAACAGAGAGACAATACAGGCTTCATCAACAGCATTTTATGACCTTTCTATCTCCAACATGGAAACGTTGACGTTAGTTATGACCAGAAACCAGGATTTCCTATTGGAAGAATTCCTGTGCATGGCTCATGCTGTCTACAACGGGAGTGTATTTCATTTCTGCGCAAACAGAAATGTGTGATTAAGCAGCATCAGGAAAAGTAGCATAGGCTTTGGGAGGAGCCCTAAAGTATCACAGAGGTCTGACCTTAGTACTTAACCTTTCTTGTGTTTAAGTCGTAGGATCAGATTCTTCTAATTGAAAAGGATGCTAAATGTCACTTTGTCTAACCTTACAACTAATGTACCAATCCCTTCTCCAGTGTTTGCTGGAAAACCTCTAATAATGGGGAAATCACCGCCTGACTATCCCTCTTTCTTAAACAGTTCTGATTGTAGTGGGGAAAGGGGGAGAAATGTGACTACTCTTAACTTCCTTCCATCTGTCCTCTGGAGCTGCACATGACATGTTTTATTAGTCTCCCACAAGTTAGACCTCCAATGAGAGATGGATAGACAGAAAGATGTATACATGACAGATAGATGGATGAATAGGTAATAGATGATCAAGAGATTATAATTTTAATTGTCTTTTATATTACATTCATTTTATTTGATGGGGCAATGACTTTCCCAGGGTCACAGAGCTATTAAGTGTTAAGTGGCTGCGATCGGATTTGAACCCAGGTACTCCTGAATCCAGGGACACTTCTTTATACACTGTGCCACCTAACTGCCCCCTACATTCACTTTCAAATATATGCCTGCCCCTACCCTACACAGAAAATATTTCCTTATAACAAAGATGTGAAAAAGGAAAAAAAAAAGTTCAGAAAAAAACCTAGCAAACTGACCCTTAAAGCATATGCAGCATCCCTTATTTCCAGTCCCCTCACCTCTGCAATGAAAGGAGGCAACTGGTTTTTCTCAACCTTTATCCAAGACAAAACTTAATCATTTTCATGATATCACATTCAGTTCAGGGTTTTGAGTAATTTCAATGTCCAGTTTCATTGGCATTGTAGCTAGTTTTCAGCTTCTGATCATTTCAGTTTTCATTGGTTCATACAAACTTTCCAAGCCAGAATTCCTCTGGATTCTTCATATTTTTCACATCTCACATATTTCATCTTGCTTTACCATTGTCCAGTTGAAGAATACCCCACCTCTCTCCAGTTCCTTATTATCACAAAAGTTCCAGAATAACTAGTCTAGTATATCCATGATCTTTATTTCCTCCTGCTCCTGGGAAACTTAAAGTCAGGAAGACCTAAGTTCAAATCCTTCCTCAGAGTAAAAGGATGGAGTCATTAAAGGTCCTAGTAGGGACAACAAAAAAGTCTGGAAGGAGTAAAGGCAGAGGAAAAGAGAGAAAAGAATGAGGTTAGGATCAGATATTGGCATTTACAATTCTTCATTGTGGAAGCAGAAAAATTATGGGCATAAGTGACACAGGTCATTGTATGAATCTAAAGGAGGAAGTGAGGAAACTGAGGGACTGGGAAGATAGCTTGTTTGAGAGGATATATTTGGGTAGCTAGGTGTCATGTGTATATCATACACATGGTACATAAAATTATGGAATTGGAGTCAAGAATACTTATCTACCTGAGTTCAAATCTAACCTCAGACACTTACTATCTGTGTGACCTTAAGTAAGTCACTTCATCCTGTTGGCCTCAGTTTCTTCATCTGTTAAATATGCTGAAGAAAGAAATGGCAAACTACTCCAGTATCTCTAACAAGATCCTAAAAGGGGTCACCAAGAGTCATACATGACTGAAAAATAACTGAAGAAATACATAAATACATATACATATATATGCATGTGTTTATATACAATATAATTATACATAAATTTATCAATTTTATTGTGAATGTAGAATACCTGTATGTAAGCCTATATGTATACACATACAGATCCAGAGATATGTGCCTGTGTGAAAACATGAACACACACACAGGCACAAATGTCAGTGTGTATATTTGAGCATGTCTGTGCTAGAACTCAGGCTACAGTTGCTATTGTTGTTTGTGTGTTTGATTTTGCTGTAGAGCAAGACATCTGTATTCTTAATTTGGTACCATGGTGAAGAGCTACCAGGTCAGTAGCCAGTGCCCAGTAGAGCCCAAAGGCATGGGTGCAGCTTGCCTCACCTCACCTTGCATCCAGTGTCTTACTCATGGTGTGATTTTAGGGCAATCACTCAGTCTTTCTGAACTTCCTTTGAAATGATGTGCTTGAAAGTGTTTTGCAAATTGTTAGTTAACCAAGGAGCAGTACCCTTTTAAATTATTGAGGTCAATTCGTGGATAGTGGATGTCACAGGAAGTATACTTAGGTTTGTTCATCCACTATTTCATTCATTTTTTAAACCTTTTAATTAGGAAGCACTAGGCAATAGAAAACAGTTCTGAATCTGGTCTGGAAGGTCCTGAATTCAAGTTTTACCCCTGTCACTTACTGCCTCCATAACCTTGAGCAAGCATTGAACTTCTTGGGGACTGACATTCCTCATATGAAAAATTAAGGTGTCAGATTGTATGACTTCAAAGTTCCTCCTACCACTAAAGCTCTGAGCCTGCTGGAGAGGCAACAAAGCATGGTAGAAAGAAAAATCAAATCAGATTCAGAAAGATCTGAACTTTCTTCAATTATTTTCTTTCCTTCTTATTTTTTTGTCTTGTTTTTTTTTTTGTTTTGTTTTGTTTTGGGGGGTTGGGGCAATGAGGGTCAAGTGACTTGCCCAGAGTCACACAGCTAAGAAGTGTCAAGTGTCTGAGACTGGATTTGAACTCAGGTCTTCCTGAATCCAGGGCTGGTGCTCCATCCACTGTGCCACCTACCTGCCCCTGCTTCAATTACTTTCTATATAACTCTGGGAAAATCATGTGGCATTTCTCATCCTCAGTTTCCCTTTCTCTAGTATCTATTTGACAGGGTGTTGTGAGACACACATGAGAATGTTCATATATAAAATGCTTCACAAACCTTCCAGTGCAATCTAGAGGACTGTTATTAATACCACATGTCCTGAACTATGTGTAGCATGTCATAGCCACGGAATGGCTTAAATCTCACAAGTTGATCTCAAGGAGCACATGCCTTCTCAGGGGACCTTGGGCCACTTTCAGAGAGGATGCTAGATGAGCTGAAGCATGGACCTTACCCAGTGGGATTCTGAACATTAGCAAGATTGTAAAGGGCATTTTTCAGTGAGGTAGGTGACTGTCTCTGCTCACATGTGTGACCAGAATGACTGTCAGCAAAGACCACATGACTAAAAGAACTGTGCTCAATTATACTACTGCCCATCATATGTCTGTCCTTCAAGGCTTTATTATTTAGGGGAGGGGTCAGGAGGGATGAGAGAGCCTCTGGGCTCTTGAAGGTTCTGCCAGAAGTGTATGATCTCAGGTAGGCCCTATGAAAGAATGACTTCCATCATAAACTTTGTGATGAACTGGGGGCTCGTTGCCCCAAGGACCAGCCAACCCCCAGTGCAGAGAGGTTCAGCCCCAGCAGCTAGGCACTAGGTGAGAATATTATTTCACCATAACAACTTATGAGACTTCGTATTAAAGATAGAGTTGGGCAGTCCATCAGTGGATGTAGCCATATTGATACAATCGCTGATCACTGCTGAGGACTTGTTTTCTTCAGTCCCTCTACTTCCTAGATAGCTGCAGTTTCCCATGACCCCATAGACAGAGATTGTCCTAAACACCATCTGCTAAAATATCTGCTCATGTTCCTTTGTTCTTTCCACATGAAATGAAGAAACACTGAACACTCTCACTATGCAAAGACCAATGCCGTTATTCAGTCATCCTAGAGCTGCTCACCTAGAAGCAGCACCGATCTCTTTCACCCACCATTGAGAATGCTTCCCATCTGGGACTGGTCAAGGCTCTTCCATGGGACTTCTCAACCATGTTCAAGGTCATTCTGGAATAGTCTTAAGCATCTGACAAGACAGGCTCATCTCTAGAGCAAGGTTCAAGTACAGGATGCTATTAATGTAGGGTTGGAAAGTCTAAACATCAAAGGCTGCAAGAGAACTATCTCCAGACATGGGGAAAGGCATCAGCAATTCTGCTAGTGTGGCCAGAATGCACTCGGACTTTGGCTAAGCATCTGAGTTCCTGAATCAAATGGGAGCTGACCTCACAGCTCAGGGTGGAATCAGCCAGCTTTTCTTGCCTGATCAATGGCCTGCCCATTCTTCTCAGAGCCCCCTGGAAGGCCAAGACATGATGTATCCATGGCAGTCTCACAGAGGAATGGAAAACACATACTTAAATATGACCTGTCAGTCTCTAAAGAAGCAATGAGGGTAAAAATAGACAAGGAATGGACCAGAAAGGGCCCCCCTGGGGCAGTGCTATCATATTCTAAATTCTAATTAAGTATTTGTTTCAGCCAATTTAAGATCATCATAATTATGGGCAATGGAGGTGAGAGCTTGCACAACCCATCTTTTTCTAAAAATATTTAGCAACATGAGTTCTTTGTGATCAGGTGCAGCCTGAGTGGCACTTCATTTGGGGGATTAGTGAGATCTACCCTAAGGGAGACTATTTACAAATTTTGCTTTCTAGAGGAGGAGGATGGGGGGGGATGAGGGCATTCATCATAGGCAGCTTCTTCTCTGGAGCTTATTGATTCATAAAGGCCTTGGCAGTTCCTCATCACCCCTTAACTTTTTTCCAAGTAGGAGGGAAGTAGTGCACAAGTCCAATGAAAATGTCCTCAGCTTCTGAGTTTGCATGGACATCACATTTACTTCCCAACTACTAAGGTAATGAGGCTCACCTTTGAGCAGGACATGATCTTGACATCTGCAAGGTAGAGGTCAGGTGAGGGCAAGGAGTATAAAGGATCCCAACTTTGAAATCAAATAATACTGCTTTCTTGGTTCTGGCTTGTATGACCTTGGGCATATCACAAACACTATGTCTCAGTTTTCTCCCTTGTAAAATAACAGGGCTGGACCAAATGCTTTCTAATGTCCCTTCTAGCTCTAACTCCAGAATCATCGTTCAGGAATCAAGGAATCTCCGTGATGTCAGAATCAGCCCATGAAAACTTTAGGAGTGATTGTACCATGCTAAGAAGTGTGGAACAGTCAAAAGCATGCTGAGTATATTTAATGCCCTCAGAGTGCTTACAGTTTGACTGCAGAGACAAGCCATTACTGTGGGAAAAGATAACCGGCTCCCAAAAATATCATTTGATGAGGGCCAAGAGAGAAGTATAAACAGATAGGAAGTGCTATAGATGGCCAGAAAAAGAAGAATTATGAGTACTAAACTAAGGGATAACATCATGAATTTATTGAAATGTTCTTGGAATAATGAGGAGAATTGAGAGAGAGAGGGAGACCTTCCCAGGGAGGAGGATTATATATAATACTAGATGAAGAGGGAGTAGCAAGCATGTTCAAGGTATGTTTAAAACATTCATTATCTCCACTTACTCATCTCCTGCTCATTTTTTTATCCCACTGCAACCTGTGTTCCCAACAACTCAACTGAAACTTAGTTTCTAAGATTACCAATGATCTAACCTTAATCCATTGTAACTTTTCAGTCCTCATTTCTCTACTTAACTGATTATCTGCCTCACTACCCATAGAAGCTATTTCAAACTTCCTCTTTATAAACCCCCTTACATATCTCTCCTAGGGGGAACCATCTCCAGTCATTTTGATCTATATTTTTCCACTAGACCCAGATGACTCTGGAGGAGAGAGTGAGATTGGTGACTTTGCACAGCTGTGCCTGACTTAATTCCAATTCACTGCAAATTATGCCATTTCCCTGATGTCATTGTCTTCTCCAAGAAAGATGGACAAAAAACAACCAACATTCACAAGCCTCCCAACAATACTCCCCACTCTTTCTTAATTAAGAAACTCACCTCTGAGAAAAATGAAGCCATGAGTGTAAGCTCCTTATTATCTCTTCTTAAGTACTCTATACCTAGTTTGTGCCACCCTGTTTTCCAGTTTTCCCAGCAGGTTTTTGTCAAATGATGAGTATTTGTTCCAAAAGCTTGGATCTTTGGGTTTATCATATACTAGATTACTATATTTATTTACTATAGCGTAAGTCATTCCTATTCTATTCCAATTATCTATCACTCTCTCTATTAGCCAGTATGAGATTGCTTTGATAATTGCCACTTTATATTACAGTTCAAGATCTGGTACTTCTAGACCATCTTCATTTGTATTTTTTCACTGATTCCCTTGATATCATTGAGCTTTTGTTCTTTCATATAAATTGTATTTTTTCTAGCTATATAAAATATTTTGATAGTTTTATTGCTATAGCACTAAACACATTAAAATCAATACCTTTTTAAATCTTCATCTTCCTTGACCTCTCTGCAGCCTTTGACAATTTTGATCACTCTTTCCTCCTTGTTACTCAATATTTTCATCTTTTTTTTTCTGTTCAGAATTTTACTTTCCAAATTACATGTAAAAACAAATTTTGACATCAATTTTTAAAACTTTGTATTTCAACTTCTCTTCCTCCCTCCCTTCCCACCCCTCATCCCCAAGAACTCAAGGAATTCTACATAAGTTATACATAAGTAGTTATGGAAAATATCTCCACATTAGCTAGGTTGTGAGAGAAAACAGATAAAAACAAAACTTCAGATTAAGTAACTGTCAAAAATATGTGCTTCAATATGATTTCAGATAGCATCAGTTCTTTCTCTGTAGATTACACTTTTTATAAGTCCTTCAGAATTAAATTGGATCATTGCATTGCTGAAAATAGCCACATGCTTCCCAGCAGATCATCTTACACTACTGCTGTTATTTTGTATACAATACATTTCACTATCCTTCAGTTCATGTAAGTCTTTCCAGGTTTTTCTGATAGCATTCTGTTCATCATAACTTTTAGATAATACCGTAAACTTGACAAAGAATTTTCTTCACAATAGCACAGCAGAGTAAGTGCCATACATTTTGCCATTATAGTCAATCATCATAACTATTTCCCTCCATCATATTCTCTTCCCATGGTATTTACTCTGTTTTCTATCTTCTTTTACCCTATTCCTCCTCAAAAGTGTTTTGCTTCTGGGGGCAGCTAGGTGGCAGAGTGAATAAAGTGCTGGCCCTGGATTCAGGAGTAACTGAGTTCAAATCCAACCTCAGACACTTGACATTTACTAGCTGTGTCACCCTGGGCAAGTCACTTAACTCACATTGCCCCACGTAAAAAAAAAAAAGTGTTTTGCTTCTGACTGCCTCCTCCCTCCCATGTTCTGTCTTCCCTCCATTCACCCATCCCCACTTATCCTCTTCCCCTCCTACTTCCCTGTAGGTTTAAAGAGATTACTCCTCCCAATTGGGTGTGTATGTTATCCCCTTCTTGAGCCCACTCTGATGAGATTAAGGTCTTTGAGCTAATTCTGTGTTCTAAATTGTCTTCCTCCCTCCTCAACGCTCCCTATGAAATCAATGTGTCATACATGTGCAATTATACAGAACATCTTTACCTCCTTTGAAAATGTTTTGCTTTTTACTGCTCCCTCCCCCAATCTGCCCTTCCTTCTCCTCTTTTCTCTCCCCCCTGCATCTCGTTCCCCTCGTACTTTCCATCAGGGCAAATTATATTCCTATACCTACTTGAGTATGTATGTTTTTCCCTCTTTGAGACAATTCTGATGATTGTAAGGTTCACTCACTCCCCCACTGCTTCCCCCTCTTCCCATGACCTCCTTAAGCTTTTTCTTGTTTCCTTCATGTGAGCTACCTCTACCCAGTGCACCTCTTCCCTTCCCCCTCCCCTAGTGCATTTCTCTTACCCCTCAACCTTATTTTAAAGATGTCATCTTGGGTTAGCTAGGTGGCACAGTGGACAAAGCACCAACCTTAGACCCAAGAGGCCCCAAGCCCAAATCTGGCCCTAGACATAAGCCACCCCACTCTGACTGTCCCACAAAAAACCAGTGATAAACAAAAAATAAATGCTTTACAGATACCATCCCTACATATTCAGTTTAGACCTGTGTCCTCCATGTAAGTATATTCCTTTCAGCTACCCTAATACTGAGAAATTTCTTATGTGTTGGAAGTATTATCTTCCCATATAGGAATGTAAACAGTTTAACCTCTTAATATCCCTCATGATTTCTTTTTTCCTGTTTACTTTTTCATGCTTCTCTAGGGTCTTGTATTTAAAAGTCAACTTTTTAATGTACTTCCAGGAAGGAACCAAGGTGGCGGGGGAAAGGCAGTGAGCTCTCGAACTCATGACACAATCGTTCCATAAAACATCCAAATAATGCCATAGGAAAATGCCCAGAGCAGCAAAACTCACAGAAAAAATGTGCTGAAATCATCTTCTAACCAAGAACGTCTTGGAAGGTCAGAAGGAAGGAGCTGCTGTGCTGATACAGGAGTCAAGCCCAACCCCACAGTCATCCTGACACAGATCCAGTCCCAGAAAGGCCTCACCAGAGAAGGAGATGCCCCAGAAACTTTGAATCAGCTGAAGCACCAGTGTCATCTGGAACTAAGCTCACAGTCTGGTGAGAGGGCTGAGTCCTGGGCAGGGGGGGAGACTATAGGGGTCTATGCTGGTGCTGAGGCAGAAAATGGATTTTTCACCCCTGCTGAGAACCAGGGGGTAGGCTTGAGTAGCAGTGGCCCAGGTGGGGGAGGGGCACAGACTCATCGGAGCTGACAACCACAACACACAAAGCTGGTTGATTAGCAAGTTGGTCTGGGGTCATCTATGGACCAGGAAACAGGCCAGACAAGTGAAGAACCTGATCCTCATGAAATTATATAACCTGGGACTTCTTAAGGGGGATACTGCAGCCTGGAAACAGTGCCCCACTTTAAGGAGCTAAAAGTCAAGTAAAGCAAAGGCAAGATGAGCTGACAGAGAAAGGTGAGGACCATAGAAAGTTTCTTCAGTAACAAGGAAGACAGAGGTGCACCCTCAGAGGAAGATGTCAACATCAGGACCCCTATATCTAAAGCATCCAAGAAAAATATGAATTGGTCTCAGGCCATAGAGGTGCTCAAAGAGAAATGAGGGTGATGCAGGAAAGAAATGAAAAAAAAAATCAAGAGCTTAAAAATACAAATTGGCCAAATGGAAAAGGAGGTACAAAAGCTCTCTGATGAAAATAATTGCCTAAGAATGAGGACTGAACAAATGGAAGCCAGTGACTTTATGAGAAACCAAGACAAAATAATGCAAATCCAAATGAATAAAAAAAAAAAAAAAGAGGGCAATGTGAAGTATCTTCTGGGAAAAACTGCTGACCTGGAAAATAGGTCCAGGAGAGATAATTTGAAAATCATTGGTCTGCCTGAAAACCATGATCAAGGAAAGAGCTTAGACATCATCTTCCGAGATATTCTCAGGGAAAACTGCCCTGAAATTCTAGAAGCAGAAGCTAAAATAGAAACTGAAAGAATTCACCAATCACCTCCAGAAAGAGATTCGAAAAGGAAAACTCCTAGGAATATTATAGCCAAATTCCAGAGCTCTCAGGTCAAGGAGAAAATATTGCAAGCTTCCAAAAAGAAAGAATTCAAGCACTGTGGAGCTCTAGTCAGGATAACACAGGATCTAGCAGCTTCTACATTAAAGACCCGGAGGGCATGGAATATAATATTCCAGAGGGCAAAGAAAATGGGATTTTAACCAAGAATCACCTACCCAGAAAAAACTCATCATGATCTTTCAGTGGAAAAAATGGGACTTTAATGAAAAAGAAGACTTTAAGGTATTTGTGATGAAAAGACTTGAACTGAATGGCAAATTTGACTTTCAAATACAAGACCCTAGAGAACCATAAAAAATTGGAGCTGGGGGACACACCTGGGGTCATGCAGTGGGTGACTGTCTTGTGTCTGAGGCTGGATTTTGGCTGGGATCCCCCTGGGTCCAGGGTGGATTCTTTGTCCACTGTGTCAATTAGCTAGGTGATGACATCTTTAGGGTTAAATTGAGGGGTGAAGGGAATGCACTGGGGGAGGGGGAAGGGCAGAGGTGAAATCCTACATGAAAGGAACAGTAAAAGGCTTATAGAATAGGGGAAGAGATGGGAGAGGAGCAGGGCAGTAAATGAATTTTACACTCATCAGAAAAGACTCAAAGACCTTAAACTCATCAGAGCTGCCTCAAGGAGGGACTAACACACACACCCAACTGGGTGGAATAATCTATTTAATCTGGGCCTAACACTCATCAGAATTGGCTCAAATACCTCAATCTCATCAGAATTGGTTCAAGGAGGGAATAATGTACACAGTCAATTGGGTGGAGCAATCTCTCTAACCCTGCAGGAAAATAGATGGGGAAGAGGATAAAGAGAGAGGGGCAAAAGAAGGAAGGGCAGAGTGGGGGAGGGGACAGACAGAAGCAAATCCCTTTTTTTTTTTTTTTTTTTTTTTGCAGGGCAATGGGGGTTAAGTGACTTGCCCAGGGTCACACAGCTAGTAAGTGTCAAGTGTCTGAGGCCGGATTTGAACTCAGGAACTCCTGAATCCAGGGCCGGTGTTTTATCCACTGCGCCACCTAGCTGCCCCAGCAAATCCCTTTTGAAGAGTGATAGGATGAAAGAAAATGGATAATCGAATAAATATCATGGGGAAGGGAATAGTATGGAAGGGAAACAGTTAACAATAGTAATCATGAAAAACAGGAAAGGGGAAAAATTGTACAAAACATATTTATAGCAACTCTTGGTGGATGCTAAGAATTGAGAATCAAGGGAATGTCCATCAAATGACAAATGATGGAAAAAGCTTTCCTATATGATTGTAGTGGAATGATCTTTTGTTCCAGGAAATGACAAACAGGATGATCATTGAAAAACCTGGAAAGACCAATGAACATTGATGTATAGTGAAGAGAGCAGAGCTCGGAACACATTGTGCATAGTGACAGCAGGATTGTTCAATGAGCAAATGTGAATGACTTAACTACTCTCAGCAATGCAATGATCCAAGCCAATCCCCAGGAACTAATGAGGAAGCTTACTATGCATCCCCATAGAAAGAACTAATAAAAAGAACACTTGTGGATTGTACATATATAACGTGGTTGAGATCCTGTGGAGCGGGGAGGAAAGGGAGGGAGGGAGAAAAATTTGGAACTCTAAATCTTATGAAAAAGAATGTTGGAAACTACCCTTACATGTAACTGGAAAAAATAAAATAAATGTTTGTTGCTAAAACAAACAAAAAAAGACAACTTTTTTATTCAGTTCAGGTCTTTTCATCACACATGCCTGAAAGTCCTCCTTTTCATTGAATTCCCATTTTTTTCCTCTGAAAGATTATAGGCAGTTTTGCTGGGTAGGTGATTCTTGGCTGTAGTCTCTGTTCCTTTGCCCTCCTGAAAATAATATTTCATGCCCTCCTGTCCTTTAATATCACTGTTGCTAGATCTTGTTTTATTTTAATTGTTGCTCCACATTATTTGAATTCCTTTTTTTCTACCTGCTTGCAATATTTTCTCCTTGACCCAGGATCTCTGAAATTTGGCCATAATATTCCTGGAGGTTTTCCTTTTGGGATCTCTTTCAGGAGGTAATCAGTGGATTCTTTCAATTTCTATTTTATCTTCTGATTCTAGAACATCAGGGCAATTTTCACTGACAATTTCTTGGAATATGCTGTCTCACCTATTATTTTAGTCATGGTTTTCAGGTAGTCCAATGATTTTCAAATTCTCTCCTGGATCTATTTTCCAGGTCATCTGTTTTTCCAAGGAGATATTTTATATTGCCCTCTATTTTTTTTTATTCATTTGGATTTGCTTTACTATGTCTTGGTTTCTCATAAAGTCACTAGCTTCCATTTGTTCAATCCTAATTCTGAGACAATAATTTTCTTCAGAGTACTTTTGTATCTCCTTTTCCATTTGGCTTTTTAAGATGTTGCTTTTTTCTCATGACTCTCTTTTTGTGGTGGCAAGGAATTGGAAATGGCTGAACAAGTTCTGGTATATGAATGTAATGGAATTCTATTGTGCTGTAAGAAACGATGAGCAGGAGAAGTTCAGAGAAACCTGCAAGGATTTGCATGAACTGATGATAAGTGAGATAAGCAGAACCAGTAGAATATTATACACAGTACCATCAACATTATGTGTTGTTCAACTGTGATAGACTGGATTGTTCTCACCAATACAATGGTACAAGAAAGTTCCAGGGGACTCATGATGGAAAAGGCTCTCCAAATCCAGAAAAGAAAGAACTGTGGAATATGGATGCTGATTGAACCATACTATTTCTTTTGTTTTCGGTGCTGTTTTTTTTCTATTTTGAGGTTTTCCCTTATTGCTCTGATTCTTCTCTTATAGCATGACTGATCCAGAAATATGTTTAATGTTCTTATGTATGTGTATATGTATGTATGTGTGTATATACATATATATACATATATACATACGTATATATATATGTGTATATATATATGTGTATATATATATATGTATATATATATATATATATGTATGTTATACACACATAACCTATATCAGATTGCCTGCTGTCTGGGGGAGGGGGGAAGGGAAAAATTGGAAAACTTATATAAAGAAATGTTGAAAACTAAAAAAAAAAAAAGACTACTTGTGGATTGTACATATATAACCTATATCAGATTGGTTGCTCTCTTGTGGAGGGGGGAGGAAAGGGAGGAGGGAGCAAAAAAAATTTGGAACTCTAAATCTTATGAAAATTAATGTTGAAAACTACCCTTAAATTTTACTGGAAGAAATAAAATAAATGTTTGTTGAAAAAAAAAAAGAATCAGACACAACTGAAATCACTGGACAACAACAAACAGTATGACTCCTGTTACCTTTTCAGCTTTATTTCCTATAAAGCTCCCTCTAGTCAAATTTCTCTACCTATGTATTCCCAAACATGACTTTCTATCTCGAACTTCTTTGTGATTAGGCCAAAGCTATTTCTGAGGTCTGGAATGCCCACTTTTCTCCATATCGTTGCTTAGAAATCCATCTCTCCCTATGTAACATAGCTAAGGTCCCACCTCCTATTTGAGTCTTTCCCTAAACCCTATTCCCCCAATATATCTACACACTCCCATACTCCTCCTCTTTAAAACTCTTTGAATTACTTTGGACCTTCTTGTAGTTTTGTATCTTGCCAACCTCTTATAGATGAAAGGTCTTTAATTTCAGGGACTGTGACATTGCTGTCTTTGCATCCCCAACATCCTGCCCACTGTCCTGAAGATACGAGAGAGAGAGAGAGAGAGAGAGAGAGAGAGAGAGAGAGAGAGATGAACAGATTGATATAGAGATCCCAACTATCTATATCAACAGAATCATGCAGTCATATTTCTTGTATAATGAGAAGTCATCTACTAGTGAGAAAAGCTTCATTTTATAGGTGAGAAAATAGGTGGTCTGAGAAGATAGTAATTCAGACAGCATCACACAGGTTTAAAATAGTAGAATTTTAATTTTAATGTAGAACTCAGGAATATGACCTTATGAGGCAAGGGGAAATTTCTAATGCTATAATTCACTAGTTTCTTCCAATTTTTTCCCTCCACTTGACTATTAGTAATATCAAATAATCCCCCAAACAATGAAGATATATTATCAAATGAAAATTTTAGGCTAATATTGATGAATATCATGAATAGTACTGCAAAAATAGTAAATAATAGCCTGGCATGCAGCACATAGCAATAAATTCACAGACGAAAGAGAAAGAAAAAGAGTGAGGGGCAGCTAGATGGCAGAATGGATAGAGCACCAGCCCTGGATTCAGGAGTACCTGAGTTCAAATCTGGCCTCAGACACTTAAGATTTACTAGCTGTGTGATCCTGGGCAAGTCACTTAACCCCAATTGCCGAGAGAGAGAGAGAGAGAGAGAGAGAGAGAGAGAGAGAGAGAGAGAGAGAGAGAGAGAGAGAGAGAGAGAGAGAGAGAGAGAGAGAGAGAGAGAGAGAATATAGATAGATGATAGATCAAGAAATGGATTGAGATAGAGAGATAGACAGACAGGAAGGCAAGTAGACAGGAAGGCAAGCAGGCAGGCAGGCAAATCACTGTGAGGAACTTGTATTTAAGTAAGGAAAGGTTCCTTGGTTCCAGGACTATTTCATATCTGTCCTTACATCTGGAGTACCAACCTCATGGTTTTTGACAATATTGTTGAATTGGATCAAATTTAAGAGAAAGTTGACAATTTTGATAAAGTAATGATTCCAAAAAATTACATCAATTTAAAAAACTGTAAAAGTATAGTATTCTATTTTTAAAAATCCATTCAGAGTCTCTGCTAAAAGGCAGCATATGCTAACATTAAAAATAACAGAGAGGTTATGTAGCATGGTGGGAATCAATGCTCAATTTGGAGTCAGAGGGATGGTTAAAGCCTGTTTTCAATGATGGCCAATTCACTTGACCTTCAAAAAATCAGTGAACTTTTTTGGTGCTCATTTTTCTCAATTCCAAAAAGAAAACATTGAATAAAATAATCTCCAGGGTCTCTTTTGGTTCTTAATATGATGATCATGAACCTATGATTATGAGCTGTGAGCTTATAAGCTCCCTCCCAACACTAAATTCATATATTATAGTAGAAGATAAATAATTTGCCTTTAACTTGGAAACCACTTGACATGGTTTCAGAAATACTGGCTTGTGGGCAGCTAGGTGGCGCAATGGCTAGAGCACCAGCCCTGGAGTCAAGAGTAGCTGAGTTCAAATCCGGCCTCAGACACTTAACACTTACTAGCTGTGTGACCCTGGGCAAGTCACTTAACCCCAATTGCCTCACTAAAAACAAAAACAAAAACAAAAATACTGGCTTAAGATCTGACCGGTGTCTTCAATATTAAAAACAACAACAACAATAAATTAGGAGACTAAGAATCAGAAAAGAAAGTGTTAAATATGTCGATTTGCATGTGATATGATGGTACATTTAGAAACCCCAAGAGATTCAACATAAAATTAATCGACCTAATAAATGGCTTTAAGCAAGATTGCTGAATAGAAGATAAACGCACAAAGTCATTAGTATTTCCATATATCACTAAGGGAAACCAGGAAAAAAATAATAGAGAAAGACCATTTACATTGGTAACCAAATGTATCAAATACTCACACATTAATATACCAAGGCACACACAAGTCCTATCTAAAGACAACTATAAAACCATTTTAACAGAAATAAAAATGATCAAAGCTGGAGAGTTGTCTAACACACATGGGTAGGTTTGAACTGATAAATTAAAAATGGCAACTTGATCCAAATTCACTTAGAGAATTAATGGAATACCAATGTTGGTCTATTTAAATGACTCTAAGTTATTATGTGTGTGTGTGTGTGTGTGTGTGTGTGTGTGTGTGTGTGTACATTTCAGAACAAATTGATGAGAATATCAATGGATATTAAGCAATAAAGGTAAGGTGTTTTCCTTTGCTATATTTCAAATCATACCTTCTAAGGGTTATCATGTTGAGATGTTTTGATGAAAGTAGGAGGTGGGGATTCAGGTGTGACAAGGTAGATCACAATATAAGCTCTATGATTTCTGAAACAACTGGGAGGCTTCAGTTCATGTCCTGCAAGTGTGTGAGTAAGAATGAGAAGGCTGGTGGTAAGAGGAGAGAACAGATTTAGAACAAGCACTGTGGGGGCTTAGATTAGAGTGAAGGAAAGAAGATTTGAACAGAAATGGAAACCCAGTGGAAGCCATCTACCACTTAGGTCAGAGAGCAAACATAACACCTAGAAATAATAATCTAGTATACAGAGATGCAGAGAGTAGTTTCTGGAGAATAGTTACAAGGTGAAACAAGATATAGAGATCTTATCAAATCATTAGATTTCATCTTGTATCTTTGTTTTTTTACAATTTTATTTCTTCAAATTGAATTAAGATAAAGAGCTTAGTGTTTATAGGAAGAAAGTAATGTGTCAGCAGAAAGGGAGCATAAGTAACCATGCTGCCATCTACTCTGCTTTATACCTCATACCAACTTAAGAAGGTTATATAGGCAAAGATGAGGCAGTAAAGTTCCTGTTGGTTTTTGAAGTAGAAGAGGGAGTACGTCAGAACTAAGGGCTTCTTGGACCTCAGATTTCTAGGGTTTAATAGTGATCTATGAGATATCCAAAGTAGGTAGAGTGTTTAAAATGTGACAACATTTTCAAAGTTAGAAAGAAAGTGGAGTCTGAAAAAATGGGCCAATGAGATTGACTATAATTGCTGTCTAAATTATAGAAGTGAATCTCATTATGTCCATGTCTAGAGTGTAATTATTTTATATCACAGAAGTTAAGCAATACTATACCTTGGCTTAGCCAAGAGAGCCATCATGAGGACCAAAAAGAAGGTGGGGGCGGCTCAGTGGAAAATATTTAAGAAATGAACACTGGAATAGAATCATAATGTCTGAGACTGGAATTTAATTGTCTATAACATTGCGTGACAGTAAGCAAGGAGGATGGAGTAGCATTGGATGGTAAGCATATATACTCACTAAAGAATTGGATTCAGCAATTCTTTTTCTAGGATTACCCCAATAAGACTCCTAAAAGGGGGAAAAACAAGATACACACAAAAATATTCAAAACTAGACAATCTGTCAAAGCAAAACATTATCTTTTATAACTTTAATTAGTAGTAATGCAAAGTAAAAGGTCTGAAACCTAATGGTGATTTCCTGGCACTCTTACACCAAACAATTTATTCTCTTAAAACTTCTCCCATGGTAAAAGGAGAATCTCCCATTAAAAGCTCATGCTAATCACAAAGCCTTCCAAGAACCAGAAGAAAATCCTTTTGGCTTCAACAAGTCCACAAGTATGGGCTGGCGACATTTCCCTATTTTAACATAAGGGACTATTGTGGTACCATTAATAATAGAAATATGGAGCCCAAAGGAAATAAAAAGATACCTCCATGAACTGATCTAAAATGAGAACAGAAAAACTACAATTGAATATATGCTGACACTATGAAAAGAAAGGATTAAAAGAGAAGAAATTACAAACATTGTGACAAGTTAATGAGATTGAAGACAAACCACTAGCAAAGCAAAAGTGGAACTTTCCATGGCATTAAATCCAGTGTTGAGCTGAGGTTAGTAATAAATACCAAGTTTGGTGGAGCCAAGATGGCGGAGAGGAGTCAGCAAGTTGCCTGAGCTCTCCTTCTGTTCCCTCAAAAAGAACATTAAATAAAGCCTCTGGATGGATTCTGAAACTACAAAACCTGTGAAGAGACAGAGAGACACACAGTCTTCTAACCAGAGATAATTTAGAGTACTTCAGGAAAGGTCAGTCTGACTCAGGCAAAAGGGAGGCACAGCGCAGGGTGGCAGCGCACTGCCGAGGGGTTCAGGACAAGTCAGCAGGAAGCTGTGGGCCACAACCAAGCAACTGAGTCCCCTGGATCCTGGCTCGAAAATCTGGTGGCACAGCAGGACAGTGGTGAAACACACCTGCACCAGTCGAGAGGGCAGGTTGACAGCTGGAGGGCCACACACAGAACAGGCACGACCAGGCCTACTGATCCAAGGGTACTCTCACAGGAAGTCCAGGGTGGGGAGAAATACACAAGCCATAGAGGTTTCACTGTAGAAAGCCGGTGACACAGCCCCTATACCCCAGCACAAGAAGCTTCAAACAGGTACCCTGGTGCCCCCAGAGCAGACCTCAACTTAAATAAATAGATAGATAGATAGATAGATAGATAGATAGATAGATAGATAGATAGATAGATAGATAGATAGATAGATAAATATATAAATAAACAAATAAACAAATACATAAAGAAACAAATAAATAAATAACCTGAAGCATGAGTAAGAAACAAAAAAGAGCTCTCACCATTGAGAGCTTCTGTATCAACAGGGAAGAGGCAAAAACAAACTCAGATGAGGACAAGACTCTCAAATTGCCTACATGTGAAGCCTTCAAGAGGGAAGATGAATTGGTTTCAAGAACAAAAAAGACTTCTTGGAAGAGCTCAAAAAGGATTTTTAAAATCTATTGAGTGAGGTAGAAGAAAAAATGGGAAGAGAGTTTAAAAAGGATGGGGATAGAAATGAAAGCAAAACAAGAAAAATATGAAAAAAGAATCAGTAGCTTGGAAAAGGAAGCACAAAGACTGACAAGAAAACAATTACTTAAAAATTAAAATTGGACAGTTGGAAGATAATGTCTACATGAGACACTAGGAATCAGTCAAGCAGAATTAAAAGAATGAAAAAATATAAGAAAACGTGAAATACCTCATTGGAATGATAACTGATATGGTAAGCAGTTCCAGGAGAGACATTGTGAGAATCATTGCACTGGGCAGCTACTTGGCACAGTGGATAGAGCACCAGCCCTGGAGTCAGGAGGACCTGAGTTCAAATCCGACCTCAGACACTTAACACTTACTAGCTGTGTGACCCTGGGCAAGTCACTTAACTGCAATTGCCTTGCCAAAAAGAGAGAGAGAGAGAGAGAGAGAGAGAGAGAGAGAGAGAGAGAGAGAGAGAGAGAGAGAATCATTGGACTGCCTGAAAGCCATGATCAGAAAAAGAGTCTAGACACCATATTCGAGGAAATTATTAAGGAGAACTGACCTGATATTATAGAATCAGAGGATAAAATTGGCATTGAAAGAATCCACCAATTACCTCCTGAAAGAGACCCCAAAAGGAAAACTCCAAGGAATATTATAGCTAAATTCCAGAATTATCAGGTGAAGGAGAAAATACTCCAAGCAGCCAGAAAGAAGCAACTTAAATATCATGGAGCCACGGTCAAGATTGCTCAGGACCTGGCAGCTTCAACATAAAAGTATCACAAGGCTTGGAATATGATATTGCGGAAGGCAAAGGAGTTTGCATTGCAGACAAGAATCTATTACCCAGTAAAACTGAGTATTCTCTTTCAGGGGAAAAGATGGACATTCAATGACATTGGGGACTTTCAAGGTTTCCTGATGAAAAGACTAGAACTGAATAGAAAATTCAATCTTAACATACAAGACTCAAGAGAAGCTTAAAAAGGTAAACAAACAGGGGGAGAAAGTTACTCAATTAGGTTAAACTGTTTACATCCCTACACAATAAGATAATACTTATAACTCTTGAGAACTGTATATGTATTTGGGCAGACAGAAGGATTATACACAGAGGGTATAAATATAAATTGTCTTGATAAATTGATATGATGATATAAAGAAAATTAAAGGGGTAAAAGGGGAGTTTATGGGGCAAGAGGAAAATTGAGGTGGAATGGGGTGAATTACATCATATACAGAGGTGACCAAAAAACCCTATTACAATAGAGGGAAATAAGGGAGGGGTGAACATTGTTTCATCCCTACTCTCATTAGATTTGATTCAAAGAAGGAATAACATATATATTCATTTGGATAAAGAAACTTAGTTTATTCTTTAGGGGAGTAAAAGGGGAAAGGGAAGGGGGACTAATAGAAGGGAGGGCAAAAGCAAGGGAGAAAAGGGTAAAAAAAGAGAGGGAGTGATAAAAAGGGAAGACAGATTGAGGAAGGCAGGGGTAAGAAGCAAAACATTTTTTAGAAGGAATAGGGTGAAAGAATGGGGGAAAGTAAAAAGGGAGTAAATAGAATTGAGGGGAATAGACAGTAATAACTGTGAATGTGAATGGGATGAATTCTGCTATAAAATGGAAGCAAATTGCAGAGTGGATTAAAAACCAGAATCCTACAATATGCTGTTTACAAGAAACACATTTGAAGCAGAGAGATATACACAGAGTAAAGATAAAATGCTGGAGCAGAATATATTATGCTTCAGCTAAAGTAAAAAAAGGAGTGGTAAGGGGTGGCTAGGTGGCACAGTAGTTAAAGCACCAGCCCTGGATTTAGGAGTTCCTGAGTTCAAATCTGGCCTCAGACACTTGACACTTACTAGCTGTGTGACCTAGGGCAAGTCACTTAACCCCCTCTGCCCAGCAAAAAAAAAAAAAAAAAAACAGGGGTAGCAATCGTTATCTCAGACGATACAAAGGCAAAAAGAGCTCATTAAAAGAGATAAGGAAGGAAACTACATCTTGCTAAAAGGTAGTATAGATAATGAAGTAATATCAATATTAAATATGTATGGGGCAGCTAGGTGGCACAGTGGATAAAGCACAGGCCCTGGATTCAGGAGTACCTGAGGTCAAATCTGGCCTCAGACACTTGACACTTACTAGCTGTATGACCTTGGGCAAGTCACTTAACCCCCATTGCCCCACAAAAAGTAAAAAATTTTAAAAATTTTAAAAATATATTAAATATGTATGCACCACAAGGAGAAATTAAATGAGTAACAAGAGGCATTAAACAGTAATACTATAATAGTGGGGGATATAAATCTTCCCCTCTCAGAATTATATAAATCTAGCCACAAACTAAATAAGAAAGAAGTGAAAGAGGTGAATAGAATAGTAGAAAGGTTAATAATGATAGATGTCTGGAGAAAATTGAATGGGGATAGAAAGAAATATACCTTTTTCTCAGCAGTACATGGCACATTTTCAAAAATTGACCATGTATTAGGGCACAAAAACATCATAGTCAAATGTAGAAAGGCAGAAATAGTAAATGAATCCTCCTCAGATCATGATGCAATAAAAATTACATGTAAGAAAGATCCATGGAAAAGTAGACTGAACATCAATTGGAAACGAAATAATTTCATTCTAAAGAACAAATGGGAAAAACAACAAATCATAGAAACTATCAATAACTTTATCCAAGAGAATGACAATAATGAGACAACCTACCAAAATCTATGGGATGCATCCAAAGCAGTGCTTAGGGGAAAATTTATAGCTCTAACTGCTTACATGAATAAAAAAGAGAAAGAGGAGATTAATGAATTGGGCATGCAACTTAAAAAGCTAGAAAAAGAACAAATTAGAACTCTCCAATTAGATACTAAACTAGAAATCCTGAAAATTAAAGGAGAAATTAATAAAATTGAAAGCAAGAAAGCTATAGAATTAATCAATAAAACTAAGAGCTGTTTTATGGAAAAGGCCAATAAAATAGATAAAATATTGGATAATTTGATTTAAAAAAAAAGAAAGAAGAAAACCAAATTACCAGTATCAAAAATGAAAGGGGTAATGTTACCAACAATGAAGAGGAAATTAAATCAATAATTCGGAATTACTTTGCCCAACTGTATGCCAATAAATTTGACAACCTAAATGAAATGGATAAATATTTACAAAAATAGAAACTGCCCGGGTTAACTGAAGAGGAAATAAAATCCTTAAATATGCCCATACTTAGAAAAAGAAATTGAACAAGCCATTAATACTCCCTAAGAAAAAAAACCCCAGGGCCAAATGGGGTTTCACAGGAGAATCCTACCAAACATTTAAAGAACAATTAAATTTCAATATTATACAAATATTGTTGAAAAATAGGTTAAGAAGTTCTACCAAATTCATTTTATGACACAAATATGATAGTGATACCAAAACCAGGCAGAGCCAAAAAAGAGAAAGAAAATTATAGACCAATTTCCCTAATGAATATTGATGGTAAAATCTTAAATAAAATATTAGCAAGGAGATTACAGCAAGAGATCACCAGGATAATACACTATGACCAGGTGGGATTTATACCAGAAATGCAGGGCTGGTTCAACATTAGGAAAAACCATTAACATAATCAACCACATCATTAAGAAAACTAACCAAAATCATATGATTATCTCAATAGATGCAGAAAAAGTTTTTGTCAATATACAGCACCTATTCCTAATAAAAATACTAAAGAGTTTATGAATAGGTGGAACTTTCCTTAAAATAATAAGCAGTATCTACCTAAAACCATCAGCAAGCATTATATGTAATGGAGATAAGTTAGAGGCCTTCCCATTAAGATCAGGGGTGAAACAGGGATGTCCATTATCACCTGTATTATTTAATATTTTACTAGAAATTTTAGCTTCAGCAATCAGAGAAGAAAACGGAATTAAAGGAATTAGAACAGGCAATGAGGAAACAAAACTATCACTCTTTGCAGATCCTAGAGAATCAACTCAAAAATTACTTGAAACAACTAACAACTTTAGCAAAGTAGCAGGATATAAAATAAATCCACATAAATAATCAACATTCCAATACATGACCAACAAAGTCCAGCAGCAAGAGATAGAAAAAAAATTCAATTTAAAGTAACAGTAGATAATATAAAATACTTGGTAGTCTACTTGCCAAGACAAACCCAGGAACTGTATGAACACAATTACCAAACACTTTTCACTCAAATCAAATCAGATGTACAAAATTGGAAAGGTATCAATTGCTCTTGGATAGGCCGACCTAATATAATAAAAATGGCAATTCTACCTAAATTAATTTACATATTCAGTGCCATACCAATCAGACTACCTAAAAATTATTTGACTGACCTAAAAATAATAATAACAAAATTCATCTGGAAAAAGTCAAGAATACCAAGGGAAATAATGGAAAAAAATGCACAGGAAGGTGGGTTAGCTGTATCAAATCTGAAGCTCTACTATAAAGTGGCAATCATCAAAACTATCTATTACTGAGTAAGAAATAGAGTGGAGGATCAGTGGAATAGGCTAGGTATAGGAGACACAGTAGTAAATGGCATTAGTAATGTACTGTTTGATAAACCCAAAGACTCCAGCTTCTGGGATAGGAACTCAGTATTTGACAAAAACTGCTGGGAAAACTGGAAGATAGTATGGCAGAAATTAGGCATAGATCAACATCTTACACCTTATACTAAAATAATGTCAAAATGGGTACATGATTTAGACATAAGAGGTGATACCATAGGTAAATTAGGAGAAGAAGGAATAGTCTACCTTTCAGATCTTTGGAAAGGAGAACAGTTTATGACCAAACAAGAGATAGAGAATATTATGAAATGCAAAATGGATGATTTTGATTACATTAAATTAAAAAGTTTTGTACAAACAGAAGCAATGCATCCAATATTAGAAGGGAGGCAGAAACCTGGGAAACTTTCATAAGAATCCAAGTCATTCCCCAATTGAGAAATGCTCAAAGGATATGAACAGGCAGTTTTCTGATGAAGAAATCAAAGCTATCTATGGTCATATGAAAAAATGCTCTAAATCATTATTGATTAGAGAGATGCAAATTGAAATAACTCTGAGGTACCACCTGACACCCATCAGATTGGATAATATGATGAAGAATGAAAATAATAAATGTTGGAGAAGCTGTGGAGAAATTGGAACACTAAAGCATTGTTGCTGGAGCTATGAACTGATCCAACCATTCTGTAGAGCAATTTGGAATTATGTCCAAAGGGCTATAAAGCTGTGCATAACCTTTGATGCAGCAATACCATTTTGGGGTCTTTTTCCCAAAGAGATCATGGAAAAGGGAAAAGGACCCACATGTACAAAAATATGTATAGCTGCCCTTTTTGCAATGGCAAAGAATTGGAAATTGAGGGGTTATCCATCAGTTGGGGAATGGCCAAACAAGTTCTGGTATATGAACATAATGGAATTCTATTGTACTGAAGGAAACGATGAACAGGAGCAGTTCAGAGAAACCTGGTAGGACTTGTATGAACTGATGATGAGTGAGATGAGCAGAAGCAGGAGAACATTATACATAGTATCATCAACATTATGTGTCGATCAACTGTGATAGACTAGATTCTTCTCACCAACTCAACCTTACAAGAGAGTTCCAAAGGACTCATGATGGAAAAGGCTCTCCAAATCCAGAAAAAAAAAAAAAAGGAAGTGTTTGATAGAGATGCTGATTGGACCATACTATTTCTTTTCTTTTTGGTGCTGTTGTTTTTCTATTTTGAGGTTTTTCCTTATTGCTCTCTGATTCTTCTCTTATAGTATGACTGATGCAGAAATATGTTTAATGTTCTTATGTATGTATATGGGTATATATGTGTATATATACGTATACATATATACATACACATACATATACATGCATGTGTATATGTATATATATATATACATATATATACACACACACATATAAAACATATATTGGATTGCCTGCTGTCTAGGGGAGGGGGGTAGGGAGGGGAGGAAGGGAGAAAAATTTGAAATTGGAAATCTTATATAAACAAATGCTGAAAACTCTCTCTACATGTAATTGGAAAATAATGAAATACTTTTATTTAAAACAAATAAAGAAATAAATACCAAGTTTAACCAAAGGGAGTGTTGTTTTGTTCATAAGATGTACTGGGAGCAAGAAAAGAGAATCAATGAAAGGATATGAAATAGCATCAGGGAAAATGAATACAAATAACAGAAAATGGACAAGAGAATGACCTACTACTAAACAATGCTTCAGGTTTTTTCTTCTAAAAATAATATTTTTAACTGGGTAGAGTAAAATAAAGGTAATTAGGGGCAGCTAGGTGGCACAGTGCATAAAGCACCGGCCCTGGATTCAGGAGGACCTGAGTTCAAATCCAGCCTCAGACACTTAACACTTACTAGCTATCTGACTCTGGGCAAGTCACTTAACCCTCATTGCCCCACAAAATAAAATAAAACAAAACAAAAATATAAAGTTAATTAGCAAGGACTGGAATCCTAACAGTAAGACATAGAGTTGCCTACAGTGAGTTCAACATTAATCATAATGGAATGACATCCTGAAATATCAAACTCATTATGTAATTGTTGAACCATTTGACTATCTTTAACAAATAGAGAACAAAGGAGAAGTAGAAGAGGAAGAGGAAAGGGGAAAGGAGGTACAGAATAGCATTGCATATTGAGATGTTATATTCATGAACTAAAAGGAGAGAAGAATTACTCAATCAACAAGCATTAAGCATCAAGAACTGTTCCAGACACTTGAGATACAAAGACAATTGATGATACAATCCTTGCCCTTTACAAGCTTACATTGTATTGAATATATAAATATGGTGAAGAATATTTCAGTAAGAGTAAATGGTAAGAGAAAGCAAGGGTTAAATTCAAAATATATCATAGATCATATGGAGAAGGAAACAAAGTATCATGGCTGTAGATATCAATAGGTAGAGAATGCGAATGCTGAAGGGTAAAGATAAGAGTGAATTGAGACTAGTGAGTAAAGATTACATCAAATTGGTGTTTGGGTTTCTTTGTTTTGTTTATATTAAATGATATTGAGGAAGATAGAAGCATCAAATAAAGATTAGGAAATTGATCAGAGGTGGATTTTTTTGGATAGTGGCAACAGATTTTAGAGAGCAGGAAAAGTTTTAGAATTCTCATTTAGTTTCTGTTTTATCTGCAAGAGGAATAATCTTTCAATGAGAAAGGATTAAGCAAACGTAGAATACTAATATGGAGTTAATACTCAAGATAAGAAAGGAGATAATAAGAGAATATGAAGCATCTGATAGCAAGTTGTAGTCATCAAAACCACACAAACTTCATGCCAGAATACTGAAAAGCAACATGTTCTCTTACTGTATAAGACTGCTTTACTATCTTGGAGAATGTGAAAGAGACTATAGGAATAGAAAAGGCAAAATGCCCTGATTTTCTAAAATTAGAAGAGGAGAGCCTGAAAAATATACACCAGGGAGATTGATTCTAATGATTGGTTAAATTCTACAATGCATTACTTTTTATTTGTGGAATAAAGAAATCATTTCCATAACATAGTATAATAAAAGATGATTGTATAAGGAACTGCAAATTTATTATGTACAACTTGCTATTCCTTTTAAATATATAATAAATTATCATGTATTTTTTCTTTCATTTCCTTCTTCCCACCCTAGAGATTGCTACCATTAGATACAAATTTGCACATATATACATACACACATTTATATAGATATGCACACATATACATATATATGTATATATGTGTGTGAATGTATGCATGCGTATATATATATATATATACATTCTATGCATATTATTTTATACATACTTCTATTTATCAGTTCTTTCCCTGGGTGCAGAGGGTGTCTTCCTTCATATCTCATTTGCACTTAATTTGGGTAAAAATGATTTATTTGCTCAAAATCATTCTTAAAACAATATTATGGGGGACAGCTGGATGGCACAGCGGATAAAGCACCAGCCCTGGATTCAGGAGTACCTGAGTTCAAATCCGGCCTCAGACACTTAACACTTACTAGCTATATGACCCTGGGCAAGTCACTTAATCCCAATTGCCTCACCAAAAAAAAAAAAAAAAGAACAAAAATAGAAACAAAAAAACAATATTACAGGGGCAGCTAGGTGGTGCAGTGGATAGAGCACCAGCCCTGGAGTCAGGAGGACCTAAGTTCAAATCTGGCCTCAAACACTTGATACTTACCAGCTGTGTGACCTTGGGCAAATCATTTGACCCCCAATTGCCTCACCAAAAAGACAAAAAAAAAAAAAAAAAAAAACCAATATTACTATTACTGTATACAATATTATCTTACTCATTTTGCTTATCATTATTTCATGCAATATTTCATACAATCCATGTTTTCCTAATATCATCGAGCTCATCATTTCTTAAAGCATGGTAGTATTCCATCACAATCATATAACAAAACTTCTTCAGCCATTCCCTAATTTATGGGCATCCTCGCAATTTCCAGTTCTTTGCCACAGCAAAGAGAGTTGCTAAAATATTTTAGAACATATAGGTTATTTTCATTTTCCCCCAATTATCTTTAGAAATAGACCTAGGAGTGGTATCTCTGGGTCACAGACAGTTTAATAACTCTTTGGGCACAATTCCAGATTGCTCTCCAAAATGGTTTGCTCAATTTACAATTTCACCAACAATGAATGTGTACCAAATTTTCCATATTCCCTGAAACACTTATGCTTTTCCCATTCAATCATTGTTGGTAATCTGATAGGTGTAAAATGATATTTCAAGGTTGTTTTAATTTACATTTCTCTAATCAATAAAGATTTACAGTATTTTTTCATATAACTACAAATTATTCTGATTTCTTAACTGGAAAACTTCCTGTCCATATTCTTTGATCATTTATCAGTTGGGGAATACCTTATGTTCTTATAGATTTGACAGAGTTCTTTATATATTGGAGATATGAGGCCTTTATCTAAGAAACTATATTTTTTTCCAAAAATTTCTGCTTTCCTTCTGATCTTAGCTAAATTTATTTTATTTGTCCAAAACCTTTTGAATTTAATGTAATCCAAATTATTGATTTTATACCTTACTCTACTCTCTATCTCATTTATCCATAAATTATTTTCCTATTGGTAAGTCTTATAAGTAATATGTTCCATGTTTTTCAAATTTTCTTCTAATACCTTTCTTTATATTTAGCTTATATATCCATCTTGGCCTTGACTTGGTAAATGGTAAAATATATTATTCTTTGCCCAATTTCTACCATACTTCTTTCCAGTTTTGCCAACAACTAGAATGTATTATGAAAGATATGGTTAGTAAAAATCTAGGAAAAAAAAAGTAGTGATTGATTACACAGTGTCCAACTGGCTTCATCTAGATCAGTTCATGTTAGACTAACTATACTTTCTGTTTACTGAGTCACTATAGTGTTGCATAAAGTAATGCTAACAATAGCTATTATTTAAATATATACCAGACATTTTGCAAAGCCTCTCATAATTTTCTGGACAAGATAGCAAATTGTGCCCAAGGTGATGAGGCAGTTAATTCAGTATGGAATTACCTAAAGGACTAGACTAAAGGGAACTTGTTAATGGTGATTTCAACTTGGAGCCTGAGACTCCAGAGCAGTGCCTGGCCCTTCCATTATTTAATATTATAATAAATGATTTGGATCAAATCATAGATGTGATCTATAAAAAGTTTAAATATTAGTAATGAATAGCTAAAACCTTGAATTCCAGAGTTCCTTTTGAACAACAATCTCAATTAGCTATACGATTGGGCAGAACAAATAATTGAACATGTAACAGGTTATATGTCAATTCTAAAACTTGCTTTCCAAAATCATATTGATAATGATGGAAATTGGGGGGGGGCTTGACCAGAGAGGATTTTTCCCTTAAAAATGATCAGAGGACAGCTAGGTAGTACAATGGATAAAGCACTGACCTTGGATTCAGGAGGACCTGAGTTCAAATCCAGACTCAGACCCTTGATATTTACTAACTGTGAGACCCTGGGCAAGTCATTTAACTCCAATTGCCTCACCAAAATAATAATAATAATAATAATAATCAAAAGGTGTTCATGAACTATAAGTTTCATATGAGTCATTAGTATGATAGGCAGCCAAAAATGCTAATGTGATTTGAATCTGCACGACAGCCCATATCTGGGTCTTGGAAAGAAAGAGAATTCTTCTATTCTCTGCCCTAAGAGAGATATCACTAAATTGGAGGGTATCCAGAGGGAGGGAATAGAGTAGTGACAGGACTAAAATCATAACTTGTGGGAATTGGTAGAAGAAACTGGAGTAGTTTAATCTCTTTAACCAGTGCTTACCATAGTATCCACACATAGTAGGTGTTTAACAAATTTTGGTTGACAGAGCAACAATAAAATAATTAGGGGTTGGATAACTGTCTTCAAGTATTTAAAGGACTGAATTGAGGAAGAGGGTCTATAATTAAGATCTAGAGGTCACAGTTGGTATTATTGATGCATTCAGGATGAATGTAAAAAAATTCCAATAATAACCAATTATCCAAAAGTGGAATGGTATACTCTGAAGGGTAAAAAATCCCTATCTCATTGCATGTCTTTAAACAACAGATTGCTTGACACTTTTTAGGAACTTTGCAAAGGGGAATCTTATTCCAGTTCAAGTTAGATTATCCAGCCTCTGAGGTCCTTTTCAGCTATGAGATGTGGTGATGGTGTGAAATGAATGCTGGTTAATATTTTGTCTATTTAAAAAATAATTTATAAATGTAGCCCCAGCAGGGAAATGGCTAGCTTTCGTGCATGTATATTTTAGAAGGCATGCCTGAATAGTTTAATGAAATAAAAAGTACATAAAATGTTTATTAGGATTTTATTAAAGGACTATATCCATAAAAAGTTAAGTGACTTCTCCTATGCTACTCTATAAATAGAAATGATGACCGTGATATATGGTCTCTTTCCTTGATTACAGAAATGCTGCTGGCACAATGCCACAAACATATTCTAAACCAAGTTCTTTGCTCTCAATGCAAGCATTAAATTTCTGTACTGGATGGGGACTTCCCTAGCTCCCCAATAAGATGATATGACTTGTTTCCCAGATAATCCCTCAATACAGAAATGTCAAGGATCATAAGCACATGGCCTAGGCTACAGACACCCCAGGCCTTCAGATTGATTTATGAAATGTGGGGCTTCTCTAGAGCACAGGGTCCATCTGTCTTCTTGCAATGTACTCATAGAACCCCGCCCCAAGGAATGTTAAGAGAAAACATGTTGATCACAAATGATTAACAACAACAACAAAAATAAGAAACCCTAACAGAACAGATTCTATCCTTTCAGAGCCCACTAAAATCCCACAGATTTTATTTTTTAACATAAAAGTATTTTATTATTTTCCAGTTACATATAAAAATAGTTTTCAGGATTTGTTTTCATAGGATTTTTAATTCCAAATCTTTCTCCTTCCCCCCTCCCCAAGACAGAGAGCAGTCTGATATAGGTTTTATATGTACAATCATATTAAATAAATTAACATTAAACATATTTCGGCACTGTGAAAGAAGAATCAGAACAAAAGGGAAAAATCTCAAAAAACAAAAACAAACAAAAGAATTAGAAACAGTATGGTTCAATCTGCATTCAGAATTCACCGTTCTTTTTTTTTCTGGATATGGAGAACATTTTCTATCATGAGTTCTTTGGAATTATCTTGGATCATTGCACTGCTGAGAAGAGCCAAGTCTATCAAGCTGATCATCACACAATATTGTTGTTACTGTGTACAATGTTCTCCTGATTCTGCTCACTTCACTCAGCATCAGTTCATGTAAGTCTTTCCAGGTTTTTCTAAAATCTGCCTGCTCATCATTTCTTACAGCACAATAGTACTCCATTCCATTCATATATCACAACTTGTTCAGCCATTCCTCAATTGATGGACAATCCCTCGATTTCCAATTTTTTCCACTACAAAGAGAGCTGTTACAAATATTTGTGTACATGTGGGTCTTTTCCCTTTTCTATGATCTGTTTGAAACCCCACAGATTTTAGCAGGTCAGGCTGGAACATAATTTGGGTCTTACTCTAGAGTCCTTACTAAAGAAGTGTATGTCACCTGGGTCCAATTGACCAATATTAGAAAGTTGCATCATTGTTTTCTGAGTACTATTCCCCAGGGAGTCCCCAAATTCATATTGGTTACTTGCTAACTGGGGAACTCATTGAATGTCTTGGAAATCACAATCTTGATGACTAGAATGATATTGTAAGGCTTCTATTTTCAAACAATAAAAAAAAATCACCCTGGATGGCCAAAGGCTGCGTCCAATTGTATTCAAATTTAGCATTCTTGAGCCCTTTGCTTGTGGCAGAAACCAAGACCACCCCAAGTGTTCCTAAGATCTACACTGTAACCACTTTCAAGAGGTGGGTAACTGCTGTTCAGTTTCATCTCTCAAAGATTTATTCATGTGGTTCAGTAGGAAACTGTCAGGGATGGGAGGTGAGATCAAGGTATTTCCATTCCTCATGTACATAACAAATTGAATAGAGAGAAAGAAACCAAGGCCTGCCCAATGCCTTTTCAACTGTGTGGGAAGTCCAGCTGGACAGCTTGGAATTGGGGAGATGAAAACATCTTGGCCTTGGATGATGCTTTCCTAATCACAGGGGTGTTCTTTATCTCCAGTGTCTAAGCATAAGCCCCCTCCCTCCTGGGATCCTATTGGCCATGAGCTTCTGTGGAGCATCTGAGGAAAACATTTATCCAGCAAGATGCAGGGCCCTGCCCCTGACAGAGGAGAGCTGGCTTCTCGGTATTTAATCAAAACATTAAGCAGAAAAGGGTGTTGTCAACATCCACAAGCATTTGGGTAGAGCTGAGGGTGACTGGAATTGAGTTTCCCTGGAAATCCCCACCCCCTATGGCTGCAGGAGCTGCAGGTTCGTTCACTTGGCCCCATGCTGCTCGTTGTGCCTTTGAGACTGCCCCTGCTGACATTCCCTTGCTTTTCTCAATCTGGTTTTTAGCTTTAATTTTGAAAATCAGGACTAGATTCCAACATGAATCTCTAATGAAGAGTGGAAAAAAACATTTGTTAAATAGCATTGGGAATTTGTTGTGGTGGCTGGTAACACGATTGGGCTGCATGGAGGCTGCTGCTTTTAAGAGTCCTGGAATTTCCTTGGCCATATAATTACTATTAATGAAACAGAGGCGGAGGCCCTGTTCAGGGCTGAGTGCAGCCCCTGAATAGCAAATTAGCTACAGCTTCCCGAGTAGCTTCATGTTCGTTTGACAATTCCATAAGTGGAGGCCACATTCCAGGATGGAGACAAAACTGACCAAACATATCGGGGCACTTGGATGATCACAGATGTTATGATCAGAGCATGGCCCATTTTCTTGAAAAGTCTCCTGATCAAAGCAATGATGCAGAAAACATCCAAAGGACCCATGATGTAAAATACTAGTCAACTCCAGGAAAAGAATTTATTATCTCTGAATGCAGATTGAAGAATTTTTTTAAATGTTCTTTCTTTTTCCTATTTTTGTCTCTGTTTTCTTTTGCAACATGGCTAATATGGAAATATAACTTCACATGTTTAACCAGTATCAAATTTCTTGTCTTCTCAAGGAGGAAGGAGGAACAGGAGGATGAGAGAGGATTTGGGACTCAAATTTTTTTTGGGGGGGGGACAATTTATTTTTGGTTTTTTGGGGGGTACTCCTTTTTTAAAATGATTGTTAAAATTTTTGATGTGAAATTGGGAAATATGTAATGAAATAATATATATATACATACACATAATATACATATATGTATATATATATTTGAAAAAAGAGGTCTCCTGTTCATCTGGGCAGAAAATGTCATGAAAGGGTATTGAGGAATTCCATATGAGGCCCCTTGCTGGACAGTGGAATACCAGCCTCAAAGAATACTTACCACCACCCCTGTTTTTTCTTTTTCTTTCTTTAGTGACTCTGTGCCCTGTACCATTGAAAGTAATAAAGTGAGATTGCCCATGCAATTCTCTCCAATTCATTGAATCAATTGAGAAGAGCCTTTCCCCCTTTCAGAAAATAGAGAGGCATAGATTTCACATAACACCCTAAGCCAATCAAGACAGCATTAACTAAGTCATGCAGGGAAGAAGACTGTGTTCTCCAAGTGCCAGATTCACTTCCGGCACTCTGTACAAGCATTAGAGCAGCTGTCCAGGACAGTACTTTTTCAGAGCTTAGTTTCTTTATGCATGTTATAGATATCATTAGACCTTGATTTCTTAAGTGAACACAATGGCCTCCCCACATCCCTTAGTTATCTAAGTACATTACAATGGCAATTTGAGTAAATGGAAGTATACTAAGAACCTGAAATATGTTAAGTGCCATACTAGAATGGGTCTCAGAAATTCAAAAAAAGAAGTATAGAATATATTCTCTTTCTTCCATATATATTTATGAAGCACCATAATAATTATTATACTCATCATCATCATCATTATTCATATCCTTCTTATATTTTAAATTTATTTCAGATAGAATCATTCTTGGAACAAGTCATTATCTATGTATTGTCTATTATTTTGGCGCTGGGAATAAGAATACAAAAATAAGAGCAAACCAGTCCTTCCCCTCGGGGTGAATCTACTCTACTTGGAGCAAAGGAGAGAATGAATACATGAAGTAAACCAATAAGTAAGTAAGTAAGTACAACATATTTTAAGAAAGAGAAGAACCATAAAAATAAAGTCTAGAATCATGAAAATCTTCATGAAGCATAAGATATCCGAATTGAACCTTGAAGGAAAATCAGAATTATAGAAGGTAGGGTTGAGGAGGAAGGGCACTCCATATAAGGAGGACAACTTTGACAAGGCACAATGCTGGGAAATGGCAGCCAGGTGTAGGGAACAGCTAGCTAATAGCCTTTGATGGTGTTATTCAGTCATGTCTGACTCTATGACCCCATATGGGGTTTTCTTGGCAAAGGTACTGAAGTAATTTTCCATTTCCTTCTCCTTCATATGACAATTGAGAAAATGGAAAAAAAAAAAAAAACAGGGTTAAGTGACTTTCCAGAGTCACCTAACTAATACATGTCTGAGACTAGATTTGAACTCGGGAAGATGAAACTTCCTGACTCTAGGTCTCACATTTTACCCATTGCATTGCCACCTTGTTGCCAGCTACCAGCTTACTTTGGCTTAAAATGTGGCATGAGTTAAGGGAAGTGAAATTATCCAAGAATAGAAAGGTAGGTTGGAGAAAGGTTGTAGCCCCCCTCCAAAGTTAGGTTGAGTGGGTTCATATTTGATCCAGTATACAAACTGACCATTTTTGAGAAGGGGAGCAACATGGACAACCTGGAGCACAGTCTGGCTATAAAAGAGCTCAGACAATGACTTGCCTATATGACACTGGGCAGGTCACTTCATTTCACTGTGACCACTACTAGCTCATGGGTCAAGAGTGCAGTGGAAAAGATGAGCTCCAAGGTCTTTCTTAGCTCAATATCTTAGAGTAAGACATGGTCCTGCTGCTTTCTTGGGACTCTAACTTTGTTCTCTGATTTATTTATTAATAATTAGATGGGGAGTTGTTTATATTTCCATTTAGATAAGAGGTTAGTGGTAAAATTGGGCAAGTGGTTGAAAATGCCTATTTAACAAAACAGATTATTTCAAATGTGGGTCACTGATTCAGTCAAAAATTTGTAACTGGACACACACGTGTACCGCCTTCACCCTTTGTCCCCACTAACATCAAGGCCACAATGGTTCACTTCAACTGGATTCAATTTAATATTGAGCATCCACTAGATGCAAAACCCTGGAAATTCAAAGATGAAACAGGAAGAGTAGCTGTCCACAAGGAGCCAAGTTGAATTAAGACAACAGAACCTGGAGTAGCTGCTCCTGTTCTTTGATGACTCCTGTGTCAGTGACCCTTTAAGACTAAATCAGATTAGCCCCCAGATGAGTGTGTTCTCAGCAATATGTGGCTAGGGAACAATCACTTACAGAGCTTTGGAAACAGTTCAGGTTTAGCCTGGGATGGAACACAATGAAAAGGAGATTCCACTGGAGATCAGAGCTGCTGAAATGTTTAATGACATTAGCTTCTCACAAATGACATTCATTTCCTGCATATGCAAATTTTCTTAATGTGAATCTCCCCCCTCCCCATAACAGGTAGAATGGAGAAAGTTAATGAAGCCGTGTAATTACAATCGCCATGGTGACTGCCATCCCCTGAGAACAATAATGGGATCACATACATGGGCTGTGTCTTTCTTTGGAAACAACAGCTTATAATGTGAAAATAGATAGTAAAATATTGTCATTACCCTCTACTGTCTCCTAAGGCAAAAGGCAGGTACAAATAGATTACGCTTTTATTAACTGCAAGGAATGATGAGAGAAAGGGAAAAGAGCAACACTGGGGTTTGTTTATTTCCAACTTTCCTTGACTGCCTTTGGTTTCCATTTAAAACCCTCTCTTCTTCTAATCAAGGAAACACCAGGACAACTAGAGGCAGATTTTTTTTTTCAAGTATCCTAGTTCTTTCCTCATTAATGCTGGAGAAAATCCACAACAAGCATTTATTGCCATTTTGCTGAGATAATGTGACTAGAATTTGAACTGAGTAACCAAGGGTGCCCCAGCATCTTAGGGCATGGGAAGCCTACAAAGAAGAGTGGCAGGAAGATGGCTTGAGAACCAGGCTAAGAATATTGCCTGCACTATAATTATTTGGGGTTTTCAGATAGAATAAGAAATAAACAAAAAGGAGAGTGCAACTTAAAAGATTTTTAACTGCCAGACTGATCATTATTCTTATTGATATTAACTGCCAATATTCATTGTTGCTGCTGCTGCTATTGGCCCTTTATTCTCCACCATAACATTAGGAAGGTGATGTCATGACCTGCAAGTGAATTGGATTTAAAGAAGGCAGGACCATGCAAAGTCACCAGCCTCACTCTCTTCACCAGAGTCATCTGAGTCCAGTGGCAAGACATTCATCAAGAAGAATGAAAGTAGAGGCAGCTAGGTGGTGCAGTGGGTAAAGCACCAGCCCTAGATTCAGAAGGACCTGAGTTCAAATCTGGCCTCAGACCCTTGACACTTAGTAGCTATGTGACCCTGGGCAAGCCACTTAACCCTCATTGCCCTACAAAAAAAAAAAGAATGAAACTTGCCTGGGATGCAGTGAGAGACTTTGTTCTTTCCCAAGTCTCAGCTTGCCTGGTTAAGTGATTAAGGCTAGATAAGAAATGAGGCAAAGAAATGCCTCTTTTATCCCATCAAAAAGAAAAAAAAATGAATGACTAAATGAATGAATTGGGGAGGGAAGACCCTCAGGGTTTTTGGCCAAAATAGAAACAATTGCTATTTATGCCCGTTCTAAGTTATTAAGAGGCCAAACAATGGCCAAATGTGACCTGAGATGAGACCTATTTTTTGCCAATCAAATAGAGTCAGTTATTTGGGTTTAAGGAGTGGTCCTTAGGAGAAATCTAGCACCTAAACTCCAAGACATCTTGTGAGGTTTCAGCAAACTTGCACTTCTTTGAGCAGAGTGCCCCAGATAAAGGTATGATTCCCTATATGAAAAGAGGGAGAAAAGGGGAAGGAAGGAAGGAAAAAAGAGTAGAAAGGAAAGAAGAAAGAAACAAGTGTTGTGGCAGCCTGGTAGGCCTGGGTGCAGTATGGGATGCTTTGGCCATGAGGAGGATACTCTGACCACGAGAAATAATACCATTAATCAGTTTGCTGGGGTCAGTTAGAGGGTACTCTTTCCTTGGAAAAGCAAAGCAGTTAATTAACCAGACAGTGGTTGGTCAAACAGATAACAAAGCAGACATGTCAGGGGCACCCAGAAAGTTGGGTGCCTTGAAATTTATAACAGGAGCCTAATTGAGCCAGATGTGCTTGCTACATGATTAGGACAAGGTAGTGACAATAATCTTAAATTAGGAATATGACATATTTACTGTTCCATGTATACCAATAGCTAGCATCCTCATTCCCCAAACAGCTGTAATTTTTCAGTTGTAAGTCTATCTCCCTACCCCCTTATATCCCCTATAAAAGTATTGTCCTTATTCTGGCTGACAAAGGAACATGCCACAAATCTGCTCCTTCCCAGGAGTTGAAGTTTAAACTTCTCCTCCCAGCCATACTTCAGTGTGCCAAATGAAAACTTTTACTTAAAGAGTGTGTTCAAGTCATTCTTTGATAGAGGGATATGTTTCAGATCCAGTTTCGCAGTGTCAGAAAGAAGGAACTGCCTTGCCCAACTAGAGTTGGCCAGTTGTATCCCCAGTGGGACCACTGTTGCTCACAGAATGTTGGCTTTTGTTTATCTTTTATTCTCAAAGACGACCATGACATGAGGGAGGTGATGTCATGACTTGCAGTGAATTTGATTTAAGTGTGGCAAGGCTGTGCAAAGTCACCAGCCTCATTCTCTCCTCCAGAATTATCTGCATCCAGTGGCAAGATATATATCAGGATGACTGGAGGTGGCCCTGCCAATATTTATTTAAGCTAAAGAGAAAGATGTTAGGAGGAAGTCTTTGTTATGTTTTAGATTAAATTTGCACTGCATCATAAGATGAGCAGATCATAGATTCAGAGTAAGAAAGGACATTAAATCCCATAGTCTAAATTCATATTTTTACAAAAGAGATCACAGTGTGTTCAGATCTCTGTTCTGCTCCTGGCATTTCTCCTGGAGTTGTTGAGCAGCAAACCCCACATAGACCATTCTTTGACTCTATCTGAAGTCACATTGGCTCCCAGGTAAATGACCATCTTCCAGGTGAAGGATCAGCAAATTAAAAAGGACTATGGCAAGAATCTTGCTGGCAATGACTAAGAAAGAGAGTCCTTTGTGATTGTCACAGAACAACTTATTTCCTTTTCCTTATAAAGATGGACTTTGGAGGAATTCTTGGACTGCTAGGGGATAACCTCCTCTTGCCATATAAGCTGAAAGATTTCAGTCAGCTTTTGTATGGGCAATGGACCCAGTGCCTTGTAAATTTCAGCTGGAATTGAATCAGCACCAGGTACTTTGACACATTAGAGGAGCCTAATGGAATCTAAAACCTCTTCTTCAGTTGGAAGTTCAGCTAGAGAGGAATTGACTTCCACATGAGGTAAAGGGTCAATGACTTCAGCATTGAATGATGACAGTCTGTTGAGAACACTATGGAAGTTTTCATCCCATCTCTCCAGAATCTTATCCTTATCATTAATCAATATGGGTCCATCAGTACTGAGCACTGAGATGCACCATAGGTCTTTGGCCCAGAAATAGACCTCAGGGGATAATCAAAGTACTTTGGATTGTTACTCTCAATGTAAAATTGAATTTCATCTGCCTTCTTACTGAACCAAGAATTTTGTATGTCTCTAAGGTTTTGATAAAGTTAAACACTGCCTTCTTAGAGACAGGTAAACTATGCTTCTGGGAAAGCCTGTGGAGTCCTCATTTTTCAATTAGCAGCTTTTGAATTTTCTCATCCTTTTTGATCTTGATCTTGTAAGTGTTCTAGTCCATATGAGTAATGGAGTGGTGTACACCAAATCTCTGAAAACTGCCCACTCTTTTTGCTTTACTCTTGCCAACTTTGTGTTGACTCAGCTTTCTCTCCAAGTTAATAACAAACTGTTAACTCTTGGAGAAGTGCTCCAATCTGTTGAAATTAAGTCTTCTGGTAGTCATCTTGCTTTGAGGCTGCTGCTTTTGTTGAATAAGACTGATTAGTTGGAGAAGATAATTCTATGGTCAGTCCAGCACTCTGTACTACACATTGTCTGTATCACTCTCATAGCCTGTCTATCTCTTCTCCTTATAAGGACGTAGTCTATTAAATGTAAATGTTTGCTTCAAGGATGAGTCCATGAAGTTATATTTTGTTTAGGTGAATGGAGCACAGAATTGGTTATGAGGTCATGAGATGGACAAATCTTTCAAAGTAAATGACCATTGTCATTTCTAGCTCCATTTCTCCCAAGGACACCCGGACATGTCTGATAGTCCCTGACTACTGTAGCATTAAAGTCACCTAGAATCACAAACTTGTACGATTTCAGCACATTGATGATGAGGGACTCCATTTCTTCATAAAATTTACTTCACCTCATCAGAGTTGGTCATGGCGGCATCATACACACTTATGATGGTAGCATGGCACTTTCTTGCAAGTGGCAATCAAACTCTTATGACCCTTTAATTCACTCCTTTTGGGAGACATACAAGCTTGTTGACTAGTTTTTATTGTGAAGCCTACACCAGTTTCATGGCGTTCCCTATCACTGTAGCCACTCCAGGGTATCCATTTCCAAATTGGGTAAACTAGCCTTCATTTACCAGCCTTGTTTTATTCAGGGATGTGATTTGGATGTGATACCCATTGAGTTCTCTCACAAGAAGAGCTGTGAGTCTTCAGGTCTACTGGATTTCTTGTTGCCCATAAGCATGTTCACATCACATGTACCAATATTAATTGACATTGCATTCCTACATATGTTTTGTGTTTGGAATGCTGAGCAGCATAGACCTCCAAAAGTCTGCTCAGACACCCAAGAGTCTGCCCAATTCCACTGGTGCATCAGTCCAATGAGAAGACAGCAATATAGTCTAGTTTTCCTGTGTGCAGTGTTGTGAGTACAGTTCCAAGTGTATCCACACCTGCTGATTCATCACTTTCCTGTTGCCACTGGACTTTGAGGTAGGTAAACATAGTAAAATGGTATGGATGATATCTTTGAATCCTGCATTAATTGGATTTAAGTGAGGCAGAGTTGCGCAAAACCATCAAACCCTACTCTCTCTTCCAGGCATAAACGTTTAGGTAGCAAGACAAAGTAATGATGACTGGAACTGGCTTGGGATGCAGTGGATGATCTTGACATCTTTGGTATCTAACCCAAGCTAGAAGTGCTTCACAGCAATCTGCTTCAGAAATCTTCATGGGCAGTGGAACAAAGTGTTCTCATGGGGTCAGGAGAAGTTTTTCACTTGCTTAGAAGGGCCATCTCCCTAAGTTACCAATGGATTTGAGACTCCTCATTTACTTCAACAGTGGTTTAGCAGTCTGCTGAAATAGTATACCATAGTGTGGCCACTTCACATGCTATAGCTTCTTGAGGCCAAGTTGAGAGTTGGGTGAATCAGGTGGACCTTAAAACGTGGAATAGCCCTCAAACAAAAGGTACTAGTCTTTCCTGAACAAACTATACACCATAAAGGAAGGATATAAGAAAACCATATAAGATCTAAGATAATGAAAAGAGTTTTAAAACCTAGAGCAGAAAAAACTGCTGGGAAAACTGGAAGATACTATGGCAGAAATAGGCATATACCAACATCTTATACCTTATACTAAAAAAAAAAAAATGAGTGCATGATTTAGACATAAAAGGTGATACCATAGCTAAATTAGGAGAGGAAGGAATAGCTCACTCTCAGATCCTCTGGAAAGGAGAACAGTTTATGACCAAACAAGAGATAGAGAATATTATGAAACTGCAACTGGATGGTTTGATTACATTCAATTTAAAAAGTTTTTGTACAAACAGAAGCAAGCCATCCAAAATTAGAAGGGAGGCAGAAAGCTGGGAAATAATTTTTATAGCCACTTACTTCTGATAAAGATCTCATTTCTAAAATATATCTGGAATAATCAATTTATAAAAATCCAAGTCATTCCCCAATTGGAAAATGGTCAAAGGATATGAACAGGCAGTTTTCTGATGAATAACTCAAAGCTATCTATTGCCATATGTGATAAAATAAGGGGATTTAGGAGATACTCAAAGACCCACCTGGGGATTAATCTAAACAGATTAAGTGATAATGATTGACTGCTGATTAGCCTATTTCAAGTTACTAGGTTGTAAGCACATCTGGCTAGCCTTAGAAGGTGTTGTTCTCAGAAGCTAAAAACTTTGGAACCTAACTCGAGATCACCTTCAAGTCCAGTGAATCAATGGATTTGCATGACACTAGCCAATCAGCTTGAAGCAGTGTGTAATGACCTCCTCTGCTTGGACCTATAAAAAAAAAAGCTTCAAAAATCAAGAATATCCAGAGAAATAATGAAAAAAAATCACAGGGAAGGTGGGTTAGCAGTACCAAACCTGGAGCTTTACTATAAAGCGGCAAGTCATCAAAACTATCTGGTACTGGCTAAAAAAAATAGCGTGGTAGATCAATGGAATAGGCTAGGTCAGGAAATGCAGTAGTAAATGACACTAGTAAATCAGTGTTTGATAAACCCAAAGACTCCAGCTTCTGGGATAGGAACTCAGTATTTGACAAAAACTGCTGGGGAAAAACTGGAAGATAGACTGCAGATGAAAATTAGGCATAGACCCAACATCTTACACCTCTATACTAAAATAAGGTCAAAATGGATACATGAGATTTAGACATAAGAGGTGATACCATAGGTACAATTAGGAGAGAAAGGACTAGTCTACCTCATCAGATCTTTGGAAAGGAAAACAGTTTTGACCAAACAAGAGATAGAGTATATTAAAAATGCAAAATGGATGATTTTGATTATATTAAATTAAAAAATTTTGTTACAAACAGAAGCAACTGCATCCAAAATTAGAAGGGAGGCAGAAAGCTGGGAAACAATTTTGTTGTCCAGTACTTACTGATTAAAGGCCTCATCTCTAAAATATATAGGGAACCTAAATCAATTTATAAGAATCAAGTCATTCCCCAATGAGAAATGGTCAAAGGATATGAACAGGCAGTTTTCTGATGAAGAAACCAAAGCTATCTATTCCCATATGAAAAAATGCTCTAAATCTCTAATGATTAGAGAGATGCAAATCAAAACAACTCTGACGGTACCCATGTGACACCTATCAGATTGGTTAAAATGACAAAAAAGGAGATAATAAATGTTGGAGAAGCTGTGGGAACAATTGGAACACTAATGCATTGTTGGTGGAGCTGTGAACTGATCCAACCATTCTGGAGAGCAATTTGGAATTATGCCCAAAGGGCGATAAAGCTGTGCATACCCTTTGACCCAGCAATTCCACTTTTAGGTCTTTTTCCCAAAGAAATCATGGAAAGGGGAAAGGGACCCACATGTACAAAAATATTATAGCTGCTCTTTACATGGTAGCAAGGAATTGGAAGTTGAGGGGATGCCCATCAATTGGGGAATGGCTGGACAAGTTGTGGTATATGAATACAATGGAATACTATTGTGCTGTAAGAAATGATGCGCAGGAAGAGTTCAGAGAAACCCGGAGGGTCTTACGTGAGCTGATGATGAGTGAGATGAGCAGAACCAGAAGAACATTGTACACAGTATCATCAACATTGAGTGTTGACCTACTGTGATGGACTATATTCTTCTCACCAATGCAATGCACAGAAGAGTTCCAGGGAACTCATGATAGAAGAGGATCTCCAAATCCAAGAAAAAAAAAAAAGAACTGTAGAGTATAGATGCTGATTGAACCATACTATTTCTTTTGTTTTGGGTGCTGTTGTTTTTTTTTTTTCTATTTTGAGGTTTTGCCTTACTGCTCTGATTTTTTCTCTTATAACAGGATTAAGCAGAAATAGGATTAATGTTATTATGTGTATATATATATATGTGTGTGTATATATATATATCTGTATATGTATATAGATATGTATATGTATATAGATATAACCTATATCAGATTACCTGCTGTCTAGGGGAGGGGGGAGGGAGGGGAGGGAGGGGAGAAAAATCTGAAATTGTAAAGCTTTTATAAACAAAAGTTTGAGAACTATCTTTACATGTAACGGAAAAAATAAAATACCTTATATGTTAAAAAAAAAAAAGCTTCCACACTCAGTTTGGGGGAGTTCATGGTTGAAGCAGGCTCATGGTGTACGACTTGAGAAAGGACCTGACCAGGCTGGAACTCTAGCCTAGATAGGCCTTTTCTTAACTTCTGAACTCCACATGAATACTCAATATGCTTTAATAAATGCTTAATTCCCAAAGACTGGTGTCTAAGCTTCTACTTTAAGGCGACCACACAATTTAGATTTTAAACATCACACATATGAAGAAACTGCTCTAAAACACTATTGATTAGAGAAATGTAAATTAAAACAACTCTGAGGGTACCACCTGATACCTATCAGATTGGCTAATATGACAAAAAAGGAAATAATAAATGTTGGAGAAGAAGCTGTGGAAAAATTGGAACACTAATGCATTGTTGGTGGAACTGTGAACTGTTTCCAACCATTCTGGAGAGCAATTTGGAATTATACCCAAAGGGCTATATAGCTATACCTACCCTTTGACCCAGCAATACCACTATTGGGTCTTTTTCCCCAAAGAGATCATAAAAGAGGGGAAAGGACTCACATGTACAAAAATATTTATAGCTCCTCTTTTTGTGGTGGCAAGGAATTGGAAATTGAGGGGCTGCCCATTAATTGGGGAATGGACTGAACAACGTTATGGTATAATGAACTGTAATGGAATTCTATCATGCTGTAAGCAATGGTGATCAGCTGGGATTTCAGAGAACCCTGGAAGGACTTACATGAACTGATTGCTGAGTGAAATGAGCAGAACAGGCGAACCATTGTACATAGTATCAACAACATTGTGTGTTGATCAACTGTGATAGACTTGATTCTTCTCAGCAATACAACAGTAAAAGATATTTCCAAGGACTCATGATGGAAAAAGACTCTCCAAATCCAGAAAAAAAGAACTGTGGAATATGGATGTCAATTGAACCATACTATTCTTTTGTTTTTGGAACTGTTGCTTTTATTTTTTGAGGTTTTACCTTTTTGCTCTGATTCTTCTCTTCTAATATGACTAATGCAGAAATATGTTTAATGTTATTGTACATATATAACCTATATCACATACTTGCTGTTTTGGGGAGGGGGGGAGGGAAGGGAGGGAGGGAGAAAAATTTGAAACTAGAAATCTTATTAAAACAAATATTGAAAACTCTCTCTACACGTAACTAGAAAATAATAAAATACTTTTATTATTAAAAACAAAAACAACAACCTAGAGCAGAGTTTGGTAAATTAACAGGGAAAGTAAAAATAAATAAATAAAAATGAAGATGGCTACCAAAACACATAAATAACCACAAAATAAATCACTAAATAAACTATTGCAAAATAAAGACATATATATTGATACGTAGGCAGAGTGAGCAATTATTATTATTGTTCCAGAGTGAAGCAACATTTATAGCCTACAGAAAAGAAATAATTACCAGAACAAAAACAATCATGAATCCATTGCAGCAAGTCTCTCCAAATGAACAACAGAAAGAACAACTGATGAGAAATAGAAATATAATAATGCAAAGGGTAATCTCAATTAAGAGTAGCAGAAAACATAACTTTAAAAGAATAAATGCTGTCTGTTAGAGAAATAAATTTACTCCATAGATATTTTTTCCATTTCCTGCTTTCATTCTAAGTTTAGCTTTGTTGATTTGCTTGTGAAATAATTTTTTAATTTCATGTAATTAAAACTTTTCATTTCATCTATTATAAGCTTATCTTTCTCTTGTTTGGTCAAAGACTCTTTCCTTCTCCATAGATACACTAACTGTGTAACACTAGGCAAGTCATTTAACCTTGTTTGCCTCAGTTCCTCATCTTTAAATGACCTTAAGAAGAAAATAACAAACTACTCCAGTATCTTTGCAAAACACACAAACAAAAATTATATGGGGTCACAAAGAGTCGACATGACGGAAATGACTGAACAACAACAAATAAAATAATTCTATTTTTATTAGTATGCCACTAAATAAGTCAATTAATCTTGGCTAGTATTGGCATTTTTTCAGGGTAACTTTCCCTGAGAATATCTTGGAAGATGGTGTCTAAGCTCTTTCCTTCATCATGGTTTTCAGGTAGACCAATAATTTCAAATTATCTCTCCTGGACCTATTTTCCAGGTCAGCAGTTTTCCCCAGAAGGGTATTTCACATTGCCCTCTATTTTTTATTCATTTGGATTTGCTTTATTTTGTCTTGGTTTCTCATAAAGTCACTAGCTTCCATTTGTTTCAATCCTCATTCTTAGGCAATTATTTTCATCAGAGAGCTTTTGTACCTCCTTTTCTATTTTGACCAATTTGACTTTTCAAGCTGTTGACTTTTTTTCTCATGTCTTTCCTGCATCACCCTCATTCTCTTTCCATTTTTTCCTCTACTTCTCTAACTTATCTTCAACGTCCTTTTTGAGCCCCTCTATGGCCTGAGACCAATTCATATTTTTCTTGGAAGCTTTAGTATAGGGGCCCTGATGTTGACATCTTCCTCTGAGGTCTTCCTTGGTCTTCCTTGTTACAGAAGAAATTTTCTATGGTCCTCACCTTTCTCTGTCTGCTCATCTTGCCTTTCTTTTGCTTGACATTTAGCTCCTTAAAGTGGGGCACTGTTTCCAGGCTGCAGTATTCCAAGCTTTAGAAGTCCCAGATGGTATGATTTAAGGAGGATCAGGTTCTTCCCTCGCCCGGCCTGTTCCCTGGTCCTTAGATAAGCCCAGACCAACTTGCTAAACAACCAGCTTTGTGTGTTGTAGTTGTTAGCTCTGATGAGCCTGTGCCCTCCCCTGACCTGGGCCACTGCTACTCGAGCCTACCTCCTGGTTCTCAGCAGGGGGTGTAAGTCCAAGTTCTGCCTTAGCACCAGCATAGACCCCTTGTAGTCTCCCCCCGCTGTGTATTGGCATTTTTATATATTCTTTCCAGTATACTGATGAGCAATTAATATTTCATCAATTATTTAGATCCATATTTGTGAGAAGAGTGTTTTGTAACTGTGTTCATATAGAGCTGGTATATTTTTTCTGGCAGGTATATTTCCAAGCAGTAGTAGTAGTAGTAATAGTAGGCTTCCACCAGTCAAGAACGACCCATGGATCAGGGGCCTTGAAGAGCCACAGGCCACAGTGTGGCTGTGCAATCCGATACAGGAGCTGCAGCCCTGCTGCAGTGAGGACATCAGAAAACTGTGCTCTCTGTCGATTCCTGTGTCTCATTCATTTTTCTTCCTCCAGAACTTGAAGGCCCATCTCAGCTGCACGCAAGCTGCTCCTAAGTACTGAAATCCATCGGCATGGTCCTTGGCCATCTCCTCCCAGCTGCTGATGTCTATTCCCAGAGCCTTCAAGTCTCGTTTGCATACATCTCTGTAGCAAAGCTGGGGCATCCAGTAGGTCCTTTGGCCTGAGGTTAACTCGCCATAGAGTAGGTCTCTTAGGAATGCACCCTCTTGCATGCAGTGTACATGACTAAGCCAGTGCAGCTGTCTTTGTTTCAGTAGCATGTAGATGCTTGGACGTTGCGTGCGTTGGAGCATTTCTGTGTTGGTGATCCTATCTGACCAAGATATGCCAAGGATGTGCCAAAGGCAGCGCATGTGGAAGCTGTTAAGCTTCTTCTCTTGTCTAGTCTACGTAGTCCACGTTTCGCTGCCATACAGTAACGGTACTCAGGACACATGCTCTATAGACAGCAAATTGGTTCATCTTGTCAGTTTACTGTTTGCCCAGACATGCTTGGCAAGTTTAGCCATGGTTGAATTAGCTTTCCCAATTCCTCTGATTGATCTCAGAATTAAGTGACAAATTGTCACTGACAATAGAGCCAAGATACAAGAATTGGCTTACAACATCCAACTGGTAGCTACCAATGTGTATCAATGGAGGCAACATAGCACTCTGACACATGACTTTTGTCTTCTTAAGATTTATGGTTAGGACAAAGTCTGTGCAAGCTTGAGAGAAGTGATCCATCAAGGTCTGCAATTCATGCTCTGAGATGACAGGCAAGTGCAGCATCATTGGCAAAAAACAGGTCTCTAAGGGTGCTACCTCTCACTCTAGTTTGGATCTCAGACGTGAAACATTGAACAGGCCTCCGTCCAACCAGGAATGCAGATAGATGCCATCAGTTGACTAACCAAAAGCATGACACAACAGCATGGAGAAGAAAATTCTAAACAGTGTGGGAGCAAGCATGCATCCCTTGCTTAACTCCACTGTTTATGCTGAATGCTTCAGACGGTATTGCCTTCAAACTGTACAACACCCTGCATGTTGCAATGAAAGGAGCGAATGAGACTATGGAGTTTAGGAGGGCAACCAATTCTTGAGAGAATTTGAAAAGATCTTCTCTGTTAATCATATCAAATGCTTTGGTCAGGTCTATGAAGGCAATGAAGAGGGCTTTTCTTTGTTCTCTGCACTTTTCTTGCAGTTGGTGAAGCAAGAAAATCATATCAATAGTTGACCTCCCTGCTCGAAAGCCACAGTGCAATTTGGGGTAAACATGGGTCGGCACGTTTCAGGCAGGTGGGGCTTGTCAGCCTTGGCAGGCAACTGTCCTAGGGGAAGGAAAACTTTGATTTTAAACCTCTGCTGCCTTGCGGCTCTATACCCATATATGGGAAGGCTTCAGGAGTTAACCTGAAGAAAATCAGGGAGCCGGAGTCCCTTAGGCAGTTGGATATTGGACATCACATCCCTCTGGCACTCCTGCAGTGGCACTGGTGCCAAAACTGTATTGGCTCTGCCTCTCCTTTGCATCCACCAGTGTCTCAGAGAGGGGAAAACCTGTTGCATGGGCAACAGCATGTTTTTCCAATTGATCCAGCCAGGCCAGCGCCCTGGAAAAGACACTCCAGCTACTCCTCATGGGGTAGATACAACACAGGATGTGGCAGTTACCAGTTATAAGTCACTTGCCTGATTGACATAGGGCTTGACACCAGGGGTTGCATTTGATGGTGGGAGGAATGATTGAGTTCCACTGGGCAGCTGGAACTGGTCTGTCTCTCTTGCTGTGACTATGTGGCCTTGGCTACAGAGCAGATTGCAAGCCAGCCATGGCTTCCTCTTGCAGGATTCTTCTTCATGGCTCCCTTCCACAGTCACCAGAGATTTCATTGCCGGGAGGTTCTTACTCGGAATGAACACATAGTATTAATCAATCACCAAGCATAGATCAAACCCTTCTTGAACTGCCTGGTGACATTAGAATACAGTGGAAAGCCTGAGCTCTCTAAGAGGTCAAGAAAGGGGGAAAATCTCTTGGAAAAATGAAACAGAATGATATTCATCTGTGGCCTTATGATTATTTAAATGATTTTGAAATTTTAGAAACGTTTCAGGTTTTACTGAGCAGTTTTCTTGAGCCCTACAAAAGAGAATATGAATACAGCCACCCTTGGATTATAGAATTTTCCAAAGCCAACCAATTCATGAAGAATATTTCTGTCTCAAGCTGGCTGGTGCAGGAGTTTAGACCTTCAAACCTTATCAACAAGCCTCTGGACTGAATAAGCCAATATAATGAGGCTGCCCAGCAATGGAACTCAGACATTCTGTGCCAGCACTAAGTAAACAAATCTCAACCCCTTGGGTTCCATGGATGACTCAATAGCTGTACGAAGAAAATGTGTGGAAAACATGTAGGAACACACAATAAGGGGAAGTCTGGGTGTTTGGACATTGTAATTAGAGGGCTCAGCTTAACTCTGTCTCCAAGGGTAAGATTCTGGTTGCTCATTCTGCTCACACCCCCAGTACAATGAAATCAGTCCTCTCATTGAATTCACAGATGCAATGCCTTCAGATTGTACAATAAAAGAAAATCATATAAAGATTTATAAAAAACCTCCTGATGCAAACCAAAGATCCACATAAATTAATATTCTGTCTTTGCAGTAACAATAAACAATGTTAGATAAGACACTATGGATGCCTCCCATGACATAACCCTAATAGCTCAATAACTCTTCCCTCTCCATCACGATCCCATATGTAATCAATTGTCAATCTTGTCATTTTCACTTCAACATTTCTCCTGTCTCCTGAAGACCATCAACCTGGCTCAGGCCATCATCACCTGTTCACCTTCAAATCTGGATCCTCAAGTTTAAATAACTGGTATAGGTGCTTTTCAATGATAGCCATTTTCAATGATCTTTCAGACAGGCAGAGGTACCAGAGGACAAGGTACAGGAGATAGAGGACTGTTCCAGTGCCTCAAAAATGGAAGATAATGGATTGTAGAGGCTGATATCCTTGCATTTTATTCCTGAAAAAATAAAAACATTGATTAAAGATATAACTAGTAAGATTGAAAATGTGATAGCTAAACCAAAAAGTCAGTAAGAACAAGTCAAACCAGAATATTTTTTTTCTTTTACAATCAGCATAAAAGACTGGCAACTCAGGAAATTCTAATTCTATGATTTAATTATATTTTTAGCAAGTAATTTGATTTTTTAAAGTCTCTCATTCTACTTTTGTGGAAACTATGGAATTTTAGACGAACTAGTTATGTAACAACTATTGGTGCAGTGGATAGAGTTCTTGGCCTGAAGTCAAGAAAATTTATCTTCCTGCGTTTCAAATCAGGCCCTCAACACTAAGGAGCATGTGTGATGCTTGGAAGCCACTTAACTTGTTTGTCTCAGTTTCCCTAATTTGTAAAATGAGCTAGAGACGGAAATGCCAAACCACTCTAGTCTCTTTGCCAAGAAACCCCAATTCAACTCCAATGAGGAATTGAATAAGACTGAAAGTATGAACAAGTTACATAATAATGAAGATGTGCAGATTCAGGATTTCCTGAGTGATCCACACCTTATGAGCAGTAGTTAATGGTTTGATGAAACTTTTAAAGCTCAAGGAAGATTCTCAAGGTCCAAGATTGAGGATTAGAAGCAGCACCCAGCTGAACTCTCCCAAACATTACCCTTAAAAACAAGTTTAAATTAACACTACAAATATAACAATATTGGAATGGAAGAGCCAACAAAAAGGTCAGGATAAGACATTTGTTGGCCTAAGAACACTTAAGAGCTCAGCAGGAGAAGTGTCTGACACTGAGGTGGACACTATATATGTCTATATATAAAAATTTCAACCACCACTATTTCAGGAGAGAACTGAGATTAGAATTCAGGCCTCAGACTTCCAATACTATTCACTTTCTCCTGTTTTTTAAGTCATTTATATATGTTAATGAAATAAAACATGATTTGTATTTTAAAAAGAAAAGAATTGGCCTAATGGTAAAAGAAGCACAAAAAGTCACCAAAGAAAAGAACTTCTTCTCCAAATGGAAAAGTAAGCACAAAAGATCACTGATGAAAAGAATTCCTTAAAAATTAGAATCGGGTAAATTGAAGATAATGACTATATGAGACATCAATAAATAATAAAAAAAGTAAAAAAAGAATTTGAAAATGGGAGAAATATTCTCATTGGGAAAAAGTACCAATGTAAAAATGGGTACATGATTTACACATAAAGGGTGATACCATAAGCAAATTAAGAGAGCATGAATGGTTATCTGTTAGATTTATGGAAAGGGGAAGAACTTATGACCAAAGAAGTAAAATGGATAATTTTAATTGTATAAAATTTAAAAGGTTTGCACAAACCAAAATTGAGGAAACCAAAATTATAAGGAAAGCAGAACAATTGGGGAAAATTTTTGGAACAAGTATGTCTAATAAAGGCTTCATTTCTCAAATATGTAGAGAACTGAGTCAAATTTATAATATTACAAGTCTTCCCCAAACTGATAAATGGTCCAACGGATATGAACAGGCAATTTTCAGACAAAGAAACCCCAAGCTATTTATAATCATATGAAAAATGATCTAAATCACTATTAATTGTGATGCAAATTAAAACCAACTCTGCGATAACTACTTCATGCCTATCAGATTGCCTAATATTACATAAAAGGAAAGTGTTTAATGTTGGAGAGAATGTGGGAAAACAAGGACACTAATACACTGTTGGTGGAGTTGTGAATTGATCCAATCATTCTGGAGAGCAATTTAGAACTGTGCCCAAAGGGCTATAAAACTGCATACTCTTTTGATCCAGCAATGCTATTGTTAGGTCTATATCCCAAAGACATCCAAAAGGGGAAAAGGACCTAATTATACAAAAAATAAAAAAATATTTATAGCAGATCTTTTTGTTGTGGCTGAGAATTAGAAATCAAAGGGAGTCCCATCAATTGAGGAATAGTTAAAAACTGCTGTGGTATATGACTATAATGTAATATTATTATTATGTAAGAAATGGCAAGCAAAATGATTTCAGAAAGGCCTGGAAAGACTTGTATAAGGTGATGTATAGTAAAGTGAGCAGAACCAATAGAACATTGTGCACAGAGACAGCAATACTGTTTTAATGAAGAACTGTGAATGACTCTAGCTATTCTCAGCAATAAATGATCAAGACAATCCCAAAGGACTAATCATGAAACATTCTATCTGCCTCCAAAGAAAGAATTGTTATTGTTTGAATAAAGACTGAAGAATAGTATTTTTCACTTTCTTTCATTTTTTTCTTTTATTCCTCTTCTTTTATAAAATGACTAATATAAAAATGTTTTATATAATTGCACATGTATAACTATAACCAATTGCCTCCCATGTCATGGGGAGAAGACAGAGGAATAGAATTTGAACTCACAACTTTAAATAAAATTGTTAATACATACATATGTGTGTGTATATATATGTGTGTGTGTGTGTGTGTGTGTGTGTGTGTGAATTTATCTATATATGTGTGTGTATGCATACACATATATATATATATACTTACACCTACACCTACATATATACATATTCAAAACAACTGACCTGGAAATTAATTGAGAAGAGATAATTTAAGAGTTATTGAACTACCTAAAGTCATGATCAAAGAAAGAGTTTAGACATCATATTTCAAATATCTATATCTATATATCTATATCTATATCTATATATCAAGAAAAACTGTCTTGGTCTTAGATCCAGAGGATTAAAATGGAAATTGAAAGAATGTTCTAATCACCTCCTGAAAGAAATCCTAAAGCACAACCAAACATACCAGAAGAACATTATACATAATAACAGCAATAATATATGATGATCCACTGTGCATTTACTTAGCTATTTTCAGCAACAAATAATCTAAGACAATTATGAAAGACTATGATGAAAAAGACTATCCCATGGCAGGGAAAAAATGATGGAGCTCTTAATTCATTCTTTTTTTTTTTTTTTGGTGAGGCAATTGGGGTTAAGTGACTTGCCCAGGGTCACACAGCTAGTAAGTGTCAAGTGTCTGAGGCCAGATTTAAATCAGGTCCTCCTGACTCCAGGGCCTGTGTTCTATCCACTGCGCCACCTAGCTGACCCCTTTTTTGGTTTTGTCTTTTGTTGTTGTTTTCGTTTTGTTTTGTCATGGGCACCCCCCAACAATCACCGCACAACCCACCACCAAACAACCCTCAACGCGCACAATGAGGGTTAAGTGCATTTGTTCCAGGGTCACACAAGCTAGCAAGTGTCAAGTGTCTGAGGCCAGATTTCTTTATCCACTGTACCACCTAGCTGCCCCCTTAATCCATTCTTAATTCATATTGAAGAATAGTTTTTCTCTTTTTTTTGGTCTATGTTTTCTTTTACCAATATGACTAATATAGAAAAGTTTCCATGATTGCACATGCAGAATCTATATCAATTGGTTGTTTTCTCAATGGTGGGGAAGAGAATTTGCACCTCAATTTTTTTAAATGCTAAAATTTTTACATTTAATTAGATATATATAAATTTGAAGAAAAAAGGAAAAGAAAGAGATCTCAAAATTTAAGCTCCTAGGAACATTATAGCCCATTTCCAGAGCTCTCAGGTAAAATAAAAAAATACTTCAAATAGCCAGAAAGAAACAATCACATATGTTTGAACCACAGTGAGGATCACATAAGATTTAGTGGCTTCTACTTTAAAGGAATGGAGGGCTTGGAATATGATATTTCAAGTGGCAAAGGAGGGAGAATTACAACCAAGAACAATCTACCCACAAAAACTGGGTGTGACTCTTTTTGTGGGGAAAAAAATACATGTGTGTGTGTGTGTGTGTGTGTGTGTGTGTGTGCATATGCACACATATATTAATGAAATAGAGGACTTTCAGACATTCCTAATGAAAAGAAAAGAGATAAAAAGAAAATTACACATTCAAAAACGTCTCAAGAGAAGTATAAAAGGGTGTAAACATGAAAGCATAAACATAAGGGAACTCAATAAGTTAAACTCTTAATATCCCTTTTATGGAAGATGATACATGTAACTCCTAAAAACTTTATTATTATTAGGGTAGTTAAAAACGTAATTGATATAGACAGAGAGCAGGATGTGAGTCTATTATGCTGGGAAGAACTCAACCAAATGAGCTGGTGAGAAAGAAGGATGATCTGGGGAAAGGGAGAGGTAGAACAGGGATAATTTTCTCACATAAAAGAGACAAGGAAGAACTTTTTTTTAATGGAGGGGTAAATGGGGAGAAGCAGGCAATGCTTGAAATTTGCTCTCATTGAATTGGTTCATAGAGGGAAGACTACACACACACACAATTGGTTAGTATATAGAAATATATGTTACCAGTAGGGAAAATAGGAAAGAAAGGGAAATAAGAGAAAGAGGGTATGATAAAAGAGTTGATGGATTAAGAGAATCAGTGATTAGAAGCAAAGTTGACTTGGAGAGGGAGAGGGAGGGAGAGAGGACGGGAGAGAGGGGAAAGACAGACAGACAGAAAGAAAGAAAGAGGTGGGGAGAGAGAATTGAAGTGGAATGATAACTGTGATGGGCAGTTAGGTAGCAAACATAGATATTTACTAGCTCTGTGATCCTGGGCAAGTCACTAAATTTTGCCTCAGTTGATTTATCTATAAAATAGCTGGAGATGAAATGGCAAAACCACTCCAGTATTTTTGTCAGGTGTCACAAGAATAACTGAAGTGACAGAATGAGAAAATTATAACTGTAAATGAGATTAGAATGAGCAGATACAGAATAGATTAGAAGTAGAATCAAACATGTTGTTTATGAGAGACACAGTTAAAAGAAAGGGCTGGCTAGAGCAAATCTAATATGCTTTCAGCTGAAGTTAAAAAAAATGCAGAGGTAGCAATCATGATTTCAGGGGAAGCAAAAGCAAAATATGTTATTAAAAAAGAGAATCACTGAAGCTATATTTTGCTAAAAGATACCATAAACAATGAATTAATATAAAAATTTATAGCAAGTTTTTTTTGATAAAGGCCTAATTTTTCTAATATAAACTGAGTATAGAATTGAATCAAATTCATAAAAATAAAATTCATTCTCCAATTGATAAATGATCAAATGATATGAACAGAAAATTTTCAAAAGAAGAAAACAAAACAATCTAAAGTCATAAAAATATCTAAGTCACTATTAATTGGATAAATTCAAATTTTAAAAAAATGGGGGTACTATCTCAAATCCATCAAATTCTGGAGGGGGCAGGAGAAGAATAGGTAAATTAATGAATTGGTGGTAGAGTTTAGAACTGGTCCAACCATCCTGGAGAACAATTTGGAAATATGCCCAAAGGGCTATAACATGGCACATACTTTCACTGAGCAATACCAGTACTAGGTCTATCTCCCAAAGTGATACAAAAGGATCTATATGTACAAAAGTATTTATAGAAGCTCATTTTGTAGTGGCAAATAATTGGAAATCAAGGAGATGCTCATCAGTTGGGGAATAGTTAGAAAGTTACAGTAGATGATTGTGATATAGTGCTATTATGCTACAAAAAAAATGATGAGGGAGGTTTCAGAAAAACAAGACAAGACCTATATGAACAGATACAAAGTATAGTGAGAAGAAATGGGAGATCATTGTGCACACTGACAGTAATATTGTAAGGATGACCAACTGTGAAAGACTTGGCTACTTTGAACCATACATAGATCTAAAACAATTCCAAAGGACTCATGATTTTAAAAATGCTGTCAAAAAAAAGAGAGAAAAAATGCTATACACCTCCAGAGAGAGAAGTGATGAACCCTGAGTGCAAATTAAAGTATAACTTTCTCTCTCTATTTTCTTGCTTTAAAAAATATGGTTAATATGGAAATTTGATTTTCATGATTTCACATGCATAGTTGATATCATATTGTTTGCCTTCTCACTGCTTGTGAGAGGGAGTGAGAGGAAGGGAGAGAATTTGAAGTATAAAATTTAAAAAGAAAAGAATATTGTGCATACCCTTTGACCCAGAAATACCACTGCTTGGTTTATATCCCAAAGACATCCCCCAAAAGACCTATTTGTATATTTATAGCAGCACTTTTTTTGTGGTGGATAAGAATTGAAAGTCAAAGGAATGTCCATCAATTGGGTAATCATTAAACAAGCTATGGTATATGATGATAATGATAGAATATTATTGTGCTGTAAGAAATAACAAGTAGGATGATTTCAGAGAGGCCTGGAATGACTTGTATGAACTGATGTGCAGTGAAGTGAGCAGAACACAGAGAATATTGTACACAGCGACAGCAATAATTTTTAAGAAGAACTGTGAATGACTTAGCTATTCTCAGTAATACAATGATCCAAGACAATCCCAGAAGACAAAGAGTGAAGCATACACCTACCTCCAAAGAAAACTGACTAAACACAGACTGAAGCATGCTATTTTTCCTATCATTTTTTTTCGTTTGTTTTATTATACAAAATTACTAATAGGTAAATGTTTTACATAACTGAACATGGACAATGATATTGCATAGCTTACTGCCTCTGGGAGAGGGGCAGGGAGGGAAGGGAAAGAGAGATAGAATTTGGAACTCAAAACTTTAACTAAAAATGTTTATTATATTTTTTAAAAGAATACTTTAAACTAACTACATAATGAAAGTTAAACGTATGGTTACATGTTAAAAAAGGAAGAGACTCTCTCAAGGACCCTGTAATTCATCAATAGTTTAATTGTTTTTTATCATGAACTGGGGTAAAAGGCACTGATGGCACAATTATCATCTAAGTGTCAGCATGAAGGGATCAAAATTCCAGAAGGTTTTTATTTGACAGGCGAATGATGGAGCTGATCTCAGGTCAGGTACAATAGCAATCAGTGTGCTCTTGTGCTTGTCATTGCAAAAAGGTGGGGGGATTGATCCCAGAGGGAAGACTTTACCGGAATTCTCAAACTCCCCTTAGTAAGTACATATTGAGCAGGACATCAGTAGACAATAGCAAGTTAAAAAAGCAGCAGGGTGAGTTGGAACAGAACACTGACCATAGAAGCAGAAAGTCTTCAGTTCAAATTCTGCCTCAGACACTTAATTACCCAAAGTCTCAGTTTCAGCATCTATAAAATGGGAGTAGGAGCACCTCTCTCAAGTTAAGTATGTCATGCATTTTCCAACCTTAAAGAGAAATAAAATGGGTAGTCATTAACTTATTCTTCCTCTATTTTGCCAAAACATATTAGTTATTTCTTCCTATTATTCTTCATCCTTTTAATGGGATTCAGTTAGATATGCTCCTGGGCCAAGACAATCGCATGCCTTCCTGAAGGCGTGGCACTGCCATGCCACCGTGAAGCATCAGGGCAGGAGTATTTTCTACACAGTAAATCTCAGGATGAGGGGTAGTTTGACATGAACACAGGCCTATATTTTTTATTTCTCTACATGCTCTCATCTTCCAAACCTTCTATACTCCTGGTCTCCTGGCCCAACATTTATGGTTCCAGCAAAAGTGTTCTTTAGACAAAGGTGTTTAGAAAATTATATAGGATGCCCTTTTGTAAGTCCTCTTTCCTCTAGCAAGAAGCCCTTGCCCCATTCTCCTGGGATTAGAATATCCCTAGGGGCAGCTAGGCGGTGCGAGTGGATAAAGCACCAGTCCTGGACTCAGGAGGACTGTGTGACCCTGGGCAAGTCACTTAACCCCAATTGCCTCACAAAAAAACAAACCAAAATAAATTAGGGAAAAGGCTTTTGGGGGCAGCTAGGTGGTGCAGTGGATAAAGCACCGGCCCGGGATTCAGGAGGACCTGAGTTCAAATCCATCCTCAGATACTTGACACTTACTAGCTGTGTGACCCGGGCGAGTCACTAACCCCCATTGCCCCCACCAAAAAATTAAAAAAAGAACATCCCTGTGCTCCCCACCTGACAGAGACAATGGAGTAACTCCTTATTTACATGCGTGTTGGCGGGTGGGGGTGGCAGGAGGGCTCTCTCTTCACAGGCTGTGGAATTCCTTGGGAGGAGGTGGATTGGCAAATGAAGAAGCTGAATTATCTTCTTGCAGCCCAAGCGGCCTCAAGTGCCCTTGCTATAAGTGATGAGATTGTCATCTTGCACACTTCCTTTATTACAGCTATTCAGGGTTAAAACATTACTGAAAATTCCATCTCAGTATTCCCCATCTCCCACGCTGTGATTGTGTAGGAAGGAGCTCTGAGAAACCCCGTCAAATTTATCTCCTGTAAGTGCCCTTTATATGGTATTATTTCAATGTATGACTCCCCAACCATTTAACGCATTTTAATAAAATATTTATTTTACTGTTTCAGTGGCAGGCTTGCTCCATGTTGCTGCTGCTCTCTGCTACCAAATCAAGGCACTCAGAGATTTGAAATAGTAACTGATGCCATTGCAAACTAAACATCATTTGCCCAACACAGCTGTGTGACATGAGCAACTGGAGCCTAAGAAATTATCAGGCACAGGGGGAGAAGAAAGTAAATAAAGTATGGGAGAGGGAAAGAGACAGACAAAACGGAACATTATGAGAAAAAAGAGTGAGGAAGAATAAAAAGGAAGAGGCATAGTGGGAGAAATGGAATAGAAAAGGCAAGGGATAAGGAACTTAGAAGAGAGGAGAGCCAGACATAAGATGAGGGAAGAGTGAAAGATATTGTTGGAAATTTCATTATCATCTTCTTCAATGCCCTGGAGTGCACTGATTTAAATAACCAAGGATTAACTGAGAGGAGGAATCTGACTTTTTCTGCCCTTACTGTGCATGGTATTCAGGAGAAATTCACTTCAAGGGGCATAAGGTAGAACAAGACTTCAGATGTGAATTGGAATTTTCAGTGTGGATACCAGCAAAAAAGAAAGAAGTAACATGGCAGACAGAAATGCCCAACATTATATTGACCTATATAAAGAGAGATAGAATTCCCAGCAAAAAGATGGAAGTTTCCCACATATTAATATCCTATGCCAATCTCATCTGGAATATGTGTTCAATCCAGCAAGCCTCTTGTTCCTGAAGGATATTATATAAACTAGAGAAGGTCAAGAGGAGAGCAGCCCAGAGGGTGAAAGGTCATGAATTATATCCATAAAAATGTGATTGAAGATTGGGGACATTGAAACTGAAAAAAGAAGATGGGGCATGGGAAAAGGTAAGAGTATCAATAAAATCCTATCCTTTTCCACCAGGATGGAGTATTAGTAGAGGAAAAATGGGGAAACTAGTTGGAACAGTGGATTGAGTGCCAGACCTGGAGTCAGAGATACCTGAGTTTAAATCCAGCTTCAGTCACTTACTGGCTATGTGACAGTGGACAAGGCACTGAACCCTGTTTGTCTAAGTTTCCTCATCTATAAAATGAGCTAGAGAAGGAAATGGCAAACAACTCCAGTATCTTTGCCATGAAAACTTCAAATGGGGTCACAAAGAGTCAGGCACAACTGAAATTACTGAACAACAGAAAAGAAGGGAAATAGTAATTGACTTCAAAAATTTGAAAAGCTCCCCATGGAAGTCAGATTAGAATTGTTCTGTGTGGTGGTCAGATGGTGGTACCAGGAGCAAAAGGCAAATGTGGGCTTGGTGTCAGGAAAAGGTTGCAATCAGTGTTATCATCTTGAAGAGGGATGGTCTACCTCATGAGGTGGTCTCTGTCTTTGCCCTCTGCCCCCCCACCAAGTAGATTTCAGGGAGATACTAGAGATCCACTTCTCAGGTGGGTTGTAGAGAAAGTTCTCGGGGGCAGCTAGCTGTCCCCGTGGATAAAGCACCAGCCCTGGATTCAGGAGTACCTGAGTTCAAATCCGGCCTCAGACACTTGACACTTAGTAGCTGTGTGACCCTGGGCAAGTCACTTAACCCCCATTGCCCCACCAAAAAATAAAAAAAAAAAAGAAAGTTCTCTTGGTAGTCTCATCAGCCCTATTCAATGATTCCCAAATTCAGAGACTGAGCCCCAGCCCCATCCACTAAACACTTACCATCTGCTACAGTTTGTCTGGTAGGTACACTGTGATCTTTCTCATCTCATAAACCCTTTAGTGTCTCTTTATTTCTTCTTTAGATCCCTAAGGTCCTGTTCATAGTAGTAGAACCAAGGACAAGTCTCCACCTCATCCATGGGATTGCTCTTCATATACTTCAAAGCGGCTATTGTCTCCTTTAAGACGTCTGTTCTCTGAACTAAAATCACCAAGTTTCTTGAACAAAACAGATTCTCATAGTGTGGGATCAATTCTGAGGCACCCTGACGAAGATGTTTTCCCCTGTTCTGCATGTTCTGTGGCTTCCCAATACCTTTCCTAAATTATGGCACTAAGAAGTGAGCACAACATGGTGGATGTGGCCTGAAGGGTTCAAAGGGCAATTGGAGTATCTTCTCCTACACTTTGGCTACCATACAGTGCTTGATGCTGCATAAGAGAGCATCAGTTTTGGACACTACCAGTGCCTAGGTTGCACAACTTCAGTTAAGAAAGTAAGACTGGGAGTCAGTGAACTTCAGCTTAAATCCAGATTCTGCCACAAAATCGAAGTGATGCTTGATAAAAGGGTCGAAAGTCCCTTTCCTTCTCTGGGTCACAATTCCTCATCTATCAACATTATGGGTGTGGCTAAATGACCTAAAGATCATCTTGCTGCTTTCTTCGAAGAGAAGGACTATATGTTCTGTCAGCTAATAATGCCATTTGAGTCTAGTCCAAGCCCCAGAAGTTTTTTTTGACATAATAATGCTGAACATGCCTTAACACCCCCTCCCCATGTGTGAATTGGATGTGTTGAACCAAAATGCAAAACTGCATATTTATCATTAGTGAATTTTATCCTACTAGGCTCAGACCTAGCTGAATAAAATCCTTGGGGACCAAAACTGTCAAGCAGGGTGTTAGCTGTCCCTTACATATTGGCACCATCTACAAAAACAATAAATTCCTGATGGATTGGCCTATAATACAGCTCTTTCTTGGTGTCCCTGGGGTCCTTCTCATAGTATCACAGAATCAAGACATCTCGGATCTGGGAGAGACATTAGCCACCAACTTGAACCTGAATCAGAATGCTGCTACAACTTAACCAGCCTCTGCCTGAAGGCTTCTGCAGGAACAAAATTCTCAATGAAAATTTAAGGGTGATGCCATTAGTGTCTAGATGAATCTACAAGGGGATAGACACAAGAAAGTACCACTGAATAAAGTGGTTTTAGCTGGCTTTCAGCACCTTTATAACTTACACTTTTTCTTCTTAACGATTTCTTCTGCTATTAAAAGCCCATTGCCTTCCCAAACCAACTTGACCAAACCTCAAATCATTTAAGTCCTGACAGGGCTTTGGGGAAAGAACACTGGAGTTTGTGGGCATGGGATATGATTCCTCCACTGTATCTAGAACTTTTCTACCCAATCAACATTATTTTATTAAAGCTGAATTCTGTCCCCAAGTCCAATGCTATTCACCTAGCTAAGCCCAGAAAGATAAGAGACCACACGTGGGAAAGAAAATGACCTAATATCCATATGAATTTAAAAATCTCCAAACTAGCCTGAGAATTCCTTCCCTACAGACAAGTTAGCAGTCTTTCAGAAACACATCAGGACAGCCTATGACCTTGGCAAATGGAGTCGACTCTTTTCATTCACCTTCATATGCACTTAATTCCACCAATGTGTGGAAAAACACTTTAAGAAGTGTACTCCATAAGTGATAGGGGAAGGAAACAATATCCTTAAATTCATGCTAGAAAATGACAAGTTGCTTTCAGACTTGTAATGCCTAAGGACAGCCAGACTTTGAGCATCAAGCTTCATAAATCAGGACAGCAAACACCAGCTGCAGAATTTGCCAAGTGGAAGTCCAAAATGAAATGTAAAAATAAAAGAAAGACAGGACAAAACAACAAAAAGAAAGATAATCTCCTGAGGTTTATCCCATTTGAACCCACAAGTCATATTTTTCTCCAGAGCTTTAATTTTGCATTGACAGATCTTTAAATTTTGGTAGCTCCATTACAATTTTGAATGAATGGATAAGTCAATGACACATTTATTAAGTCCTCCCTACAATTAAGACACTATGCTAAGAAGTCCCTGCTCTCAAAGGGTTTCCATTCTAATGAGAGAGACGTTTTATAGGAAGGATTTCAGCAACAGGCCAGCTAGGAAGGTCCTATGGGTCTGGGGTACAGTGGCTAAGCAAGGAGTAATGTGCCTTCTTTAATGCATTTCCACCGATCATCAAATCAATCTATTATGTGCAGCCATTCGACAACGCGAAGGACTTGGTCATGAAAACATTCTTTTGGGAGTCTAGAAACTGTCTCGCCAGAGCAGTCGTCAGGCTGCAATGCCCAAAGGGAGCACTTCCCTGGTGGTGGGTAAAGGCACTAGGTGGGAAGGAGTGTTTGCTTTTGCTTTCAAGACTCATGGGCTCAGGGTTCTGGGCTTTCCACCAATATCTGAGGTCTGAGAAGATATGTGGCCAAGTTGATGCTAGTAGTCTGACGTGCTTGGCAATGCTGTCTTCTGTCTCTTCCTCAGAGGACCTTGTTGCTTCAGCTAGTCCACTTTACCTACCCTGTGTACAACAATCAGCTATTACTTGGTGGGGATGGCTGACCCATTCATCACAATAATTCCTTCCCTACAGGACAGCTGTAAGGGCTGGGGAGAAGGTAGAACAAATGATCTGGGAAGAAGGTAGAACAAATGGTCTGGGAGAAGGCACATGCTGCTATGCCCAGAGATCTTGTGCCTATTGTAAATGATCAGTGTTGAATGCAATTATCCTTAAGTCTGAGTTGTTTCCTGAATCCTCACTTACAAGGTTCTGAACTCCCTAGGTGGACATAGATTACAACTCCACAGTGACTCCATAATAGACAAGTACATGGTTTTCAAGAGAAGCTAAGGGCAGAACTCAAAGCAGCATCCAGGAAGCTGAGTGGGGATGTGTTGGTGAGAACTTGGCCAGGACGATTCTCAGATGACAGGGTTCATTGAAGGGAGCTGCTAAGCTTTGGCCTTGGGACAACCTGCTAGTATTTGTAGTCCCGGAGAAGAGCTTCTCAATTTCTGGGGTAACTCTAAGGCATGCCAAATCTTAGGAGGGTATCAGTGCTTGAAATCAGATTTCACCATCATTAATGAAGTCAGTTTCTGTATTCAAATGTTGTGTTTTCATTGGTTTCTATATAGATGGGAAATGGTCATTTTATGGAGCTGAGGCTAAGAAGCCAGGCCACAGGGGCCAAGACCAGAGAAAGGGGAAAGAGAAGCCACCAGTTACTATGTCATCAGGGGTATAACCTCCCATGGGGCCTCCACCATCTTTTGATTATGTCCACAGAGCTTCAGATTTTTTCTTTTATAATTTTTTTTTCTTTTTCACTGTTACTCCATTCCCAATCCTTCTTGATAATGACCAGCCTTAAAGAACAGGGTTGTGTCCAGTGATGTGAAAGATAGGGAGATTGCTGTAGTTCAGACTCCCCACACCTCAATCCCTGGATAAACCTGGTCTTCTCTTGTCTAGATTTTCATGAAACTAGTTTTTGTTCTCCCCTTAAATGCCTGGATATGGCTTTTCAGTCTCCTCTGCTGACTCATTCATATTAAAACCCATAACTGTGTTTGTTGTTCTATGTTCTGTTCTAGGCAGCTAGATGGTACAGTGGGGAGAGTGTGGACTCAGAATCCAGAAGCCTTGAGTTCAAATTCCACCTCAAACACTCAGCCTCAGTTTCTTCATCAGCAAAATTGAAATAATAGCATCTACTGCCCAGGGTTGTTGTGAAGATTAAGTGAGGTAACATATGCAAATTGCTTTGCAAACTTCAAAGTACTACATATATATTAAGCCATTATTATTAGATGTTAATAGTATTCTCTTTTCACTCTCCCTAAATGCTAGGGATGGATGCTAAATGATCTCTCTTAATAATATCATTGACAATCTTGTGAGTTGGATTATCATCCCTATGAGAAGACTTTAAGGTCTCTATTTTCAGAAACTACATAGCCCAGCTTCTCATCTGACTTCTAGCCCTACACCATCAACTGCCCATTAGATATTTTAGAGCAGATCACTAGTATCTTTGATTCAACAGATTCAAAATACATCTCTAGGGTACTGTCAATATTTGGATCTCCCAGATTGGCAGATGCCATATTGTCTTTGGCTTCTTACTGTCCCTCACCAATAAGTGTATGGTATTATATGCTGTGATATTGTATGATATGTGCAAGGTGATATATAATATGACATGGAATAGCAGGATACAGTATGGAAAGATATGGTATAGCAAAATATAACAGCATAATATATTGTAATATAATATAGTATGATATAACATATCATATATAAGTAATATATTATAAAATTATATTCAAACAGCTGTTAAAGGATAACATTTCCATATGCACAGCATTGATTATATATCTAACCCCTTCTCTCCATTCATACAACCTACATCCTAATTCTGGCTCCAGTCTCCTCTCACATGGAATAGCAAGGCAGTTCCCAAATTATTGCACTGGAGCCCAGTCTCTCACCTCTCCAATGTATTTTCTACATATCTTTCAAAGGGATGTTACTTAAACACAATCCTAAACTATCATTCCCTTACTCATAGAGTAATAGATTACAAAATTGGAGCATCCGAAGTGAGCTCGACAAGCACCTCATCCAGAGTTGTCAAACTTGAAGTCCACCTACTCCTGAACCTCCCAGTAAAGCCCACACTAGATTAAAATAAAATTGGGAAATGCATAACAAGATAAATAAGACTATATAAAGAAAGATTTTTTAAATATTTTTATTTCACTGCAAAACAAATAAAATATGTAATAATAATAATAAAACATAGATAATGTAAATTATTGGTTTCTGAGGGAAATCTGTGACCCATAGAGATTAGTTTCTCTTTGAATTAGATACCACTTCTAGAATCTAATCTATACAAGGAAAGAATTCCAGTATAACATAGTCTATAAGTGGTCATCCAGCCTTCGTTTAAATATCTCCAAAGAGGGTGAACTCATGCCTTCTGAGGGCAGACAATTCTATGTGTTTTTCCTAACTTCAAGCCTATTTTTGTTCCATTTATAACATTGATCCATTGTCCTCTTGCATCTATATTCTCTTAGGCCAAATAGTACGTGTGACAGCTCCTCAACTTGTCAGGCCTTAAAATTCTGAACACAGCCACAAACCACCCCTCTTCTAACCTTTTCTCCCTGCTAGAAAATGTCATTAACTAACTCAGATATTTAAGGAACCAATTCCTTAACTAACATTTCATGGAATAGCCTCAAGGCCCTTCAATAATCTTCTTAAATCAAAACTCTCTTAACTGAATACAATGATCCAGATGAAGTTTGCTGAGGGCAAAGGACAATGGAACCGGACCTTCCTATTCCTAAAATGTCTACTGCTCCACCTCTGTTGGTTCCCTATTGCCTCTAGTGGAAAGACAAGCTCCCAATTTTGCATTTAAATCACATCATCCCAGCCTCAAGCTATTTTCCCAGCTTTATTACCCATTGCTCCCCTTCTCTCATACTCCATGCTGTAGTCACACTGGCTTTCTCTCATTTTCTTTCCCATAACACTATAACTTGTCCCTGGACCTTTGCCCTGATCAACCTTAATACCTACAATGTCCTTCCTCCTGAGTGCCACCACTTAGTATCTTTTACATGGTTCAAGACACAGTTCATGTTATCTTCTACATAGAGCATTTCCTGATACTCCAACTGCTCACACTTATACCCTCCCTCCCCCTGATGAACTTTTGTTTCTTTGAATTTATTCTGTATATACTTAGTCATATAAATGTATCCTCCAATCAAATAAGAAGTTTTGAAGGACAGAGATTGCTTCATTTTTGTATTTTCATCCTAGGTCTGTAACAAAATCCAAGGAGGGAGGGAGGGAGGGAGGGAGGGAGGGAGGGAGGGAGGGAGGGAGGGAGGGAGGAAGGGAGGAAGGGAGGAAGGGAGGAAGGGAGGAAGGGAGGAAGGAAGGGAGGAAGGAAGGAAGGAAGGAAGGAAGGAAGGAAGGAAGGAAGGAAGGAAGGAAGGAAGGAAGGAAGGAAGGAAGGAAGGAAGGAAGGAAGGAAGGAAGGAAGGAAGGAAGGAAGGAAGGAAGGAAGGAAGGAAGGATCTATTATATGCTTATAATGTGCACAGGACTGTGCTGCATGCTAGAGATACAAAGAGAAAAGGAAAATAGTCCTTTCTCTAAAGGACTCACATTCTAGTGGGGAATACAAGACATATGGAAAATTTCAGTTGCCAGGAGATGGAAAGGTCCTATGATACTTAGAGTGCCCCAACAAAGTGTCTTATTCATTAATGCTGTTACCACTGATAAAATCTTACGGACTCCTGATGTCCTGATGTTGACAGCACACAGGATTTTGTTGACCTGAACTTTCTTTTCTAGGTATTCAGTAACTGTCCATATGATATCGGGAAACTGATAGGAGAAAGCACGTGGGTCCTTAGGATTCCTCTGTAAAGAATTACACTCTCGCACACGACCTAATCAGGAATAAAAGAACAGGTTTATTGGGGTACAAGAGAAACCGGCCGGGAGGAAGGTTTTGCCAGAACAAAACGCTTTCCCCCCCTAACTGACTTGTGGGGTGCCATTTTATAGGGTTTAGATGGGGGTGGGTAAGAGTCTCTTATTGGGTGAGGGGCTGGTGGTCTTCCCGTGTTGCGCTGTGGTAGGAAGAATCCCTCGTGAGAGATCTGGTGGTGGGTGTCAACTTTGTCCTGATGGGTCTAAGCAGTCTGCTGATGGGCGGTTCCAGGTGGTCTTCTCCTGGATTACCTCATCCAGATGCTTAGGAGGACTGGAATGTGGGGTGATGGTCCTGGAGCATGCTCAGTCCAATCTGTGCCACTTATCTCTGTTAGGTGAGTGTGTGTGTGTCCTTGATTGTGTTCAAGGAGAGGCCTACTTGATTTCAAGGGAAAACCCCTGAGGTTTCAAGGAAAAGGTTCCTTGAACCCCCCAGAGAATTGTTGGGGTGACCGGGGCCCATAATCCTCCCATGACACATAGAACCCTCAGGATCTTTCATCTCCACTGTAGCTGTTCCTCAGAATGATGGTTGAGTGCACTGGTCCGAAGAGCCTTGCTCCTCCCAATGCTCTTGGGCTCAGGATCCTAGGCTGTCTCTGTCAGTCTGATGGGAGATGGTAGTTTGATCAGGTAAGTCCATGCTGCTTTCCATCTGTCCTTCAGGGTGTTCTGCTCCTTCTACTAGACTGACTTACCTGCCTTGTACTAGTTCTTCAAAGGAAAGGTTTCAGCTTTCTCCTACATGTTCAGTCTATCAAACGTAGTCCAGTGTGGTGGGAAGAGCACTAACTTTTGAGCAAGGGAAACTGGGTTGGAATTATCTCTCTGCTGCTTGCCATTTCTGTATTAATGTTTGGATAAGTCACTTCTCTATGAATAGATGATTTCAACCATTTTCCAGCTCTAAATTCTGGGATCACTGACTTTCACCAATATTAGTTCTAATTCTATTTTACATGATTATTTGGAGGTAAAAAAATGGGTTCCAGGAGAAAGAAGAGTTAAAAGAAATTGGAGAAAAAATATTTAAAATAATTGTTGAAGTGATCTTATAAAGATAACTGACTTTAGGATTTCAAGTATTCCTGATTTGACAGGAGCAATTATCCTTGCTATTAATTCAGGCCACTCCTCTTTCCATACTCTAGAACACAGTTTAGTGAATTGCTGTTACAAAAAATAAATCATCATGTCTTGGTCAATTCTTTCTGAATTTATCTAGGCCCACCTTCGGAAAACACATGCAGAGTACATCACAGACTGAAACTCCACATTTGTCCATCATGGTGCTGCCTTCCAAAGCTTGTATAATCACTGGCTTTCCAAAGGCCAGGGTCAGCTTGACACTGTCGGGAGGCTTTGTAGAATGACATAAGAATAAAGAGGACACACACTGGCCAAGAACCCTCTAATTCTGCCGAGTGACAAAGAATGAATGGAGTTAGAATAAGAAAAGTCTTGTTTAAAATAAAGAATTTCTAGACCACATTACTAGTTCTATAGACTGTTACAGGTTAGTTGAGCTAGAATTCCAGTGCCTTCACTCTAGTGTTCTAGATTGTCCATTTTACATTGGAATAATGGATATTGATCTTTGTCTTATTAGTAACAAGTTTTCAGAAAGTTCTACTTCTGCTCTGTTGTAAAAAAAACAAACAACAAAAAAACTAGGAATGTCCTTTTGTCAAATCAAAATGAGAATTACCCAGTGAAAGCCACTCTATAATCTTAGCTTGAACAAATGCTTAATTTTACAAGGAAAGGAGCATCTTGTGTCCAAAGAATACAATTCTCCTAGTAGGACTAGGAATTGAATACAGAAAAATATGTAAAGGAGACGGGGACATAAATGTATGGCACTTCAAAAGGAAAAAGTGGTCTTTTACTGTATTTTTGATCTTCAAATGCTAGATGTATTCTGACTCTGTCAAAATTGAACATTCAGTCACAGCATCTCAGAATAGGAAAAGGCCACAGTGGCAATAGATCAATTTACAATTGACCAGGAAGTATCTCAATCCTCCCAATATATAATTAATATTCAGTTTCTACTAGACAATGCCTCATGAGGATAGCACTACCATCCTGTTTTCTTCCTGAGGCAGCCCATTCCATTTTGGTAAAGTTCAGGTTGACAGAGTGCTTCTTTTGGTTTTTGGTGTTTATTGTTTTCCCTGACTTTAAAACCTATACCCATTTCTTCTAATGCTACTCTTAGCAGTCAAACAGAATAAGTCTTCCACATGACATTTAAAATACTTAAAGACAGTTATGATGGCCCTCATGCAAGGTAAGAATATTTTTTTAAATTTTTTAATGTTTTTTTTTGGGGGGGCAATGAGGGTTAAGTGACTTGCTCAGGGTCACACAGCTAGTAAGTGTCAAGTGTCTGAGGCCAGATTTGAACTCAAGTCCTCCTGACTCTAGGGTTGGTGCTTTATCCACTCTGCCACCTAGCTACCCCTGTAAGAATATTTTTGATCTCATTGCTGTCACCCAGAATGTCAGTTCTTCCTCTCTGTTTTCTGTCACTAGTTATTTGACAAGTATACCAGCTATGCTTTTATCAATAGAAATGTAGAACAGAACAGGACCAAGAACAAAGCACAAGAGTCATTCTAAGAAATGAAGCAAACTCTTCATTTCAACCACTGAAGGCCTTCAAGGATTGCAAAGATTTTATAGGGAATGTAGCTCACTACAACCTCAAACTGGAATATCAATTATCACTAATGTGAAAAAAATGAAATTTTTGATGCTTTGATAGAAAGAAATGACCACCAAGAAGAAAAATTTTGTTTCCTTTCATTTAACCTTGGGAATTTTCTATAAAATTTATTAGTAATGGAACTTCCTCCTAGGCACAAAGAAACTGTAAGACCTTTATGATCTGGAAGAGTCGCCTAGTCTAGAGCCTTACACACACAACACTGCAGGATTTTCACCCCCCACAGGAATCCTATGAACTATATTTCCTAAAGAGTAAATATGTCCTTTTTGTAGATGAGAAAGCTAATGCTCAAAAAGGCCAGGTGACTTGCTCAAGACCAAAAGTATGGCCAAGTCTGAACATAAATCCAGAGTTCCCCAAGACCAGAAAGTCTGGCCCCTTCTCTCTTTGCTGCCTCCTGAAAATATGTGAATCATCATCACGATAGGAAAGATGAACAGAAGTGTCAAGGAGTTGTGAAATATGAATGTGGAATAGCTGGTGGTACCCCTGGGTATTCTCACACCCTCAGTTCAACAGGGCTTCTCAGCCCATCCCTTCTAATGGGCTGTGGCAGTATGTTCATTCTTGCAGCTGCCAATCTACAGTAACACTTCAGTTGGCATTCTCCTGTGTTCTTGGAAGAGGAAATAAATGGCTGATAGCTTGGAAATCATGTCTTTCAGTAATAAATGATAATGATGTGGCAATAACAGCAATAATGGGAATGTAGAAAAGTATATCAAGTTTGTGGAGCACTTCACATATACTCTCTAATTGGCTTCTAATAACAATCCTGCAAGTTCAACATACAAGCATAATGGTCTCAACTATATCCTCAACAAATGAGGAAACTGAGATTCAAAGAAAAGTGATTTTCTAGTGGCCATATAGCTAACTGTTAGGTATTAGAGGTTAGAATCAAACCTAATTATCTTTTGATTACAAGAACAGTGCTATTCTGGGACAAAATGCTAGATTCTCTCTCTCTCTCTCTCTCTCTCTCTCTCTCTCTCTCTCTCTCTCTCTCTCTCTCTCTCTCTGAGAGAAAGGTATTTCTTTTTCTTGGTTGTTTGGGAAGGATCTTTCTAAGAATAGTGAATGATCTTTAGGAATATAATACCATCATCTTCTATTTTCTAATACAAAAATAGTCCAAGTATACAAATCAATAGTTCTCAAAAAAAGAATTCCAACTGATTTCACAACCATAATAGAGAAGGTCCCAAATTACCAATAAAGAGAAAAATGCAAATCAAAACAAGCCTGAGTTTTTTCCTCCCACCAAGCAAATTGGCAAAGTTGACAAAAGACAGGAATAAATAGTACTGTTAAGGTTATAAAAATATCAGCATCATAAAATATTGTTGGTGGAGCAATGACTAGATACAAATATTCTGGAAAGAACTTTGGAATTATGCAAATCAAGTGGCCAAGATGTCCTTTGTCTTTGATCCAGAGATTCTCTTCTATTTGTGAAATTGGATAAACAAATTGTGACACATGGAATTAATGGATTATAACTGTGCTAAAAGAAACAACAAAGATGGTGAATGAAGAACACTATATAGATTTACATAAAGTGATAAAAAGTGAAGGAAACAGAACCAGGAAAATAGTATACACAATGAATATAACAATATAAATTGAAAAGAAAGAAAAGGGAAAAAAAGACAAGTCAATCCAAACTGAATAATGCATATTTACAATAACAAATATTGGACCCAGAGGCAGCTAGGTGGTGCAGTGGATAAAGCACTGGCCCTGGATTCAGGAGGACCTGAGTTCAAATCTGGCCTCAGACACTTGACACTTACTAGCTGTGTGACCCTGGGCAAGTCACTTAACCCTCATTGCCCTGCAAAAGAAAAGAAAGGAGAAGAAAGGAGAAAGGAAGGAAGGAAGGAAGGGAGGGAGGGAGGGAGGGAGGGAGGGAGAGAGAGAGAGAGAGAGAGAGAGAGAGAGAGAGAGAGAGAGAGAGAGAAAGAAAGAAAGAAAGAAAGAAAGAAAGAAAGAAAGAAAGAAAGAAAGAAAGAAAGAAAGAAAGAAAGAAAGAAAGAAAGAGAGAGAATGGACCCCCCAAAAAATATATGAGAAATCATGTTCCCTTGATCTTTTATAGAGATTGGGGTATGGAGAGCTCAAGAATGGAATATTGGTTATGATGTCAAGATTGTTTCAATGTGATATTTTACTGATTATTTTTCTCTTTCTCTTTTTTAAATAAATTCTTTGTTGTAAGAGCTCACTCTTTGAGAGAGGGAAGGGGGAAGAATATGAATGAAATCCAGGAAATTTAGAAGCAAAAAATAACAATTAAAACTTAATTTTAAAAAGGAATACTGACCTATTTCCAAAGAAGAGAAAATGAACACTCCTTCCTTGCAGGAGTGGAGGACTATGGGTATAAAACATTATGTTTTGTCAGACTTTAGTGATGCCTTCATTAATTTTGCTGAACTGTTTTTTTTTTCTTTTTAGTTTATTCTTTAATATGGGGAAAAGTCAATCGATAGGAGAAAAAGAAGGCAGATATTTTATAATGAAGTCATATATTTTAAAATGTATATATTTTAAAATAATATTTCAAAATATATCTTAAAAAGTTACCTTTTTCAAAGTCTTCTCCAGGACACAAATATCCTTTCTAGGTGATAGATTCCCTTTTACCACAAACTCTTCCCATATCTTACAGTCAAGCTCTCCAACCTTATCACACACAACTCATTTCCACACTCTTATCTCTTCTGTCCTGCAGGTTTTATAGCTATGCCCACCACAGGCCCCTGTTTCTTTGCACAGGATAGTTGTCCACAAGTCTAGAATGCAGGTTGTCCTCACTGCCATCTCTTTCAATCTCTAGTTACATTCAAATCTCCACTCTAGAGGGGCAGAGCCAAGATGGCAGAGTATAATATGGGTCTCAACTAATCCCTCCTAACAGCTTTAAAATAATGACTTAAATTGAATTTTAGAGTAGTAGAGCCAACAAAAGGCCAAATAGAGACATCTTTCTGCCTAGGAGATCCACAAGAGATGTTTGTGACAAAGAGCTGGGCACAGACCCACAGCAGGACCACTTGCAGTGGTCCTTGGAAGACAGTAACAGCAACAATAGCAGCTTTGGGAGCTCTCAACCCAGAGACAATAAGGAGGTCAGACAACTACTCAGAAAGTGATTACAAGGAACCCTTTGTTGGCACTTATTACAACTGACACATATTGGCAACTCTATTTGCCCATAAACAGTTATGAGTCAGCAACAACAACAAAATATATACACATATATATTTATGTTATAAATATAAATATTATAAATATAGAAATATTTTATAAAGATATATTATTTTTACTTTTTAAAAAAATAAAAATAATAAAAGAAAGAAAAAGACTAAAGTTTGTCACGGTGCCTCCCCAATCCCAGGTAAACAAAGCCCAACTATCATAAGGTTCAAAGTCAAGAAATAGGCTGGAAAACATGAGCAAACAATAAAAAAAGAATTTGATCATATAAAACCACAACAATGGCTTAGCTACTCAGATAAATACAATTATCCAAGATAATTTCAAAAGAATCATGATGAAAAATACTGTCCCTCTCCAGAGAGAGAGAAATGATGAACTCTGAGTGCAAATTGAAGTATAATTTTCTCACTTTTTTGCTCTTTTGGCAATATGGCTAATATGGAAATATGCTTTACATTATTTTGCATGTATAATTGATATTGTGTTATTTGTCTTCTTATTAGGTGTGGGAGGTGTGGGAGCAAGAGAATGTGGAACTCAATTTTTAAAAAAAAAAGGTTAAAAATAAAAAACAAACAAGAGCCTGGCTCAAGCACAACCTTCTCCTTGTGGCCTTTCTTTATTCATTCCAATTACTAAGTGCCTTACCACCCTCCCTAGAATTTACTTGCATTTATTTGATCCTTTTCCCCTCAATAGAATTGAAGCTCCTTGAGGTTAGTGCCTGTTTTACTTTTGTCTACTTATTACCAGTGATTAGCACAGTGACTGAAACATAGTAGGTACTTCATAAATGCTTACTGGTTTATTAATAATTATTGGCACATTAATTGATTTATTGATCCCTCTGGAAACCTATTAGTCATTAGCTACAATTTACATGTTATTGGTCTTTTGTTGCCTGGCCTTCCAAGTACTGGACCATGAGTTTATTAAGGCACTTGTTTGACTGAAATTTGAGGACAAAGAATACAGTCTCAAAGAGATTGTAACATGCCTTCAATGATACCTAAGGAAATTAGAGAGTCACATTTCTGACCTTTAAGAAAAAAAGAGCAAAGAATTATTCTATGCTTACATCCCTCTCTCTACAAGGTCTTAGAGACAGGCCTTACCACATGAGAACCCTGCCTTGAGCCTCGGGCTTGTTAGAATTTCCAAGCCTTTAATTTGGATAAGTGGAATATTGGGATATTCAAAGATACCCAGTGACTCAGCGAAGTTTGGTTCTGAGATATATGTGAATATCTACAGGATATTATGTAATATTTAAATCTTTTCATGCCATCTTTCCCAGAGGAGCTAAACTAGATGGAAATGTATGTATCTATGACTTGGTTAAACATGGCTTTTGTGGTGATTGTGGCTATGCTTCCAAAGACATCAAATAAACAAACAAAAATCGTCTACTAAGATACGACTGAAAATTTTAGTTGGGGCAGGAAGATTGAGATTAATAGGGTTTTTTTGTTGTTGTTGTTGTTGTTTTTGGGGGGAGGCATCTGCAATGTCATATGAGCCTTGCAGAAATGTCTTAGATCTCTTCTAGCCTTCTGAAAGGTTTTATTATATAGGGATTCCTTAACCAAACCTTCCTCCATTTTGCAATGGATCAGTATTCACATCTCCCCTTGCCAAGACCCCCTCTCCAGCCCAACCCTTCCCTTATCTCTAAGGTCAGATTTGTACTGCACCCAGCCTTAATCACTGAATGGGCCTTGCCTCAGACAAAATGCAACATAGGAAAGACCTAAATTTAGAAAGTCCACGGTCTCTCCATCCAGGGCCATCTTCAGTTATTTTGCTTTATATCTTGCTATGGGACCCAAATGGCTCAGGAGGAGAGAGTGAGGCTGATAATTTTACATGGCCCTGCCTCACTTAAATCCAATTCACTTCCAAGTCATGATATCACCTTTCTGATATCATGGTCCTCAGAACAGAGGACAACCAAACAGCTATGTGTGTATATGCTTCTCTTTCCCCTTTCCAGCAGGCACAAGGTCCAGCTGAAAAGAAATGCATGAATGAAGGCTGGGTAATGGCTTGGAGGAGTGTAGGAAGTCCATCCATCAACTTGCCTCCTAGGCTGCTGTGTGAGAAGTCCTGACTAGGTCAAAGGTATCCTGTCACCACTGGGATATTTCCATGTGTAAAGAAGAAGAATTAAAGAGGCTGTGGGGCAAGATCAAGAATGAAGATCCATGCCTAGGACCTGATGCTCAGAAACCTTTCCTGCTTCATTCCAGGATTGAGGTTATTAGATGTTTGTGCCATGATGCCTTATTTCATCTGATTCCATATATAACCAATGACTTGGTAGGTAGTTATGCTATCATTGTCCCCATTTTACAAATGAAGAAAACTGAGGCTCAAAGATTAAAAGACTTAATAAGACAACATAGCAGAGTGGGGAAACTTCTGGATTGGTAGGAAAAGAAAAACCCTGGGTTCCAATTATATCTCTGCTTACCACTTGTGTGGCATTGGGCAAGTCTTTTTCTGTAAGCCCCTGGGGTACCTTCCAGCTGCAAATCTGGGAGCCATACAACTGACACATTTCAGAGCCTGGCTCGCCTCTAGATCTTTTGTCTCCAAGCCGAGAGCTCCTTGTACTGCTCCATCCCCCACACCATCACAGCTCTACACACCAACATGTCATTGACCAAAGACCCATTCAGCACTTTTCAGCTAATCTTCACACAGGCCTTCTCCATCATGTCCCCAGCATAGCTTCTGTGCTCCTTGGTCCTAAGGGCTAATTTGAAAACCTGGCCTTACCTCCCCTGAATCAGTTAATTAAGAGATTTATGATTCCTATCAAGCCATTCTGTAATGGAGATGCTGGATATTTTAATTATCTCTTGATATGAAGCAATAATATTCCAATGATAGAGATTTTTGCTGAAAATATCATTCTCAAATTGATTTAACCAGCACTGGGACTCTCAGCCCTGGGAGCCTTTGCCTCTTTAAGCCTTTTACAAACACCTCATTAATCCCCACCACTGCTTGGCCAGACAAGTATTAATTGTCTTCATTTCACTGATGCCTGGCCTTTGCCCAACAGTGACTTTCCCCAGGTGTTCCACAAATCAGCAAGAAAGTCCAATATCCTTTCACTGCAAAATGGGCTGGAACCACAAACCTACTGTACCATTTCTTAGCAAAAACATATTTGGTTGGAGGCATCAATGTGGCTATAATCCTTCCCCTACAGGACTACAGATGAAATCTGATTTCTTCAGTCTTCATCTTTTCACCATTAGCACATACTAGCCCTGGGGGAAGTAAGACATCACTAGAATGTCATCCAAAATTCACTTCAAGTTGGCTAGAATGTGCTGAGAGCTTGCTAGGAAAGTCCAGGAGCTTGCTAGAAAGTAGGGAAAGGAAGTGTCCTCCTCTCGTAAAGGTGCACTCACTCCTGGGACCAGATATTCTGAAACATGAAACCGACACAGATTGTTGCTTTGTAGCACCATAAGAATCATACACTATGAGGTGGATGGGACACTGGAAGCCACTTAATCTCATTTTTTTCTTTTTACAGACAGGTAAACTGAGGCACAGACAAGTTAAGTCATTTGTCCAAGGTCAATCACACTGTTAGTAGGTTGATTCCAAGACTAAAATCTATCCAATAGAACAGCTAGCTGCCAAAGGACAGAGGGATGACAATACTGTCTAGCACATACCCAAGGCATCCCTGGCAGCCCTGCCTGTTAGCAGGGAAAGAGAACTCAAATTCATACTGACCTTCACATAAAGAAGCATCTTTGCTTGACACAACACCTGGGGCAGAGGAGCAGTGGCACACAGGAGAATTCCAATTACATAGCTCAGGAAGCTGAGACTGAGACTCACTCATAGCCAAGAAATACCAACAAAACCAATATTTCTCTAGAAATTTTATTTTGTAGCTTAAGTGGCATCTGGAGTCAAGAAGAACTGAGCTCATATCCAGCCTCAGATACTTACTAGCAGTAAAAACCTGGCAACGTAACCTCTGGCTTCCACAGTTTCCTCAATTATAAAATTCAGATAATAATAGCATCCACATCTGAAGATGGTTATGAAAATCAAAGGAGATGTATAAGGAACTAGCTGAGTACCTGAAACATTGTGGGTACTTAATGCTTTCTTCCTACCTTTTTTCCATCTTTCGTTCCTTCCATAGTCCAAATAAAAAGGAGCACTTGTATTTGAAATGACTTGTGGAGATCATATTTCTGCAATCCCAAATGAAGAGATGAAAAGGAAACCCTCAGTATATGTCATTCAATCATACATCTCTAGGTGGACATAAGCTTTGTGACCAGTTCTTAGAGATACAGGACTCTTGGTTTACACAAAAGTAGAGAATGAGGTAGGTATCTAGAGTGTCCAGACTTAGCACTTTGGTACTTCTTTTTATTTTTACATAAAGGTAGACAAGACTAGGAATTTCATCAGTGTGGAAAACCCCACCCACACAAATTGTAGCCCCTTTATTGCATGAAAGATAAATAAAGAGAATTACTGGAAGTACATAGAAGGAGAAGGAGTGGCCCAGGGTCATCTCTTATTTCTCAGAGGTCATACTGGAATCTTGGCCTGACCTCAGGGAAGTCAATGAACCATCTAGAATTCCTAGATAGCCCTAACGATGGAATCAGAGAATCACAGAATTTCAGAGTTGGAGAGAACTTCAATGGCCATTGAGCACCATCCATGCAGAAAAGGAATACATGTTACAACATGCCCAGCAAGTAAGAGCCCAGTCTCTGCTTAAGGCCCTCTGAAGAGCCAGAACCTATTACTTTTTTTTTGTAAGACAATGAGGGTTAAGTGACTTGCCCAGGGTCACACAGCTAGTAAGTGTCAAGTGTCTGAGGCTGGATTTGAACTCAGGTCCTCCTGAATCCAAGGCCAGTGCTTTATCCACTGCACCACCTAGCTTCCCCCCAGAACCTATTACTTCTTAAAACAACTCACTTCCATTTTGTACAGTTCCAATTGGTAGATATTTTTTTTCTAGTGTGCATCACATTCTGTTGTTTTCCCTCCTTGACCTCAAGCCTACCTTTATCTCTCTCCAATGGCCACCTAGAGAGACTGGCTCTACCCTCTTTGTCTAAATAGAACAAATCTAATCTCCCCTACAAATATTTGAAGATAGCTACCATGACCCTGATATGTAGCCTTCTTTTATACAGGCTAAATATGACCAGTTTCTTCTATTGATCCTTACATGTCCCCACCCTGACTGTCTTCCTCAATACTTCACTGTTTGGTAGTGGTCTTCTTAAATTGTGGTGTCTAAACCTGAGAACAATAAACAGATGAGGTCTCCACAGTGGAACAGATTGGAGCTAGCATCTTCATTTTCCCAGGAACTATGTACTCAATGTAGCTCAAGATTTCATTTAGCACTTGTGGCAGCCACATTATATTGATCCCCTAAAATTTCTGGATCATTTTTCAGAACAGTGGCTGCCTAACTACACTTCATTCATTTCATAATTATGGAAGGTGATTTTTGTATCCAAGTGCAAGACTTTCATTTTATTTCTATCGCTACTAAAATTCCTCATCCCAAATGTTCTCACCTGTCCAGATCCTTTGTATTCAAATTTTGTCCTTCACTGTCATCTTTATGTCTCCCTCTCAGCTTTGTGTCTTTTCAACACCTAATGAATCTACCCTCTGTGCCCTTATCCAAATAATTAATTTTTCTTGGAGGGGGAAGTAAAATGCCAATGGGCTAAGCCTAAATTCTTAAAATACTCCACTGGCGACCTGCTACCACATTGGCATTGAGGGAGTAGAAGCTACTTGTTGAATCCAGCCATTCAATCAGTCTTGAATCCATTCCTTTTTTTTTTTTTTTTTTGGTGAGGCAATTGGGGTTAAGTGACTTGCCCAGGGTCACACAGCTAGTAAGTGTTAAGTGTCTGAGGTCGGATTTGAACTCAGGTACTCCTGAATCCAGGGCTGGTGCTCTATCTACTGTGCCACCTAGCTGCCCCGAATCCATTCCCTTTTAATACTGTCTGATGCCTATATGCACCTGACCTCACTAAACATAAGAAAATATATTGTATCATAAGCTTTGCTAAAATATAGGAAAATGGCCGGCATAGAATCCCCTTACCTAATTTAGAAATCCTGTTAGAAATAAAATGAAGATATGAGGGGTTTTTGTTGTTGTTGTTGTTGAAACCACTTAACTTTTCTAGATAGATCACTGCTTCCCTTTCTGGAGTTATCATCTATCTCTTTAATGTTCCCGGCTAGAGTATTCCCTAGAATCAAAGAATAAAGTTTGAAATCTCAATTCTCTTTTTTACCCTTTAAAAATATAGGACACTATTTTCCCTGCTCCAATTTTGTGGTATCCCTTTCCATTCCCACGATCTTTCAAATATTGGACCCAAGGATATAGTTCATTCAGGCCAGGTGATTTGAATTCATTAAGGGCACCCATCTCTTTCCTTTTTATTTATTTACCTATCTGGGCATCAACTCTAGGGAAAGCATTTTTGTTTTGTTAAAAATGCAGAGAAGAGACTGATGTGCTTTGGTAAATGAAGCTTTATAGTATGTATATGTATACATATATGTGTGTATATGTGTATATACACATATATACATATGCGCATACTCACACTTAAAATTGGACCTTTGACTTCATGGGTATAGAATGCCATTTACCAAAACAGATGAGTCAATTCTCTGCATTTTTAACAACACAAAAGTTGTGTGTGTATGTATGTATACATGCATGCATGCATGGTTGTACCCGTTTGCATTTATATGTGTATACATGTATGTATATATGTGCTTAAGTGTATAAACATACACAGATACATATACATGCACACACAACTGTCTTTGTGCCTGCTAAGATATCAACATCTCACTAGAGGTAATGCAAGCTTTAAAAAGCTTGAAATTTACTTAGGGCACTAAGGCACATGAAACTCAGCATGTTTGCAAAGAGCTTAGCACAGCACCTGGCACACAGTAAGTACTTAATAACTGTATATTCCACTCTGTTCCCAGGAAGCAGTCAATGATAAGTTCCCATGGAGTAGTGGTAGTAACTGGACTCTCAACTCTCAGTTGTTTCCAATGGAGTATAAAGTTCAGAACCATCTTTGTTCAAAACAATTATTTGAAGCATGGAATGAACAAGTTGTTTTCCCCACTTTATGGATGAAGAAGCTAAGCCACAGCAATGCTGAAGGGCTTGTTCACTTAAGGACCATGAAGCTAGGAAGGATTAAAGCTGGAAAGTGAACCCAAGGCTTCTGATTCCCAGAATAATTCACTTTCGATGAAACTTCAATGGTCTAAAAAATAGCGTGAGATTTCAGAGAAAGAAGAACTCACTCAATTTGGTGGTCAGTAAAGCCTTTTGGGGGTTTCAGAGGATCCCAGAGGATCTGACAAGACTCTGAACATAGGCGAAGAGAGCATTCTTACTGGTGATACCAGCCATTAGCATATACCAAAAGGATACGAACTATAGGATGCACTGAGGAAGTATGTGTAGGGTAGTTTGCTTGAAACAAGGAGTGGCTGTGCAGAAGATTAAAGAGTCATTGGGACCATATTTGGAGAGCCTTGAAGGATAAGGTACAGTGTTTGAACTCCAATTGAACACAAAAGGGCAATTGAGTTCAGGGAGCAAGGGACTAACCTGTTCTAAATGGTGCCTTGGGAAAATTCATGTGACAGGGCTGCAGAGAGTGTATATGCAGTACAAGGTACTGGGAATGGAAGTCATGCCTACTATTTGAGAGATGACTCGAGCTATTATGTCCTCATCTTTAGCAGAGCCCTGAGCTGCCTTTCTCAGGAAGCAGAGGGGCAGATCAAGAATCCATTTTGTGACAATAGCACTGATTTGTAAAGTCTCTTCATCTTACTTTGCAGACTATATGAGGAAGGTTTTATAGCAATAATATACTGCAGACAGTGACAATGGCAGCCTCTTTCTTTAAAATTTTCCTATCTTTGTTCCAAGTCCTGTCATTTTTCAAATGACTTTTTCCCCTTAAAAAGTGATCATTTATGACCATTATATGGTTTGTAATTCAGCCCCATGAGGCCACTTCATCTTGATAAAATCTGCCCATTTATACATTGCACTTTCCTTTTTAATATAAAAATCAATAGCAAGCCAGAAATTAACTTCTGAAATTAAGCCTCAGATTTTACCATCTATGAGTACATTACCTTAATAAAGCCAGTTCTCACTGAGCAAGAATTGGACTTTTTGGGCTAGACTTCAAAAATATGAATTTGAAAATTTTTTCATTGGGAACATATGCCCAGAAAAAAAATGGCATCTAGAGAAATAAAAATGTCAAAATGTTCTCAAAGTATCATTGACATCCTGGATCTCAGCGCAACTGCTACCTCCTAGACAAAATCTTTCTTGTTATCTCAAGTTTAGGGCTCTCCCCAAATTTATTTCTATTGACTCTGCATACATATATTTGTTTTCTGCACACCCATCATTCCCCCCAAAATAAAACCTAAGTTCCCTATGAGGAAAGACTGTTTGAATTTGTGTCTACACTTATTTGGCAATGGAGCATCCTTACTAATTTTTTTTTAATTCAAGATAAAAAGATGAGATGCAAACTTCACAACTTTGAATCCCACATTTGCCTCTACTCTTTCCCCATGTTTATGATGTGCTTAGCACCAAGGAAAGATGCATGGGGATGAGGTTGGATGGAACGATCCATCATTTACTATAATAAAAAAAGAAAGAAAACACTTCCTATATGCAAAGCACTGTACAGTCACTAAGGGAGTTAAAAAATAAATAACAGGCCTATATCCTCAGAGAACTTACAATCTAATAGAAGAAGCAAGTCAGATATACAGATGTCTGTAACACAAACCAGAACATGATAACTGGGGGCCCAGTACCTGATATGGTAGCTGCCCCGCAAGACTGTCAGGAAATATGTGTGACAGTAGAAAAAGCTTGAAATGTCAATATTCAGGACGAGGATTTAAACATGGGATCAGAAATTTACTGCTTATGAGGTATCTTGTTTAAATCACTTAAGCTTTCTAGACCTCCAGTACCTTAACTGTCTGATGATTGAACTAGTTACTAACTATGGTCCCTTTCAACTCTAAATCTGGTGAGAGGGTCAATACCAAAAGTTTTCTGTGAATTTTTTTATCCACAGTAACTCATGTATACTATCTACTGAAGTGGGTATATGGAGGATGGGAGCAGATAGGAACCAATCATATATATAAAATTACAAATCCTTGAGGCAAATATAAGAGACAAAATGCTATAGTGGTTCAGAGAGGGGAAACATAATTGAAAATTATTGAGAACAAGGAAGGCCTCATGAAGAAAGCATTAGAGTTAGAATTTAAAGGATGTAGGGGGCAGCTAGGTGGTGCAGTGGATAAAGCACCGGCCCTGGATTCAGGAGGACCTGAGTTCAAATGCAGTCTCAGAACCTTGACACAAGGTGTGACCCTGGGCAAGTCAATTAACCCTCATTGCCCTGAAAAAAAAAGAAGAAAAAGAAAGAATTTAAAGGATGCATGAGGTCATACTAAGTAAATATGGTGATTGTGAAGGATAATCCAGTTATAAGGTATAACATTGACAAATTACTAGATTTCATGTAATTCAGAGTTGGAATGTACTTAGGGGTGATCCAGTTAAGTACTTTTTTTTTTGACTTGAGGTTATTGATGTTGAGAGAGGCAAGAAACCTGCCCAAGAACATATAGGTTTTTGTTATTGTTTAATTATTCAATCATGTTGGACTCATTATGACACCATATGGGATTTCTTCGCAAAGTAAAGATCATATCATATCCATAACAAAAGATTTGACTGAGACCCCAATCCAGGTACCATGACACTAAATTCAGGGGACTCCTGAATATAGCACAAAACCAGTGCAAACAAATCATCATAGAGAATATACATGAGATAGAATGAGAAAAATGCTGATTAATCAAGTTAATTTCTTTTTTAACCTATAATGTGCAAGACATTCTGTTAAATGCTAGGGATTATAAAAAAGGCAAAAGACAGTCTCTGCTCTCAAGGAGCTCATGGTCTAACATTTAAAGGTGACTCAGAGTCAGGATATAGCTCTGAATGTTCTTCATGGAATTCAGAGTTTGCTTAATTGGTAAAAAGCCTTTAAAAGTTTCTGAGTATGGGAGGCAGTGACCAATCTCTTTGTGAAGCTGGGGAACAAGGACAAAGGTTGGAATGAACCTCCACAATTCTCCTATGGGTTGCAGGCCCAAGGTAGCAGTCTTAAAGGACACCACTCACCAAGCAGGATGCAGGCCCCAGGATGGGCCTCCAAAAGTGCCTGCCTCAGAGCCTGTCACTCGGGCTCCTCCTATGGGACCACCACCTCTCCTGACAAAGGCTCCAGGGCCCCCTCTTGGAGGAAGCTCTTCTCCCTTGAGGTTGGAACCTTCCAGCTCCCCAGTCACTTGTGAAACTACGCTGGAAGATGTACAGGGGCCCTGGGAACAGGCTTTGGAGCATGGCCAGGCTCATACACAGAAACAGGTCTGTGATGACATCAGCCAGTGCCTCGCCTTGCTTCAAGGACAGTGGAAGAGTGAGAAGCTGTCACTTCCTGTGAGGCGGAGGATGGCACTCCTGGAGCAAGAGCTCCGCAACCACAACTGGGATAGAGCTGATGACATACAGCAATCACTGATATTGGATCATGTGACTGAGGCCAGTCAATAGATGGTGGGAGTGAAAAGGTTAATTGCAGAAAGGAGGAACCTGCCTTCAGGGGAAGCTGCTAAGGAGAAGCCTAGTACTACAGAGGAGAAAGAGGAGTTCTCATGCCTCTCTATGACTTTGTGCCCCCCAGCCCCTTATTTTCTTCCTTCCCCATCAGTTCCTATTTCCCCCACTGTCCTAGACCTTGACCTATCTCTGAATGGGACCTGGTGGGGTTTGGGGTCCAGAGATATATGTTTGTTTGGCTTCCCTTGACACCAGCAGGAGATCGGGAGTTGGAAGAAGAGAAGGGAAAGTTCCCCTTTGGCAGAGAAGCTGCTTCTACTCTAACTGGGACTTTGGCCTGACTCTGGGAGGGAAGACTGTGTGGGCAGTTCATTGGTTGCTTCTGACATATGCAATTAAATAAAAACATCTTGTCTGAAAAAAAAAGTTTCTGAGTATGCAAGTGGCATAATGAGAATAAGATATCAGGATGATAACTCTGGCAGCAGTGTGTAGACCATCACCTTTGAACCTAGAAATCGGCCAACATTTAGCATCAATATTCTGTCCCCTAACCTATGACAGGGGGCACACAATAATAATAACAGTTATTGAGGTAGTCCATTCAGGTATATAAAGTGCTGTCTCCAGAACAAGCCTGTGATGTGGATAGAGGAGGTATGATTGTCCCAATTATATAGATGAGAAAACTGAGGAAAAATAGGATAAAGGAACTGTCCAATATCCCACAGCTAGCAAGTGTCAGAAGCCAAACCAGCACCTGGGGTTTTTAAGTCCCTTTCACTACTTTGCTTCTTTGAGGAAGAACTAGATCTTAGCTATGCTTTGTCCCTGCTGACCTAGCCACTGTATGGGAGTGTGTGCTGGTGAGCATGGCACTGTCATGGCAGCCTGTTTCCTCCAAGGGCACAACCACATGCACAGGCACATTCTTCAACCCAAAAGCAGTCTTCTCTAGCAAGCGTAAACACCATCAAGGAAATTCAAAGACTCATTTGTGGAAAGAAAAGCTGTGGGAGAAACATATTTCTTCAAAGGATGCCTTTGTTTGAAACTGACAAAGAAAAAGGTGAAATCCATCAGAGTGTTCAAAGGAATACTAATATTAGTAAATGCAGAAAGCAAACATCCCTGGGTTTCTTTTTTTTTTCCTTTTCAGAAATCCTTTACAAATGAAATCAATGATGATTTCCTTGAAGAAAAAACAGCCAGTCAACATAAAAAGCAAAAAGAAAGAAAAAAGGAGAGGAAAGTTGGGAACTTTATAAGAAAGAACGCTCTAGCAAAGCGAATACATGTCCTCTTTTGAGAATTGCTTTATGCTATTTCAAACATATAGAACATATAATTGGCCATTTGTATAGGATCATGGCTTTAGAGTAGAAGTAGATCCCAGTGTTCAGAGATAATTTATCCCAACCTTCTCATTCTAGAAATGAGGAAACCATCTGTGCAACTTCTCCCCATTTTTCATTGTTTTACCATCTAGGGCAAAAAACAAACAAACAAAACCCAAATCTGCTCCTCTTCCATATGAAGTCCTTCAGATGTTTTAAGATGGCTACCATTCCATGAGCCTCCTAGACTTTACCTTCTCAAGGATAAGTCTCTTTCCCGACTCATTTCTTTCAACTCCACCATCATCATTGCCTTCCATACAAGCTCCTATATGTACAGACTTACTCTGAGGCCTCATCATTGGGTCGGAACAATGTTAGCTCATCAATAATTATTCCAGGAAAATATGAGTTCAATGATGGAACATGCACCCAAAGTGGAAAGACCTCCATTTCAGGCCTAGCAATGGACTTAGAATTTGCTATACAAGAACGTGACAAAGATGCCTCAAAACAGAGTAAACTGCACTAGCATACAATTAATTCTATGTAAAAATGGCCAAGGGGTTGGGGGGGGGGGATGGAAATGATGTTGGAAAATACATTATAAGACTTAGAAATAAAAAGGCTACAGGCTTCAAAATTAATCAGAAGCCTTATTCCTGTACAACACAATTACCCTATTCTAAAACATCTTTAGTGAGCAATGAAAAGCTATACAAAAAAATTGAAATCAACGTTGTTTTCAGAGATGACCTATGTTTCATTAGAAAGAGCATTAAATAGCAGCTATATGAGAGTAAATAAAATTCAGAGTCTGGGGTCAGGAAGACTCATCTTTCTGAGTTCAAATCCAGCCTCAGATACTTACTGGCTGTGTGACCCTGAACAAGTCACTTAACCCTGTTTGCCTCAATTTCCTTACCTATAAAATGAGTTGGAAAAATAAATGACAAATCACACCAGTATCTCTGCCAAGAAAACCCAAAAAGGATTTATAAAGCTTTAGATACAACTGAAAATGACAGAAGAAGAGGAAGAGCATAAAACCTCTAGTAAGAAGATCTGGGTTCAAATCTTCTCCTTACACTTTCTATCTCTATGACTTTAGTCAAAACCATTACTATCTCTGAGTCTGTTTCCTCATCAATAAAATGAGGGACCAGGTTCAGAGAAGGAGTGTAACCTCTTTTCTAGCTCAAGATCTATGACTCTTCCCTTGGGAATAATTTTAAGATCCGCTTCTAAAAAGTGTCATCATTGACTATACAAAGCAAAAGTAAAATTCAACAACAAATAAAACCAGAAAATTGGAAGGAACTTGAGTATGAATCCCCTCCCCACATATATACACCTACCTCTACAGCTTAACTTCCAATGGCTTATGCGGCCTTTGACCTCCCATGGTGGAGAGCCCACTTTTTCTAGAGGCAGCCCATTGGCTCCAAGTTGAAATTATGACTTTAAGAAAAAAATTCATGTGAATTTCAGATATAATTGACTTCTTGGAAACTTTCTTCTGTCCTTAGTTCGTGTGTCAGATTGGAGACTGGTCAGAATAATGACAGAAAGGAGTGTCTGAAATATCTTACTATCCCCACTCAAGGAACACTTCATTGATTTGGGTTCTACTCCAAGCATCCTCTATAACAGGGAGCAAATATCTTTTGTGAACATACATCTCCCTGATTGGGCTTTGTTCCATGTTAATGATCACAGGCTTTTCAAAGTCATAGATTATTTTTTGTTCAGTTGATCAGTCACGTTCAACTCTTTGTGAACCCCCCCCCCCCCGCACCACAGCATGTATGCCAGGCCCTTCTATCCTCCACTAATTCTTGAAGTCTATCCAAGTTCAAGTTCGTTATTTCCATGATACTATCTATCCATCTCACCCTCTGCCATTCACTCCTCCTTTTGCCTTTAATGCTAAAACGTTATATATAAATACTATATATACGTCTACACATGCTTCTATATGTCTACTTTTATGTCTATGTCTATATATGTCATGTATACATATATGGGCAGCTAGATGGTACAATGGATTGAGTGCTGGGCCTGAAATCAGGAAGACTCATCTTCCTAAATTTAAATCTGGCCTCAGACACTTACCAAACATGTGACCCTGTCACTTAACCCTGTTGGCCTCAGTTTCCTCAACTGTAAAATGAGCTAGAGAAGGAAATGGCAATCCACTCCAGTATCTTTGCCAAGAAACCCTAAATGGGGTGATGAGTCAGAAACAACTGAAATTACTGAATAACAATGTACACACACATATGTGTATATGCATATACATATATAGTATATATATATATGTGTATGTGTGTGTGTGCGCGCGCACGCGCACATATACATATTTATAGTGCGGTAAAAATTATTGGAGATTTAGCTGACTCATTTGGGAGGGGCCACACCTAGCCTTCCCTGAAGTTACATATGCTACTAAGGTCAGAAGGAGAACTCTCCATAGGCAGTTTTTGAGGGACCTCCCCTTTTGGGGGAGGAAAGATTGAACACTCCCTGAAGGGAAGCGAACTCGCTCTCTCTCTGGTTTCTGCTCTTCCAGTGGTGTTAGCAACTGTAGACTTTCTAGGTTTGGGTGAGTAAACAACAGAATACCCTAAATTCCTTTGAATTAGCTTAATTGGAAATGATCTAGGGATTGCATAGGCTAAGTTTCTTTTTCCTATTTCTTTATCTTTGATTTTTATTAGTTTCACCTTTGTTGTTTAATTAATTCCCAAGTAATAAAATCTGATCCCTCTGTGAATTAAAGCTGTAAGGCTCCTTTCTTACTGGCTTGGGAGAAATATCTAAAGGAGCAGTTCAAAGGGGAGGGTGAACTTCAAGGTCACTCATATTTCCGGGACCCCAATATTTAGGCGAGTCACCCAATTAATGCTCTGTATATCCAATTCTGGCCCTCACAACAGAAAGACATTCTACCTAACTCAAAAAAGCAAGGCATCCTGAGAGAAAGAGAGAGGCAGGAAGAAACATGGGTCAAGGTAATTAAGCCACTTCAAGCATCATCTCCCCTCAAACCTTGATTGAGACAGCCCAAGACACTGCACCCAAAAGCCTTAGGAATAAAATTGTTCCAGTTCAATGTCCACAGTTGTCATTCAGAGAGTAAGTCCTCTAGTGGTTCAGCCTGCTAACTGCTCATCCAGGTGCTACAGACACAGCTACTGAAGAGCCCCAAAAGAAAGATGTTATCACCAAAGTTCTTAGTTCCATTAACTAGTTCAATATTGGAAAGTGAGATGACTGTACCAATGGCAAGGATGTTAAAGAAGTGACATGCCCATTCACTGCTGGACTCTAAAGACCATGGTCCTTGCCATCTGACTTGCAGCTCAGATGTTCCCTGTGTGTTCTCTTACCCATTAGAATGTAAGTTCTGTAAGTGCTGGAACTACCCCCCAGAGGTTAGGATGGTACTTTGCACAGAGTAAGTATTTAATAAATGCTTCATTCCTTCCTCCATTCATATATACATGCACCCAGATAGGTCTGCCCAATCCTCTAAAGTATCTGAATATAGATGTGGCCTCTGAGTGGCTTCTTTTTTCCACTGAGTCTATAGCTGTATGGTGCTCTATGAGAGCACATGGCTACATGCTAAAATGAGTTATTTATACACTGCATTAAGGTTGAACTTAAATAAGATGAAGGAAAAAAATACAAGCCAGACTCAGGTCAACAGAGTAATTTATGAACTATCCTTGGGCCTTGTTGGATAGGGGTTGAGGTATATTGTATAAGGGGAGGTAGTTCTGTGGTAAAAATGCTTGTGTTTTATAGATTTCCATTGAAGACAAAGATGCCGAGTTTAATAAATTAGCTTTGGGGTTTGTTTATTTTCAAAAGAAATTCAATACCTCCCAATACTGCTTCCCAGCACTGCCCTAAGACCAAATTGCCCCCCTCCTAGCCCCTGCTCTCAACCCTAATATCTATTAAGTGGCTTGGGCATAAATGAGCACTGGAGAAATCAGATATGAAGTCTCCAATCATTTGAAAAAGATGGTGCTAATTGGGAGCTCTGCTAGGGAAGGCAGTGGGGCTGAACCTAGCCAGGATCCTTTCAATCCAGCCTGAGGATGGGCTCAGCTGATTGTTCAGAATTGTCTGCCCATATGAACGAACAGTATGTAATGAGGATGGATGGCACACCTAAGTGTATTCGAAATGGCTGCGGCAAGGGAGGGATAGAGATGCATGCCGAGCTTCCTTTGAAAAGTGCTCAGGTACAAGGCTACCTTTGAAGCTGAGAAAAAGCTCTCTCCTTTTGTATTTTGAGATAACTAAAATGGCTTGATGGAAACAAACATTATCCAGGCACAAGGGGTTAGCAGGAATGGCTCCCTCTGGTTTCCAAACAAAAGCATTTCTGTAGCAAGCTGCCCAGCCTTCAGGCAGGCCAGTCCAGGCTCTTTGGAAACTAGGAATGTGACTCCGGTTGGTAATCAAGATAAATTGAAGCAGGATAAGAGCGTAGCTGTTTAAAGGAATACAAGGTGGCGATAGGCTCAGTCCTATTAATAACTAATGATGCAGGTTTGGGTATTATTGAAAGCAATAGAAGTAAATAAATCAATAGCATCGAGAAAATAATTCTTTCTATCTGCCTGCTTAAAAGAGTGTGAATTGTTGTGTATGCAGGTTGATTTCATATTCCCATCATTCCAGGGAAAGTGCCGATGCAGGAAGCACTCTCTAAATGAATATTTCACTAGATAGTATATGGAGGCAAAAAAATCCCCAAATTCATATTTTTGGTCCCTTATAGTATTATAAAAGGATAAAGCATTCTATTTCATTTCCAAATAACAATAATAATGCTTTATAGTTACACAGCACATTTGGTCCAAGGATTTCAAAAGGTCAGCTCCATCCATGGCAGAGCAGTATTTTTTTTTCATTAAAATTAATAACACTTCTGCTGCTGAAAATTCAAAACTGATAAATAGTATCTGACTTTTGCAATGTTAGCAAAGTGTGGGCAATGAGAAAGATCTAGAACTCTGGAGCATCGCCCTCTCTCTAGCCTTTTTAATCAACTTACCAAGCAGGCTATGAATAAAGAGAGACTATGGACACTCAATCTGGGGACCACCATAAATGGCAAATGAATGCCCAAAGAGCAAATGCTGGTCTCTAAAGAACTTATCCAGCTTCTCTTTTCCTTTCCAGGGAAAATGTTCTTTGAACTCAGAAAAAAGAAAATCATGTTTGCAAGTAGAAGACGATGCAGATAAGAGCAGAAACAACCAGGCAGCATCTCTCTGCCCTCAAAGAGGTCAAATCATCAGGTCTGGACAAAGCCCTTCCTAGAATAGTGAATGAATACCAGCTGTGAGCGCTGAGTGCAGACTATAAAAATGAAGGGAAAAAAAAATAACATCGAGGTTTAGGGGGAGGGAACGGGGAACATTCCAGGAGAACTGGAGAAAGGCAAAGTAAATGAACAAATTATCCCCCCAAAACTAAGGCCAATCTGTAAACCATAGACCAGCAAGTTTGATTTCTATTGCTAGAAAACAAGAAGGAAAGCAATGATCATTAAAAAGCCACATGGCTTCATGAAGGAAGGGGAATGTCAAGCTAAGGACATCCCATTCTTTGGTGTGGCATAGCAAATAACCTGGCAGCTCAAAGGTGTGCCCAAGAGCTACAGCAAGAATGGCGATTGGAGCCCTTGCTGTGACTCTATTGATCTGACCCAGTTCTTCTGGGAAAAGAAGCTCCCTCTACTATTGCAGGTCAGCAACTTTGCATGTTAAGGACATTTGTTGAGGAGCAAGTGCTCTGGTATCCTTAGAATTCCACAAAACCTTTAACAAAAATCACTCGAGTTATGCTTGTGGTGAAGATGTGTGTGTGTGTGTATGTGTCAGCATGCCAGGGTGAAGGCATGGCATGATTAGGAGGATTTGAAATTGATAGAATGTCCAAATACCAAAGATTTCTTATTAAAAAGCCAAGATCAATTTGTACTGATTTTTCTCTCTAATGGGGTTCACACAGGCTTTATCCTTGACCCAGAGCTCTTTAATATTTGTATCAATGACTTGAAGGCAAAACTCAGGATTGTAAATTCTTCAAATGACTTGAAGCTAAAAGGGATAGCTGACCTGTTAGATGGCCAAGTCATGATCACAAAGTATGTCAATAAATTCAATCAAATTAAAGGTGATTGTAAAGTCCAACGTTTGCCATCAAAAATGAATTTTACAAAGATAAAATGATAAATACCTATACAATATTTCCTGTGAAAGACATCTAGAGACTTGAATGGATCGCTATAAAAATGGGAGTAATAAACAAAAACACTAAAACTATACTCTGCTCCCTTAAAAGAGACATGGTATATCTCTTTTGCCTGATGAGGACAACTCGGTAACAGTCCTGGACACCACACTTAGGAAAGAAACAGATAATCTTGTGTAATGATTGGAATGACACCACCTGCTGGAGACTTACTGTAGAAAAGCTCTGCCATGAGGTGAAGGCCTCTGAGGGTAGGCCATGTGGTCAAGGTCCTTAGCATCACGAAGTGACATTTGCTCGTGGGTATTGTCTATCAAGGCTACCAGCCAATCAACTTGAGAAGCCTCCCATTTCTGGGAGGAGGACAAGAAGTAGGAAGCAGATGCTGATGGAGGGGTTCTGGCTCTCTTTTTGTTCCTGACCTCACCATGGTAGGTAGGATGATAGGGTCTCTAAGAAATAGATTTTTACCTTTCTCTCTGATCCTAATGCTCTTTAATAAATACTTAAACACTTAAATACTCTTGCTAAAACTTATAATTTATTGGAGACCACTCATTAGATTTTAGATAGTATAGCTAGAATTTTAGCCCCTTACACTTTTATGTGTCTAGAAAGGAATGAGTGGGGTGAAAAGGCCTGAAAAAAAAAAAACATGCCACATGGAGATTAGTTGAGGAAGTAAGGACATTTAACTGAAGGAAAAGAAGATTTAGGTGAGATCATTGGTGACTTCAAGGATCCAAGAGGCTTCTACCACAGTGCCCTTGAAAATTTCAGCTAGGGGATAATAATAGAGGATAGGGGACCTTTATGAGTACTTCTTTCCTTCTGCTTTTGCATCAAGTCAAAAAATGATGGACTGGTTAGAGAATCCACTACAAGTGTGGATTCTTTCACCTCCAAGTCAACCAAACAGTCACATAGATAGGAGGAAGCCAGGATGTCATCTCTTCACATGAATTAGGTAAAATGTTTGTTTAGAAAGATTAGGAGAGACCTCCCTCTCTTCTTTTCTCTCTCTCTCTCTCTCTCTCTCTCTCTCTCTCTCTCTCTCTCTGACCCCATCCCCCTTTGGACAATGATTTGTTATGATCCAACTTCACTGTTTCTTCAAAAGTGGCATTTCCATCTCCCAACTCCATAACAATACATTGATGTTTTGTTTTGTTTTGTTTTTTGTTTTGCGGGGCAATGAGGGTTAAGTGACTTGCCCAGGGTCACAAAGCTAGTAAGTGTCAAGTGTCTGAGGTCGGATTTGAGCTCAGGTCCTCCTGAATCCAGGGCCGGGGCTTTATCCACTGACCCACCTAGCTGCCCCTCCATTGATTTTTCTCTCATGCCCAGAAAGTTCTCCCTCTTCAATTCCACCTCCTAGTTTCCATCAAGATACAGCCCAGGGGCAGCTAGGTGACACTGTGGATAAAGCACCAGACCTGGATTCAGGAAGATTCGAGTTCAAATCCAGCCTCAGACACATGGCACTTACTAGCTGTGCAATCCTGGGCAAGTCACCTATCCCTCATTACTCCACAAAAAAAACACAAAAAAAAAAAAACCAAAAAAAGACTCAGCCCAATGTATTTAATGTGATTGTACATGTATAACCTATATCAGATGGCATTCTGTCTTGAGGAGGGGGAAGGGAAGGGAGGGAGAAAAATTTGTGCTATAAGAAATGACAAGCAGGATGATTTCAGAAAAGTCTGTAAAGACTTGTGTGAACTGATATATAGTGAAGTGAGCAGAACCAAGAGAACATTGTACACAGAGACAGCAGTGTTGTTTGGTGAAGAACTGGGAATGACAACTATTCTCAGCAGTACAAGGATCCAAGACAGTCCCAAAGGACTTTGATAAAACATACTATCCACCTCCAAAGAAAGAATTGACATTGATGGAACAGACTAAAGCACACTATTTCTCACTTTCTTTCATTTTTTTCCTTTTATTCAAGTTTTCTTGTTCAAAATGACTAATATTGGAATGATTTACATAATTTCACATGTATAACCTATATCTTATTGCTTACCAACTGAGGGAAGGGGGAGGGGAGGATGAGAAGGAGGGATAAAAATTGGAACCCAACAGTCTAACTAAAAATATTTATTACTTAAAAAAAAACAAAGTGCTGGGGGCACCTAGGTGGCACAGTAGATAAAGCACCGGCCCTGGAGTCAGGAGGACCTGAGTTCAAATCCTGCCTCAGACACTTGACACTTACCAGCTGTGTGACCTGGACAAGTCACTTAACCCCTATTGCCCTGCCAAAAGAAAAAAATAAAAAAAATGAAGTGTCGGCTGCTAAAAAACAAAACAACTATAAAAAAAATGTTGAAAACTATCTTTACATGTAATTGGCAAATAATAAAATACTTTTTATGATTCAGACTTGGCCCAAAGCATCCTTCTGCAGAAGGCCTTTCCTGCCCATACCTCCTGAATTGTTACTGTCTTGTCCTTTCTTAGTCCTCTCATTTATTCCCTCAATATCGTATATGTACCTAGTTAATTGTTATGTTGTTTCCCTCATCAGAATATATGCTCTTTGAGGGCAGAGCCTGGTTTTTGTCTGGAGTGGTATCCCTAGTATTTATCACCATGCTTGGCACAGCCTGTGAGCTTAATAAAAGCCTGTTGGCTGACTGGCATGTTGGGAAGGACCTCAGAGGCTATGCAGTATTACCTCTGAACCTTAACCCTGTCTACAACACACACCAAAAGTTGCCATTCAGCCTTTGCCTGAAGACCTTCATCAAAGGAGCAGGGAAAATGGTGGTAACAAGGGCGATTTGCAAAGTGCCGCTGAACTTCAGAGTAGTATGGGGATGGCAAAGAATGCCCTGCTTCCTTATCATTTCAGCTTCCCTCAAAGTCAAGTGGCAGGCTTTCCCGACCTCCCTAGCTATCACAGCTTTTCCTGCCCTCTATTTGCCTTGGAATTATGCAGCTACTTGAGATCTTCATCTCTACCAATAGAATATAAGAACCTAGAAGGAAAAATCTTTTCTTTTAAGGTTTGGTCTTAGTATGGCCTGCCATAGGACAGTGTTTTGTACCTATTAGGTACTTAAATCTGTATGTTGGATTGGACTGATTTGCTTGGCTGCCATGAGGTTGCTAGGCAGCATGCAGGCTAGAATATTGGCGGTGGAGAAAATGCACTATTCGAAGCCAGGAAGCCCAGAGGTTCAGTCCTGCCTCAGACACTTAGGAGCTCTGGGAGGCTGGTTAAGTCACTCATGTTCTCCAAATCCTCATTTCTCCATAAAATAATGGGGAAATAGCATCTACCTCCCAGGGTTGTTATGAGGATCAAATAATGTAGCATTTGTACAGGATGTCTCCACATGTTAAAGTGCTATATAAATGCTAATTATTTATTGCATCCCTATGCCATTGCAAATGAAGTCACTGCTGGGAAATCCTTAAAGAGCTGTGATTTTTCTAATTCAGGTACCTCTTCAACCAACCAAGGCAGATCTAGGTCCCTACATGATTTGTTATCTGGAAGAACTGAGTTATTGCTGCTGAAAATTCATCTAACTTCAGGCAACTGATGGATAAGGCTAAGTCCTTCCTAGGCTTACCCTTTTGCTCACTGGACAAACAGGAAGAAAAAAGGCTGAGCAGTATTTCACCAGCATCCCTGAAACCATCCACCAAAGCCATCCCCACTTAGGAAGTTGGGAGGAGTCAGATTCAGCTTCAGAATCTTCCCATTTTTTCAATACGTCTCATATGTCTCTGTAACCTTTATTAAGTAAAGGGGATAAAAAAGCAATGAACTCTTCAGACATTATTACTCAAAAGAGGAACAGTTCTATATACCAGTGAACCCACACATTGTCAAGGGCTGTCTGTCTCCTTTATTTTTTTTTTCAGAAGAGAAGGACAAGGCTGCCTAGAAATGTATTAAAATAGTCCCGGTGATAATTAGTGAATATAATTATGTGCTGAAGGATGTTAATGAATATCTATTCTTGGACAGTGGCACATAAAGCTTGCAGATAACTGAATTTATTTATGAATGGCAATTTTCTATAAATTGGAAATCCAATCAGCAGGGAACAAAATGGGCCATTGGCAATGGTATCACTGTGAGGTCACTGATTCCAAAATGTCTAAGAGGAAGAATGACATGAAGTTGTGGCTGTCCAAATGATTCACTGAATTGGATGGAGGGAAACAATCAGGGTTTCTGGTCCAGTCATAGTTGATTATTTTTTTCCTCCATTTTTGCCCTCTGATCCTCCTCCTGGCCTCTGGTCAAGACTGGGCAGGTTCTCCTGGGCTCTTTTAGACCTTCAGATCTAATACAACCCTGACTCAGAGGTGAAATAAAGATCTCCAAGGTTATCAGATATCTGAGGATGATAACCAGAAATGCACATAATCCATTCCAAGATAACCTCCTATCAGACATATGGGTAAAGCAACACCACTAGTTAATCTACTGTAAATTCTGAGTCTAATATCTGACAAGACCACTAAATATTTTCAGATTACACATGCTTCTTCTCCCTTATCTTGTGAGTTTAATGTAGCTTATAAGGAAGGAAGAACTTTATTCTCCTATTCACAACAGGTTATCTTGTCCACTTTATCACCATTATGGAGTCTGTGGTGTGGTCATATAATGAACTCCTGCTTACAGTCTGAGTTGGTTATTTTCAGGGGTACGCTTGTGTGATTACAGTAGCTGTCCAAGTTTGGTGCAGGGCAGGGGTGGGGGCCTGGTGCTAGGGATGGTATTGAAGAGGATTAGAACAGAAGTTCTTGTCCAGGCCTAAGAGACATAAGCCTTTGCTTCTCCATGGTAAAGGGCAGAAGGTGAAAAAGGGACTAAGAGAAATACATGACCGCTTTAGCAAGATGGTACCTATGGGGCGAGGGGAATGAGGAGAAAGTGCCTTTAGTAAGTGAGACCATACCATGATAGACACAAAGCCAACGTGTTGCCAGAGCTGGAAATTCCTCTACAATGTCTCCATTTCCACTTTCTACCCTCATCCCATACCATTCCTCTTTATGTTCTGTTAAGGCTAAAATTCTAGCTATTCTGTCTAAAATATCTAGTGAGTGGTCGCCAATCAATTATAAGCTTTAGCAAGAGTTAGGCTTTTAAGCATTTACTAAGGAGAATAAGAATTTGGTAAAGAGAGAGAGAAAGGCCTACATTCATCTATGTATTAAAGGGAGAGCGCACTTCTAGCTCCGCTCTCTGCCAGTCCTCAGGAAAAACCCTAGTCGGAGCGCCAGCCTCCCCCTTTCTTCCTCCCACAAGCAAACATCACTTCCTGACGCCAAAGAAAAGACTCCTGGTTTTGCCGTCAAAGACCTTCACTTCATGGTGGAGCGTTTCTACAGTAAATCTCCAGCAGGGGGCATCATTCCAATTGTTACAGTTCTCCATGTTCTAAGGAAACTGAATCAGTTTCAGTTCCTCATTATGCAACAGACATCTGTAGTTTCTATGCTTCAACGCTTTGAATCGCCCTTTTCAAGAATTGGTTCCTCATCTACCTATTCTCTTGTTCTCTTCAAAGCCTACTGTATGAAGCTATCAGCCATCAGAGAAACCAAAAAATGAGATGGAAGACTTTGTTGACCTGACCAACAAGTGGCACAAAATATATCATCCACGTGAAAGTGCTTTCACCGTCTTTGAATTTGTAAAGCACATTCTAGAATTCTCCTATTCATTTGTTTCCTTAGCCCAAGTAACATAGTTATCAATGCAGGCACTGTACTAAATGCTTCACAACCCTGGAAGGTAAGTGATCTACCTTTCGCCACCTCAAAGAACTCCCCAAACATTTACTGAGTTATGGAAGGCTACAGGAAGGAAATCTAACTGTGAAGAAATAACATATTTTGAATTATTGAAGTGTTTTCATACATTCCCAGTTGTCAAGCTCACCACCTTAGTGATAACAGCACCCCACACGATTATTGCAAGATCAAATTAGCTAATATGTATCAAGTGTTTTGCAAATAATAAAGTGATATATAAATGTTGTTGTTGCTGCTACTACTCCTATAACGGTCATCAGACTATTTACTCTTAATTCCATTTAAATCAGACATAATGGAATAGCGGGTGAAAGAATGACAGGGACAGAGATCCTAGATATCATCGCAGTCAACATTTTCCTTTGACCGCTGTGAGCACTGCAGTCCAGGGAGGCCAGTGACAGGACAAAGGGAGTCCAATGTGCACACTGGGCAGCCACAAGGCAGACCTCTGTCTGCTCTAGGGCTCATTCCAAGAAACAACACCACCGGTCTGTCCACAACTTGCTTTATTTTATAAATGTGGCCTTGGGCCTTCCTTGTGTATCTTTTCAAAGCCACAGCACATGGTCTGCATGTAAGAAAGCCATTCTCAGTCCCTCTGCCATGATAGTATCTCATACTCTAAAAGGGAGCTCATTATGAAAATGGACCAGAGTCCTCTCTAATCTGGAATATTGTTTTTTAATCTAATTCTCTTTCCAAGATAATTACTCAGAATCAATCATTGTCAGGATTATAACAGTAATCAGTTCAGTGTGAGAAAATGTTGCTCATATCTCTGAGTCCAATTTCTTCCCCAGATAAAGAGATCGAATCAATTCAGCACCTGGGGACAGCATTCCAGCTATTTCTGAACATGCTTCAGCGGTGCTCTGTTCCATTTTAAGGTCTTTGGTGTCTCGTGTTCATTGGGGTGGGGGGTGGTATGTGTGTGTACAGGGGAAGGTGGTATTCTTGAAGTCATTACAAATATTTGCCACTTTCCGAAAGTGTGGCTCTCATTGCAGAGATGCTGAGGGTCACCGATTCAAAGGGGATGACAATTAAGTGAATCCTGAATAGGTCTTTTCCGGTTTTCCAAGCAGACACATGAAGAAGAAACTTCTCTGAGAAGGTTGTTTCCAGGAGTATTCTAGTCTGTTGTCTCCAATTTTCTTATGCCACACTCAGATGCCAATTCCTTTGCACATTTTGCCAGTCAGATGAAGATATTAATAATAATTAGTAATTAAGAGATGTTCTCTGGCCTCCCAGAACACAGGCATGGCCCCTGGCACTGAAGCACGGTGACGGATTCTCGCCATTCCCTGTAGAAGCAGCAAATGCTCCCAGTCAAACTGTAGCTATTCTGCACAACATGATCACCTATGTAGAGTTGGCAGGGCCTTCAGAGGCCATTGAGGGAAGCAGGCTCATTTTTAAGTGAGGAAACTGAGGCCCAGAGAACATGTATGGTATGCCCAAAGCAGTGTAAGTAGCAAATAGAGACAAGGTTTGAAGCTGTATCTTCCAAACCCTAGGGTGAGAAGTCTTTCCCCTGTACTCCCTTGCCTCCCAACCCTAGCTTGTGTCGATGAAGTTTCAGAAGAAAAATTCAGGTCATTCAATCTTCTTGTTCTGAATTGAGCCTGTTGGTGACAAATGTTGGTTTTCTTTGCTTTTCACTCATTGTCGATGCTTAGACTTCCAATGTTTCTGGATTTTGTGAACAAGAACAACTCACTTTACTGCCAATACTTATCACTTGCAATCATTTATTGTTAATTAAGTTTCATAAGATTTATCACTGGGAGAGTAGCTTCCAAGCACTGATCTGTACCCTGACAATCTTTTGGGGACTGAGCTCAAAACCTTTCCCCCTGTGAGGACCAACAAGTATTTTTGCCCTGATAGAAGAACCTGTGGGATACCCAGCTTAACACAAGCAGATACATAGCCTAACAAAAAAGCACTGAATTTAGAGGCAAAAGACCCAAGTTTGAATCCTGCCTCAGACACTAACTAGCTGTATGGCCCTGGGCAATAACTTAGCTCTATGAGCCTGGTTTTCCCCATGCACAGCAAGGGGGGAGGGTATTAAGAGCACCTCTCCCACAGGGGATGTTGTGAGGAACATAAGAGAAAACCTAAGCAAAGGGCTTTGCCAGCCTTAAAGCAGTAACTGGCCACTAGCTCTTGGTATTATTGCTATCATTGCACAGGCATGGCTGGTACTTGGTAGACTCATGACTGGTATAGGATTTATAACACTCAATGACAATTGGTCTGGGATAGAGAGGGACATCCTAGGAATGATATTTAGGTCTTTTCCCAAAATGGGGAATGGGGTAGGGGGAAACTAAGTGGGTGCAGTGGATAAAGCACTGGCCCTGGATTCAGAAGGACCTGCGTTCAAATCTGGCCTCAGATATTTGACACTTACTAGCTGTGTGGCCCTGGACAAGTCAGCTAATCCTCATTGCCCCACAAAAAATGGGGAAATGGGAAATGGGGGAAATGAAAAGGGGGAAATTCCTTTCCCATTTGCTCTCCATCATTTGTCTAATTCTGTCTTCATTTCTCTACCCAGGGATTTGGATAATCTGCCTTTGATTTAAGAAGATGAAACTTTCACTTAGTTCAATTATCTCCAATCTGAAAACCACTAGATTGAACTGCTTATATCTGCATAAATTATGTGACTCCAGGAAATTCCTTAAAAAGAAAAAAAATTTGCTATTGCTGAACTGATTTATCTAGTTTGGCATCATGTTTATATTATTAAAACAAAAACATAATGAGTTAGATTCTCAAGGATATTGGACTTTTCTTTGTAGTATGGAAATCTGCTCGCTGGTCATTTGTTAGAAATATCAAAATTCTTGTGTATAATTATGTAATATGATCTGTCTGGGTATTCCATAAATGTTAAATGTTTGCCACCGGAAATGAGATATTGCCCAATTCTCCTCCCCCCCAATTTATTACAGAATTCATATCAAAAAATGTGTTTGCCTCCCCAAGTATGAACTTTCTGAAAACCTGGTAGCAATGACAAAATTATGACTCCCTAACTCTCTGCTTAGGGAAGAAGGGAATGAAGAAGGAAAGCTGAAAGAATGGGTAGAAGGATGAGAGGAAGCAAGGAAGGAGGGAAGCAAGGAAGGAGGGAAGCAATGAAGGAGGGAAGTAGGAAGGGAGGGAGGATTTATTATTTACATACAATGTATGCAGGATAATGGAGAGAGAGAGAGAGAGAGAGAGAGAGAGAGAGAGAGAGAGAGAGAGAGAGAGAGAGAGAGAGAGAGAGAGAGAGAGAGAGAGAGAGAGAGAGAGAGAGAGAGAGAGTGCAAGCAACCCAGAAAGAAGGGAAAATGAGAAAGGGAGGAGGACTGGGAACAGTACTAGATGTGACAAATCAAGAAGGATAAGAACTGAGAAAAGAATGACCAAATTTGGCGATGAAGCCTCAGAGAAATCCATTTCAGTTGAGTGATAAGGTCAGAAGCCATATTACAAAGGGTTGAGAAGTTAGAAAAGAGGACCTCTGGGCAGTGGGGTGAAGAGAAATTTTTCCAGGAGTTCTGAAAGGGAGAAGACACATAGAATTGTCATGGGGTGCAGAGCACCCCAGAAGTTCTCTGGGGCACACCAAGGAATCTTCTCCTTGAGAAACTAAACCAGAGGACAGATAACGCCTAGAGAGATAAGCTGAACCAAATCGGACTGAGCTAGCTTCAGATTCCTACCCTTCATTCTGGTCTCCCTTACCCTGGAGAGATAAATTTGGATGTGGCTGCGGCCTTTGTGTTCTGAAGAGGGATCTGTAGCCACCCCTCACCCAATTCCTTTAGTCACTATCAGTGGGGGATGGTCCTCCACTCCTCACCCAATTCCCCCAGCTACCACCAGTGGGGGATGGTCTACCTTCACTAAAGGAACTTTCCACAGGCAGATGGTCCACCCCCATCAGTCCTCTATAAAAGTACCTTCCAGTCTCCTGTTCGAAGAGATTTGGTACCTCTGAGCCATGTGCTTTGTGCCAAATCTCCCCATGAAAAGTCCAAGGATTTCTTTCACAGTTTCCCTCCCCCCACCCTTCCCTTCCCTTGCTCCTTAATAAACTATCACCTTATTCTAACTACGTTTTGTGTGCAAGAGGGTGTAATTCTTTAAAGAGGAATGCCCAAGGACCCCAACCCATACCCCATTTCCCACCATATCAGAATGATGGCTTGAAGGAATTTGAAGGGATGGATATAGAGCCAAGTGAGACATTTTAGTCTGTTTTAAAGATGTAGAGAAAGAGAACTGGACATGTTTTAAAGCTGCATGTAAAGAACTATTAAGAAGTGAGAGGAAAGAAGAGTTGTTCTGCCTATATATTGCACCCTAATTTTGTTTCCTATGAAGCTCCTGATTATCCATCAAGGTACCATAGTATTGGACAGGCCCCTTCGCCTCCCAAAGCCTTGATGCTTCCTCCATAATATGATGGAGAAGGTTTTTTGAGATATCTCAAACCTGTTCCTTTTCCAAAGGATAAGATTCTACGATTTCAAGGATGTGTGCCTATCATACCTTGAACAACCTATCTCTACAGGGTGTAATCTCCACAGGATATTACACACAGATTCAGATCATTGTCTATGGCTACAGAAGGCTGGTTAGACAAGATTGCAATGAAGAAGACTTAGTCAAAGTTACTCCTGCCTGTTCTGACCAGCATTTTATCACTGGCATCATCAATGCAGATTACTTTGACAAAGGTTGACTAGAGGAAGGAAAATATAACCATTCTTTCATCATAAAGTTATGGGTAGGGGCAGCTAGGTGGCACAGTGGATAAAGCACCGGCCCTGGATTCAGGAGTACCTGAGTTCAAATCCGGCCTCAGACACTTGACACGTACTAGCTGTGTGACCCTGGGCAAGTCACTTAACCCCCATTGCCCCGTAAAAAAAAAAAGATAAATAAAATAAAGTTATGGGTAGCTCAGGGTCATAGAAGAAACTCTTAATATTTGCTCCTTGGATTTAGATTTTCAGCACAGCCATGCCTATGATCTTCGATACAAACCTGGATTTCATCAGTTCTCAAGGAAAGTAGATATTGTGCTAGGTTTTGTCAATGGAATTATTGTGCAAGCTACCTGACAGAATTAATAGGCATTGATTTCAAGTAAAATACAATTTTATCTTTAAGCAGTTATATTAATTTAAATGGAATCATAATCAAAATCAAATTCCTTTTAACTGCTTAAGTATTTGTAGGATGTCATTTTATAACAAGATATAAGAGAGATGTTTTGTGAATCATTATTAGATGACTTGTAAATAGTCACTGTCATAACTCTTTGGCTCTTTTAAACAATAAAATGTCTTATTAGAACCATTACACATCAATACAAACAATGAAACTTCTTCAGTATCTACTTAGATTCAAATAAGTGAATTGCATGCATAAAATTCTGAGGAATCTTTTCTATCCTTCTCAGGCTCCAGGAACATGCTTTGTCCATCCCTCCTCTTTCTCCTGTGCTCAGGCGATTGCAGCTTGTATGCAAACCTTTCTCCAATTGGGCTTTTTTCCCCTTTGTGTTATTTCCTAGATTTCTTTTTATGCTCTTATTTGTTTTTATCCATTATGTTATATTAATGTTTTACATTTATGTAGCATGACTTAGCTTACCACTCCTTTATTGCTAGGCAAAAATGGTAATACAATTACCACTCTGCAAAACCTTTTACCTAATCAATCCTTTTAAGATGATGATACCACCAGTGAAAACAATCAAGTATATTTGGAACAAAGGAAATATTGGGTCATGATTTATTGACTCTTCAATCTGGCCTCGACTTCCCATGCAATACATGAGCATTGAGCTAAGAACTTTGTACAAGTTAGTGTGAAATCAACAGACTCCATTTGCTAGCCTCCTAATAAAGAAACACAATGAAATAAGTTATAAGTAAATACCGATTTCCTTTCATAAATGGCTTAGGGAATTCTGGATTGGGTTAGGGCAAAAGAGTTTTCTCCTCCAAGTTACTTAGTTTTTTATTTAACAGTGTGATGGAGGGGGCAGCTAGATTGTGCAGTGGATAAAGCCATGGCCCTGGATTCAGGAGTACCTGAGTTCAAATCTGGCCTCAGACACTTAACACTTACTAGCTGTGTGACCCTGGGCAAGTCACTTAACCCCAATTGCCTCACCAAAAAAAAAAATTAAAAGTATAATGAAGGGGGCAGCTAGGTGGCACAGTGGATAAAGCACCAGCCCTAGATGCAGGAGGACATGAGTTCAAATCCAGCCTCAGACAGTTGACACTTATTAGCTGTGTGACCCTGGGCAAGTCACTTAACCCTCATTGCCCCCCCCAAAAATAAAGTGCGCTGGAAGGTCCTAGCTTGTGAATCACTTAATATGGAATGTTCTTGAGCCATGTGACCTCTCTTTGCCAATGTCTTACAAACCCTCATTTCCTTCTTCATCCTTGGTCTTGGTTCCTCCAATGCAGTCCCAAATCCCATCTGTCCCAAGCAGTGACCTCAGCACTGACTCTACTGTCTTCCCTTTCCAATCTTGACCAGAAGATATTTACACTCAGCTCTACACTGTGTTTTGCTCTGAACTCCCTTGACCCTTGCCCTGTTGCAAATTCCACCTCAGCAATCCAAGTTTGGGATCACTCCCAATCACTGCCTCCTTTGTTCCTATTTATTGACTCCTGAACAAAGCTAGAAACACTCATGAGCCTGTTCTGATTGAGTCTGCTACAAATAAGTCACATGATGAGCTGGGCCTTTATTCTAGCAACAAAATTCTTCTACTCCACCCTAAAGAACTCTCAATGTCCCTCCCCACAGGGGCTGTTGCAAATATTTCAATTTCTCTTCAAGTATCCGATGACACCCACCCCACTTTGATGAGAATCTCATGTCATACTACACACACACACACACACACACACACAACACACCCCTACACCTTTTTTCAGCAACCCACCCAAAGCTCCGTCTTCCTCTCATGCCATTTCTGTCTGCCTTCCTTCTTTTCAATACATCATGGAGAAATAACCCTTCTCCTTGACAGAATTAACCACTACAATGTACCTTTCCTCCCATCTCCTTTAATTTTCTCCTATAGATTGCCCCCTTTCTCTGGCTCAGTCTTCAATCTTTCCCCATCCACTGGTTTCTTCACAGCTGTCAGTATCTATATCAATCCCGTTTGAAAACTTTCAATAGATCCTAATATACCCTCTAGCTATTGCCCAATCTCTTCCCCTTCCCACCAAAACTCCTTGAAAAATGCCATCTCTATTCAGGGTCTCAACTCCATGCCCTCTCACTATCTTCTGAGTCCTCTACAATCTACATTCTCACTTAAACTGTTCTCCAGAATTATGAGTCAGCTCTTAATTGCCAAATCTAATGGTTTTTTCTCAATTCCTCCACCTTTGTAACTGTGTAGCTGTAACATTGGAGATCACCTTCTCCTTCTGGATACTCACTCTCTTGTCTCTGGGATTCTGTGACTCTACTTTCTTTTGGTTCTTTGACAATCTGGCTAGCCTATCTTTCTCATCCTCTATTACTCTATTGCTGACTCTTCATCCAATACAGATCCATTAACTACAGGTAGTTCCCAAAGGTCTTCCCTGGTGCCTCTGTTCACTTGATATTATCTCATTTTATAATGTCATCATTTCACATGGGTTACTATCACTAGGAAAATGACTCTCTGACCAATATATATCCAGTGCTGATACTCTTCCCTACCATTTACAGACTCTCTCATGATGCCTTAGATGCCTACTTGCCACTTCCCATGAATGATGCCCTGAGTCCCCTCTCCTCACCTTTTCACTCCACGTCTTCCCTGCCTAGAGTGCCTTTCCTCCTTACTTCCTCTCTTTAGCATCCTTGGCTTCCATCCAGGCCCAACTCAAGCGGCATCTTGTTCAGGAGGTTTTTCCTTATCCTTTAAGCTTTTGGTGACTTCCCCTTCCATGTCCTCCAAACGCATCTTGTATATTCCTCTCTATTCATAATGACTCCTTCATTCCAAAGTAAGCTCTGGGAGGTTAAGAGCAGAGGGCAGGAACAATTCTTGTCCTTCCCTATATCCCCAGGATTTAATAAAGTGCCTGGCATATAATAAGCATTTACCTTGTGTTTGTTGACTGACTGACTTTCCCCATAGAAAAACTGGCAAATTACTAACAGAGAAGGCTACATTATCTCATAGAAGGTAACGTAATATATTTGACTAAGCAAATCATATTTGGAAGAATCCCTTTACAAGAACACTGGTAGACAATAACCCCAGTCAAAAACTTCATAGTTAAAATTTTAAAGAATCATTTATCCTTGATATATGTCTGTATATGACTTGTATGTATTTAATTTAAAAATACAAACATATTTATTTTTAAAAATAGAAATGCTGAGAATAAAAAATTCATTTTAATCCCTCCCAAATGCAGTGCAGCTGTTAGATGATGATTTGTACCCAGGCCTCCTTCAAACAGAGCTGGCATCATCCAGAGAAGTGGGAGGGGGGAAGAGTTGCCATTTTACTCTATTGCTTTCAGAATTGATGGTCTTCAGAATCGGTTTGTGTTAGTATTCCTTTAGTGAAGCACTATATAGCCTTAATTAAAATAACTCACATTAATTTATAGCACTCTGGAGGGAATTTGTCAAATCCTGATGAAGGTATAATAGGAAGCTGAAGTCATTGCTGAACAGAATTTGGCAGTGTCTTCCATGAAGATCACTTGACCTTCGACCTCACTAACTTCTGAGCCTGGCCTAGTAATCTACAGGAGGAAATGATGTGTAACACAAAAGGATGTAGGTCAAACCTTGCTCAGGTCAGTGGAGAAGAGTAAAAGATTGTGGAGATGCTGAGTGATTTATGCCAGAAAATGATTTCAAATGAAATCTATCAGAGGATAGAAATAAGCCACTACCTGAATACAGAACTCACACATTATCACTTTTCCATCAAAAGCCCTAACTTTGAAATCAATGAGCAATGAAATACATCAGCTTAATAAATCCTGATTGATATTTGAATGCCTTCTAATGAAATGGTTGGACATAGCATGCCCATTTTTCTTCTAAATGGTTGAGGCTCAGGCAGAAAGGAGGTAAGATTTTCTAAGACATACTTTATTATTGAGCCTTCCATGTTTTGTCCTTTCCTATATTGCTTGACTCTAAATACCACATAATAAGTATTTTCATATTTATGAACTTGTGGCATTCATTTGTGACCTGGCCCAGAGGTTGTCCTGATAACCCACCAAGAGATCATATCTCGTAGACAAACATCAATTCATTGAAAACATATCTCAGTGGAAAATATTCTAAGATCTTAAAGGCAGAGGTAGGAAGGATCTTAGGAATCCAACCTTCCCCCCTAATTCTTCAGACTAGAAAACCGATTTCCAGAGAATTTAAGTGGTTTTTCCTAGATCACACACATAAGATAAAGAGTTAATCCAATGCTATCACAGAATTTTAGAGCTGGAAGGACCCATCAGCTGAAAAAGAACCTGACAAGTGGTTCTACAGCCTCACTTTGAAGACTTCCCCTGAGAAAACAAAGAAGCCCCCACCCTCTAGAAGCATCCATTGTCTTTGGTGACATATCTATTTTTTGAGAGGTCCTGTTGTTATTTGTTGGACATCAAGTCTAAATTCCCCCTTGTCATTTCTGCCCATTGCTCTGGGACTTTTCTGACCCATCCCAGATCCTTTGACACCAAATTGAGTGCTTTCTAGATCGCTCCACTAATCAAATCTTAGAGGAGAGAGAGGGACTGTTGAAGTCATAACCTCCAAACTCACTGGAACCTTAGCCATGTCTGTTGGAATAGCTCCAGAATCCAGAAAGAGGCTGGAATGTATTTCTAAGTCAAGAAAATAAAGGTCACTTTCCAAATTGCTGCTTCATTTCTTGCTGAAACATTTGTTTGCTGTCATGTAGACTCAGACAAAGTGAACTGAATTTAAGTAGAATGTTCAGAATCAGATGAAACAGGAAATAGACTTAGGGAAGCAAAGCATTATGAAATAAGAGCTACTCCTAAATGCAAAGAAAAATTTCTTATTGCCTGAAATGATCCAACTAAACAACCAACAGGGTATAGCCTGTGCTTTTACCTTCAGAAATCAACAAGCCACAGAAAAATTCATGATTTGTACTATTAGGGATTATCAGGAACTGCAATAATCTAAGAAATAAAAGCCAAAATTTGCTAATTAATTTATTGCTTACTTTCATTCCAACTTACCCTTAAGTGTACATTGAAAGGAGGAAGAAGATCAATTACAACAGTGACATGACTTAACTGAGTTAAGGTAGTGAATATTCTTGAGGAACTCGGACTTTTTCCCCCTAAAGGTGTTGGGTGCATATAGTGTCCATGATTTCTGTACACATCTATAATAACATATGCAGAAAAATTTTAATGCAGTTATCAAAGGCAATGGATCACAAATGTTCCATTGGCTTTGGCCTCTTGTAGCCAGTTTTCCTGTGTGGGCCTGCTGGATTTGCTCAACTGATATGACTCCTTGCCCTGGATGAACACACACACACACACACACACACACACACACACACACACACACACCATAACTAGGGGTTACCAGTTTGCAAGTCCTGTTTTATGTACTTATTTGTTTTTGAAGGTTTACACTCTTCCTTAATTGATCTGCTGCTTCCAATCACAGAAGTTCCTGGAAGTCTTTTGGTCCCAAGGCCTCTGATACAAAAGATGTGCAGCTTCACAACCAACAGCCTGGTGGGAAGAAAAATGGGGCCAAAGGCTATTTCAAAGTCATCATAGTTTCTTCCCAGGCCATTTGTGACCAGGCAGCATAATCAGAGTATATTACAACAAAACACCACATGTTAATACCACTTGGGTTGGTTCTACACAACATGGTATAAAAAGAAGAGGAGATCTGGCTTCACATGCTGGCACCCCCCTGAATCTGGGATGGTGGATAAAACACTTCCCCTTTCCAGGCCTCTCTTTTTTCCTCATTAGGAAAATCAAGGTATTAGACTGCTGGGTGATTGTCCACAGCTCTAATGTTCCATGAAGCTGGGGACTAGAATATTTCTTATTTTTATCTGCCAATCACAACTTCTCTCTAGAGCACTGAAGTTCCAGGATCTTAAGAAATGTTTGTCAAATTGAAGCAAATCAGTTGTAAAAGCAATTGAACCATCTTAGAGAATTTTAAAGAACTATAACAAATCTACTCTCCTGCCATGAAAACAAAATAAAGTTAGGGTGTAAGTGGATCCTGTTTGAGAATGTGAGGTCCTATGTCTATATAGTTCCAAAAAGAGATGGCAGGAATGAGGGCTGCATTCCAAAACTCAAATGATCCAATGACTCTGCAACTCCATTTTGGGGGAAAAGGGCAATTCCTCGCATTGATATGGATCGCAGTCCGTCTTGTCTTGCCAATCCTATGAAGCACAGCAGCCTATATCTTCCCCCAAGTTCCCCCAAGAGGCATCAACCCAACATGCCAGGTGGCTTGCTAGAACATTCTTAGCACTGAAAGGATGCCAGTGCAGCCCATATCAAACATCCCTCACCTCGCAATGGGTAGTGCCTTTCTCATTTTTAATCATCCATTTTTTCAACAACATCCTTTGCCATGATTGTCCTTTATAAAACTCTTTTCTGTAATTTCTTGGAGGACACCCCCCCAAGTCCTCTCAATTACTCCATAGCTAACCCTCATTTGGGATTCTTCAGAGATTGTGGTGTTCTATGAGTCACAACCATTCATCTCTGGTAGACCATCCCTCTTTAAAATCATTGTTGAAGTAAAACCTGGATGTGATGGTCCAAATGTGGGAAGGGGTGGCAGAGCTCTTGTCTGTACCCCCCTCATTGAACTTAGGGGAACAACGTAAAGCTCACGGCAGGGATCCATCATCCAGGGAAGCCACCGAGATGAGTTTCCAGCCCAAGCTGGGTTCTTTAGTCTTTTCCGTGAGATGGAGCAAACCACACAAGGATGACCTCAAGCTGACTAAAACACCTGGGCTCTCAGGTCAGTGATGGCAGCTGCCTATCTCTGAAGGCATTTCTGGATTCATTTTTTCTCACTGATTTTGAAGCATCACCAAAAAAAAAAAAAAAGTGCCAAACTCTGGATTTTTTCCCACGTATATGGAAGTTTTAGCACCCCCCCACTCCAATTGGATCCATAATAATACCATTTTTTCATTCACATTTGTCTAAATCCCATTCACATGCAAATACACACATGAATCACTGGTGAATTTTTTTGCTATCTATCTCAAACATCTTTTCTACAGATCTGGGTTTGTTGGGTTGGATTCCACTGTTGCAATTTTTCAGCATTGGGAATGGGGCACAAGCTGCTTTTAACAAACTTCACAGTGATACTAGCTAGGAGAATAGGCCTTGGCCTTGGCTGCTGACTACAAATATCCATTTTCCCCCTTGGAGTCACTTGAGGAGAAATTGAACATGCACTATCTGAATACAACCTGCACATCAGTGTAGAAATTCACTGCCTCTCCCCTCTTTTGCCCACACCCAAAGTTTAAAGGAATCTCAGTGGCCATGCAGTCCTATCAACACCCCAAAGTGATCCTTTCTTTAACATGCAAAAGATACAGTCATTTAGCCTGTTTTGGTCAAAATTCTCTTTTGAGGGGAAACTCATCACCTCTTGAGGTAACCCATCCTAGTGTTGGGTATCTCCAATTGTTATCAAGCTTTTCTTTTCCTTATATTAGGCCTAAATCTGCTTCTCTTCAACCTCCAGCCATTGTCCCTGGTTCTTCCCCCTGGGGCTAAGCAGAAAAGGTTCAAACAAGTCCAGTGATTCTTTCAGGTGACAGCCTTTCAAACACTTGACCCAGCTATCAAATCTCCATGCAACAGCTGTTGCTAATAGGTACCTTTTTCAAAGTATTTTGAAATTCATAATTCACTTTATGTATGTCATTTCAAGTGAGCCTCACAACACAACCAGAAAGGAAATGCTTTTATTATCCTTATTCCCCAAATGAGGAAACAGGCTCAATGAGGAGGAGTTGTTTTCACAGAATCATAGAGCTAATAAGGTCTGATGTGGAATTCGAACTCAATTCTTCTAGAATCCAAGTACAGTATGCTACCCAGGAGGATATATTGCTTCAACCCATCCTCACAGAGCATCAGTTCTATTCCCTTTGCCATCTATTGGATCATCTTCTGTATGGTCCACAGCCTTTCATTATCCCTTCTAAGCTGTGGCAATTAGAATTGACCACAAAACTCTGGATGAGATCTGACCAGGGATGGTCATAACCCAGGGATTTTGGCTACCATGCCCATTCTGGAGTATAAAGTTGAACATGTCTAAGTTGGAAAAAAACTAAACTCATATCTTATTAAGGGCTGTGTGTCCACGCTTCAAGGACCAGCCTGTGGAATTTTTCACTGATCTCCAGATTGGTCACAGGAGAATGAGTTTTAAAGCCAAGGCAACTGTTTGACAACCATGTACTGAATCAGCAAGGGCTACAATTTGTGTGAGCAGAGGAAAAGCTTAGGCCCCTGAAGTGCCAGACAGGCACCATTCTCACTTAGAGTGATGGACTTTGAAAGGTCATACGTGCCCAGCCAATCATCTCTGTGGAGATAGAGCAGTAGCACTGAAAAAGAAACCCTTAGTGTGTATTACCTATAGGTAGAAAGAGAAACTCCATTTAAAATAACTAAAGAATGCATCTACTTGGTGGGAGTCTACCTAACATGAAACACAAAGCAAAGGTATAAATGCAACTAAAAAATACTGTAAATACAAAGAAAGACAGCCAAATAACTGGAGAAATACTAATTGGTCACAGGTAGACCAAATCAATATAGTAAAAATGACAATGTTTCCTAAATCGACTTACTTAATTAGTAACAAACCAATCAAACTAGCAAATGGTTACCTTAAAGGTGTAAAAACAAATGATGATAGGGGAAGCTAGGTGGTGCAATAGATAGAGCACTGGCCCTGGAGTCAGGAGTACCTGAGTTCAAATCCGGCCTCAGACACTTAACACTTACTAGCTGTGTGACCCTGGGCAAGTCCCTTAACCCCAATTGCCTCACTAAAAAAAAAAAAAAAAATGATGAGGAGCAGCTAGGTGGTGTAGTACATAGAGCACCAGCCCTGGATTCAGGAGGACCTGAGTTGAAATCTGACCTCAGATACTTAACAATTACTAGTTGTGTGACCCTGGGCAAGTCACTTAACCTCAATTGCATCACCAAAAAAAAAAAAAAACAAATAACAAAAAAAAAATGATGAAATTCATTTGGAGGAACAGGAAGATAAAAATCTGAAGAGACTGATGAAAAACAATGAGCATGGAGGGGGCCTAACATTGAAGCAAAATATGCTCATCATGCAAGTGAATTATCCTGAACTCAAAAACAGGATGGACTAAAGATCTTAGGTTTCCCAGAATATGGATAGGACAAAAAAAGGAAAGAAAAAAAAAAACTCAACACTATAATGAACACAATAATAGTACTGCCTAGAACTTCTAAATATAACAAATGAAATTGCATTTGAAAGAATTTTCAGATCACCTCCAGAAAGCAACAACAACAAAAAGGATACAACTAGTTAAATTTAACAATACAATTCAGAAACTAGAAGTTCTACAGGCCATTCAGAGAAAGGCTTTCAAATATGAAGGAAAATCCATTTAAATAATGCAAGACTACTCCACATCAATATCTGATGGGGAAATGGCGGGGGGGGGGGGGGGGGCTTAGGCTAGGAGTTGAGGTAAGGGTTGGGGTTTGTAATAGGGCTTCTTAGGAATTCCTCTTTAAAGAATTACACCCTCTTGTGCACAAAACCAATTAGAATCAAATAATAGTTTATTTAGGGTGCTAGGGAAAGGAAATCAAGAGAGAAATCCTTGGACTTCTTCACATGGGGAGAAGGCATAGCACAGAGGCATGGTTCTGAGATACCTATCTCCTATAGAGGACTGATGGGGTCTTTTATAGAGGATCTGACTGTGGAAAGTTCCCTTATTGGGGGAGGACCATCCCCCAGGAGTGGTGGCGGGGGGAGTTGGGTGAGGGGTGGCTGCGGATCTCTCAAGCCATCTCTCTGCTCCTCAGACCACAAAGGCAGCAGCCACACCTAATCTTATCTCCCCAGGGGTGGGGGAGACTGGAATGAAGGGTGGTGGCCCTGGAGCTAGCTCAGTCCAGATCCAGTGCCACTTTTCTCTTTAAGTTTGTTTGTCCTTTGGTTTAGTTTCTCAAGGAGAAGGTTCTTTGATGTACCCCAGAAGTGGGTGCTAGGCCAATAAGAAATAGAAAAAGGAGGAGGGAATGGAACAAGGTGTTCTGAAGAATAATGGGCCTCTGGATGAAGCCCAGTCTCCCCTATCCTTTAAACCTATGCTTAACAATTCAGAACAAAAGATGGTTGAAGACTCTGGAATACTTTTGGAAACACCAACAACCTGAAGCTGTAATTTGGCTCTTGAACACCCCAAACAATAGAAATGCAGGAGGAATGAATAAATGCAGCAGGCAAGAACACGAACAGAATAACAGCAGATATACCAGTAAGACTTTTTCTTATAATGTATACAAGAAGACAGGGGTAAACTGGAAATCTGGTAGAGGTAATAGTAACGAGACAGACAATGGGTATTATGGATAAAAACCTGATGACACCCTGCCTAAAAGAATGCTTCTTTTATGGAACTACATTACAACATGGAAGGATACATAAAAAAGGGAGGGGGCAGGGCCATAGAGAAAATGTGCCAGGGTTAAGTCAAGGGGTAGCAATGATGGGAATGTGACCTCTGTGGTGTGGGAAAGAGAAGCAACTACAGGGGAGCTGATGAGGGAGAAGAGGAAAGATGAAAATCCAGGAGGAGAGAAAGGAGTTCTTACTTTGGAGGGATGAGGCAGGTACACTGAAAAATGCCCCTATGAGTGAAGAGAGATGGTCAGGACAAGAGAATCTTACACTGGGGCATTTTAGTGCTCAAAAAGGATACTGGTCCTGGGGTGTAGTACAGGGAATTGGACCCAACAGGACAAGTGGTACCTGGAGGAGTGGGAGAATGTGGACACAGGGAAGGGATTTCCAGGCAAATGTTAAAAATAAAAGGTCAGTAAGATCAGGTACAGATCAATGATGAGCTGAATAATCAGGGATGTGGGGGGAAGGGACCCTATCATGGGGCAGTGTCCTCTCTGACATCTGTAATAATTGGTGTTGTTATGGAAATGAGGTACAATGCAAAAGTAGAATCTGTGGGGAAAACCCTATAAGGCAGTGACGGGGGTACCTAGGGAAGAGAGCCTAGAATGGATACCTTGGGAGATTTGATAGCATAAACAATTCAGAGAAAAGAAGAAAATGAACAATTATAAGGGTCATGAATTAGAGAATGTTGGTCAATGGGTAATGAAAAGATTGAGAAAAATCCTTTTTGAAAAAGGGCACAAAAGTTCAATTTAAAAAATAAGCAATAGGACTAGAAGGGGAGGAAAAGAAAGAAGAAAGTCAAACAAGAAGAGGGAATCAGATGTGAGAGAAAGAGTCAGTAGGAACAGGGCCACTTGTAAAAAAAATGAAAGCAAAGTAACTGAAGGAACATAATATTGTGTTTAGAGGAGAAGAGGAAACTTGAAACTAAAAAGCTTCTGAACAGACAACATTAATGCATGGAAGAGAAAAAGGGAAGTAGTCAGATGAGAATAAAAGAACTATCAAATTTCTTTGATAAGGATTTGATATCTGATATATGGAAACAATGAAGAAATATGTATATATGTCTACACATACACCTATACATGACTCATAGACAAATGATCAAAGGATATGAACAATTCTCAAATCACTTGCAAAGTATTCACAACTACATGAAAAATGCTCCAAATTACTAATAACAAGAGAAATGTAAACAAACAAACAAAAACAACCTTGAGGTTTCATCCCATTCCTTGCAAATTGACAAAAATGACCCCCAAAATGGCTACCATCCATGTTGTGAAGGTTGTGGAAATATAGGAACATTAATACATTGTTGGTGGAACTGTGAAATGGTCCAAAGGTTTTCCAGTTAGGCAAACCCCAACTAAAATGTCCATACCCTTTGCACAAGAGCCTCTGTTACTGAGCTTATATCCCACAAAAGCCATCAATTAAAAAATCTGCATATACTCTAAAATGTTTATACCTGTACTTGTTGTGATCACTCAAAATCAGTAACAAAGTAGATGCTCTTCCATTGGGGAATGGACAAACCGATTGTATTCAATGAATATAATGTGATCTTACTGCACTGTAAGAAATAATGTGTGTGACAAATACAGAGAAACATGGAATGATCTATCGCAACTTAAGCAGAGCTAAGTCAACAGAGCCAAGAAAACCAAATACACAGGAACTATGATGATGGAAATGAAAAGACCAACCACAAACCCCAAATCAAAAACAAATATACCGAAATCCTACAGAGCCAGAGCGAATGAAATGGAGAGATCAGCAAACAGTCTTGAGCAGCCCTCATATAGGTAGGACCCCCAGGTATTGCACATCACACCTGTTGTCAGAATTTCTCAATGTATGACAAGTTGTGCTTGCTTTTTACATTTTTCCCTCTCCCCCTAATATAATTTGTCATATGAGATGATTCTCTAGCAAGGGGAAGGGGAAGTGGGACACGTGGCATACTGGGGTGATGAGAAAAACCAGAAAGTATCCATGGAAATATTTTTTTAAAAGAAAAGCAAAGGTTTGGTATTCAAAGAGTGGCTTTCCTCAGAAGACATCAAGGCACAGGACTAATTAAGCAACTTAATTAACCAACAGATTAATAAAGGGAATAGAATGGATATGCAAACAAATAAACAGCTTTCCTTCACACTGTCTCTGGGCTATGGACTCCAAAACTATGCAGATGTGTGTGTGCATGCATGCACACACACACATATACACAGACTGTAGATATACTGACCCAGTGGAATGATAAATACAAACTAACACGCTAATGTCACTGTGGAGAAAGGAATGTTGGCCAGCTTGAGATCTTTCAGTATGAGTCCTGAGACAGCAATGGCTCTGTTTGTGGCAAACAGTAGAGACTTGAGAGACTTTAGGTCTGCTGAGAATTAAGGCAGTTTAGCCCGGGGGTGGGGGGTGGGGGGGGACACAAGATATGATTGGATGTGCCAGATCCACATGCTACATATATTTACATAATGTTCATTGCAGCAGCAACAATGATAAATAACCAATGATAAATGGTAAGTAGCATACATACAGTGCTTTAAGGTTTACAAATAATTAAAAATATCTTATTTTATATAAGATATATATATATATATTTCCTTTTCAGAGCTTGAAGGGAAGCCTCTGGTCATCTAATAATAATAATCTAATAGTGACCTCCCATGGATATAAAACCATGAGACTTGCCTAGCATTGTGCATATTCTCTCACGAGATCCTCTGGACAACCCTGAAAAGTGGGTGCTACTATTAGACCCTTTTTACAGATAAAGAAACTTAATCAGAGAATATTCAAGTGACTTACCCAGACCACATAGCTAGTATCTAAGGCGAGATTCAAGGTCAGGTCTTTCTGATGTCAAATTCAACATTCTGTCCACTCTGTCTTCTAGGTGTCTTCCCAATAACAGCAGAAGGTTAACCAGCCTTCAATCCAAAACCTCCAGTGAGGGGCACATACTCCTTCTCGAGGCAGTCCATTGCACTGATGGGGCTGTACTTGTTAAAAGTCTCCCCCTCAAATTAGAAGGGATACAGAAAGCTGGGAAACAATTTTTATGGCCAGTACTTCTGATAAAGGCCTCATTTTTAAAATATATAGGGAACTAAATCAAATTTATAAGAATCCAAGTCATTCCCCAATTGATAAATGGTCAAAGGATATGAACAGGCAGTTTTCTGATGAAGAAATCAAAACTATCTATTCCTATATGAAAAAATGGTCTAAATCACTACTGATTAGAGAGATGCAAATTAAAACAACTCTGAGGTACCACTTGACACCTATCAGATTGGCTAATGTGACAAAAAAGGAAAATAGTAAATGTTGGAGAATCTGTGGAAAAATTGGAACACTAATGCATTGTTGGTGGAGCTGTGAACCGATCCAACCATTCTGAAGAGCAATTTAGAATTATGCCCAAAGAGCTATAAAGCTGTGCATACCCTTTGACCTAGCAATACCACTTTTGGATCTTTTTCCCAAAGAGATCATGGAAAAGGGAAAAGAATCCACATGTACAAAAATATTTATAGCTGCTCTTTTTATGGTGGCAAAGAATTGGAAGTTGAGGGGATGTCCATTAATTGGGGAATGGCTAGACAAGTTGTGGTATGTGAAGGTAATGGAATACTATTGTGCTGTAAGAAACAATGAGCAGGAGGAGTTCAGAGAAACCTAGAGGGATTTGCATGGACTGATGATGAGTGAGATGATCAATTGTGTGTTGATCAATTGTGATAGACTAGATTCTTCTCACCAATCCAACAGTACAAGAAAGTTCCAAAGGATTCATGATGGAAAAGGCTCTCCAAATCCAGGGGAAAAAAAGAAACTGTGGAATATGGACGCTGATTGTACCATACTAATTCTTTTGTTTTTGGTGTTGTTGTTTTTCTTTTTTGAGGTTTTTCCTTTTTGCTCTGATTCTTCTCATATAACATGACTAATACAGAAATATGTTTAATGTTATATATATGTATGTATGTATGTATGTATGTATGTATGTATGTATGTATGTATATAACCTATATCAGATTGCCTGCTGTCTAGGGGAGGGGGGAGAGAGGGGAGGGAGGGAGAAAATTTGAAATTGGAAATCTTATCTAAACAAATGTTGAAAACTAAAATAAATAAATTTTTAACAAAGGAAAAAAGAAATTACTTCTATACAATTAAAAAGTCTCCCCCTCCCCAAAACACACATATACATATACACACAAAAGCTCATATATACACATGTACACACACAAATACATATGGATAGGTGCAAATACATATACACATATAGATACACACAAATGCACACACATACATATGGATACACACAAATGCACACAAATATGTGTCTTCCTAAACCAGTGCAAGCCAACTCCCCTCCCTCTTTCAGGCAATCATAAGACCAACCTTGAAAAATTTGTCAAATCCACCAAACTCAGCTGGAGAGTTCTCCAGCTAGTCTGACAAGGCTCAGAGATGGGGGACAAAAGGCTTTGGTCTCCAAAGGTTTCAGATCAAAAAGCAAAAATTTTCCTCTAGAATTTTTCAATAGCAAAGCAGCCCTGACCTCCATTTTACTCATGTGCTTATGTGATTCCTTCTGCTTGACTAAAATAAAGAGCAAGGACCTTTATTTTTTGAAGTGGAATAAAGGATGAGTATCTTATTCTTTTGTCCTTACCTGCAAGATTCCAAGAAAAGCAAGCTAGAAAGTCCAAACAAAAACATGCAAGCTGGAATGGTACCAAGTCATAAATAATCCTCCAGTTTGTATGAATTCAAAGTATCGTGGAAAATACAACTTACCTACGTCTGTCTTTTGTTTCTTCCAAAGCAAACCTTACCTTCTAATGTGGTTGTCACTTTCCCCCCACAAATAGATTACCTGGTATAATGATTTATTTTTTCTTCCCCAGGGATGTTACAGAGGGAAAATGAAGAAAACAAGTGGGCAAAACATGCAAAAATAATGAAGTTAGCATTCATTGTACAGAGACAATCTGGAAAATTCATTGAATTCCACAGCAATGTTGTTCCTGCATTTTTTGAACTGATAAGGGTTTTGTGCAGATGTTTTTTATTTGCTTTTGTTTTGTAATTGTTTAGTAGGTACCTTGAAAAAGCAGTGCAACTTAGCAGAGAGAGTGGTAGACTTGAAATCAAACTGATTGTCGCAAGGCAAGTCAATAAAAATCTCTGAGCCTCAGTTTCCCCATCAATGAAATGGGCACAAAAGTGGAGAAGAAACTCCCTCATGTAATTTTTGTAAAACCCAGATAAGACAATGTATATGAAGTTGGGTTATTTTTACATGCTATTATTCCATTAATTTTCCATCCTGGGATGGAGGTGATCCTGGACATCTGAATAATCTTCCATGGACATTTTTTAGAAGGTCTTGCCAACGTGAAAAAAATGTTGACTGTAGGGATGACAAGGATTGCGAATACAGTACTGACCAAGCTAAGTCGAGGGAAACTCATGATTATAACTGATCAAGGCAGTGTCTTTTATCATGTTTGGTGTTATTTGTCCTTCATTCTTAAAGAGGACCATGACATCGGCAGGTGATGTCATGACTTGCCATGAATTGGATTTAAGTGAGGGAGGGCTGTGCAAGGTCACCAGCTTCACTCTCTCCTCAGAGCCATCTGGGTCCGGGGACAAAAATACACATCAGGATGAATGGAGGTGGTCCTGGATGTTTAAGGCAACTGGGGTTAAGTGCCTTGCTCAGGGTCACACAGCTAGTAAGTGTCTGAGGTAAAATTTGAACTCAGGTCCTCCCAAGTTCAGGGCCAGTGTTCTTCCCACCTAGCTGCCCCCTTTATCATGTTTAGCAGCTCATCAAAGAGCTTCTCAAAGATGAAGGAAGGGGGGCAGCTAGATGGCTCGGTGGATAGAGCACCGGCCCTGGAGTCAGGAGTACCTGAGTTCAAATCCAGCCTCAGACACTTAACACTTACTAGCTGTGTGACCCTGGGCAAGTCACTTAACCCCAATTGCCTCACTAAAAAAAAAAAAAAGAGATGAAGGAAGGGGCTTCAATCTGTACCTTAGGAGGGAATAGGCACACCCATGAAATGAGTATTGATGAAAGCCTCTGTGGATAGTGATGGCATGGATGCCAGCAGAACAATAAGGGCAGAAGTCAATGTAGAAGACATATTTACTTCTCTAACCTTATTCTTAAGGCAAGGGAGATGATAAGGAATCTTCAACAATCCATTAAGCCCTCCTTTCTTTTCAACATAAGATTAGATAGAAAGCAATCCATTTAGAAGCAAAGCCATTGCTAAAGGAAACTTGGAGTTATTTTACTAGGGTGCCCAATACTTTAAAAACTGGCCTTTGAGTGAGGTCAAGGGTTGGGAGCAAGCAAGTCATGGGAGCAAACAAGTCATGCTCATGCCTATGTGTTGTCAAGCCACTTGTCCTTTACAAGGTTTTCTGAGCAGCGACATCTAAAAACCAGTTCATCAATTTTTGGTGCCCAAGTGAGTGAGACAGAAGACTAGTTCACTGATCCCACAATGGGAAGGAAATGAAAGAAAAACATACCCTTTGCGATTTTCTCCAAGATAAAACCATGGTGATGCAATGAGGCCCCTCAAAGTCTGGGGAAAACATTCCAAAAGCAAGAGGGGATGATCGTGGGAGTATCTGGAACTGAGCAGTGAGTGCCTGGCACCTGTGCTTCATTTGTGTTAAAATGGGGAGTATAGGACTGCTCATTCAGGGGGTAAGGAGGAAACCACAATATTCCCAGGTGGAGTGATCAAATTGTGAGCCCATTCTAAAGTTCTGATGGATTGAATTCAAAGAAGATAGGACCAAGGAATAGGGCCAAACCTCAAAGTGTGTACAAGAGGAGCAAAGGATGCCATGCAGGGGCAAGGAAAGAAGGACTGGCTTTCCCCAAATGACATTCCTTCTCACTGATTACTGAGATGGGGCCTAAAGTAAACAATTGCCCTTGGAGAAGGACATCCACACTACAGTATAAGTGGCTGGTGTGATTTATTTGGCTGATACCAGGAAGGCACAGGCTATACCAGGACAGGGAGGGGACTCCAAGGACCAGACACGGATCCCCAAAAGAAAGATGGAAATAAATATCTTCTGTGCCTTTATGTTGCTTATGACAGATGAGGCTGTTGGCAATTCTATTGGATAGGTCTCCCTGAGGGATCTATAGAGGGTGTAACATGACTAGAGGTCTTCAAGAAACGCTCAGTGATCATTCACCAGAAATGTTAGCATTCCAGTGGAGGTATGACCTGGTGGTACCTGCCGTCTCTTTTCCCTCTAAGATCCTGAGAAAACTCAACAGTTAGTCAATAAACATTTAGTAAGTGCCTATAATGGGTCAAGCTCTGTGCTAAGAGCTGAGGGTGCAAAGAAAGGCAAACAATAAAACTTGCTTAGAAAGATCCCAGGGTCTAGTGGTTAAAAACAGCATGCAAATAATCATATGCAAAAAAGATAAATACAGCATAAATTGAAGATAACCAGTCAAGGTAAGGCACTAAAATTAAGAGAGATCCAGGAAATATTTTTCCTGTCAAAAGTGGAATTTTAGCTGGGACTTAAAGGAAGCTTTGAGGCAGAGATGAAGCAGGAGAGCATTGTAGGCATGGGAACAGCCAGTACAAATGCCCAGGGCTCAGGAGATCAAGGGTTGTATTGGTGGAACAGCAGGATCAATGGCATTAGATGGTGAGTGTGTGTCAGGGAATTCAGTCTAATAAGAATCAAAGGCAGAAGGCAGCTGATGAAGAGCTTTGAATTCCAAACAGAGGATATGAGATTTGATCCTAGAGGTCATAGTTACTCATGTAACTTTGGTCATTTTTGTAATTGAATGGACGATGAACTGGATTGGGGACAGATGTGTGGCAGACAGATCTACCAACAGGCTAGTTCGATACTCAAGACATGGAGTGATAAGGGCTTGCACCAGAGTGAAGTGCTCAAAGGAGGAAATGGGGCATATGGGAGAGACATTACAAAACTAACTTGATGAGCTTTGGAACAGATTGGACATGGAGGGGGGCGGGGGGGGGCAGGCACCATGGAGGACACCTAAGTTTCTAGCCAGGAAATCGAAGTGTTTGGAAGCACTTGCCAATGATAGGCAAGCTCAAAAGTGGAGAGGATTTGAAAGCTGAGTACAGTTTTGGACATTTTGCATTTAAGATATCTACAGAATGTCCAGCTCAAAATGTCTAATAGGCAGCTGGAGATTCAGGAGATCAACAGAGATGTTAAGGCAGAATAAGTAGCCTTAAGAATCATCATGGGAGCTGACAAGATCACCCAGTGAAATGGGGAAAAGAGAAGAGAAACAAGGATAGATTCTTTTGAAGTACCAATAGGCAGAAGCAGGACCTCAATGAACATTTAGTAAAGGAGCCTGAGGAGTGGTCAGTAAGATAGGAAAAGCATAAGGGAGAAGCACCTCCAAAAGCCAAAGAGAAGAGCATATCAAGAAGAGGGAGTTGAAGTGTCAAAAGCTGAAGAGAGGTCAAGAAGCATGAGGATTAGTAAGAGGCCATTAGTAGGGGCAGCTAGGTGGCACAGTGGATGGAGCAATGGCCCTGGAGTCAGGAGGACCCAAGTTCAAATCCGGCCTCAGACACTTGCTAGTTGTGTGACTCTGGGCAAGTCCCTTAACCTGAACTGCCAAAGAAGGAGGAGGAGGAGGAGGAGGAAGTAGAAGAAGCCATTATATTTAGCAATTAGGAAATTATTAGTACTTTCAGAGGAAATAGTTTTAGTCAAAGGATAAGAACTGAAGCCAGGATCAAGAATTAGGCAGACCAAAGGGTATATGACTGCATACCCTTTGACCCAGCAATACCACTACTAGGTCTGTATACCAAATATATCATAGAAAATGGAAAAAGGACCCACAGGTACAAATATTTATAGCAGTTCTCTTTGTGGTGGTAAAGAATTGGAAATAGAGAGAATGCCCATCAATTGGGGAATGGCCGAATGTAATGGAATTCTATTGTGCTGTAAGAAATGATGAGCAGGCAGATTTCAGAGAAATGGACTGATGCTAAGTGAAGTGAGCAGAACCAAGAAAATATTGTACACAGTAACAGAAACATTGTGCAATAATCAACTGTGATAGACTTAGCTCTTCTCAGCAATACCACGATCCAAGACAATTCCAAAGACTCATGATGGAAAATGCTCTCCACATCCAGAAAAAAGAACTGTGGCTTCTGAATGCCAATTGAACCATACTGTTTCTAATTTTTTTTCTTTTTTGAGGTTTTTCCCTTTTGTTCTGATTCTTCTTTCACAACATGACTAATGCAGAAATATGTTTAATATGATTGTACACATATAACCTATATCAGATCGCTTTATGTCTTGGGGAGGGTGGAGGGAAAGGAGGGAGGGAGAAAAATTTGGAACTAGAAATCTTATAAAAATGAATGTTTAAAACTACCTTTACATGTAATTGGAAAATAGTAAAATACTTTTATGACTAAAAAAAAAGAATGATGCAGAGCCTGAGAAGAAAGAAAGTGGAGGGTCATTGTTGACAGTCTTCTCCAGGAGTTTAGCCACAAAAGGCAAAGGCAGGAGAGATGTGGGATAATAGCTGGGGGGGGGGGAGGGGCTGTATGCATCAAGTGAGTTTGGGCTTGGCTTTTCTGAGGATGTGGAAGACAAGAGAATGTTTGTAGGCAGTTTAGAAGCAGCCAGTAGACAGAGAGAGATTAAAGATAAGTGATAGAGTGGGGATGACAGAAGAGGCAATCCTTTAGAAAAAACAACATGGAATGGGATCACTAATGGGTTCACCATAGTCAACAAATCTCTACCTTTGCCTCGTTTTGGTTTTCTTTAAAACACAATGTGCATGAGGTATGCAGCAGAAACAAAAATCCTGCTAGGTACAGTAGGCCTGTTGCCTTCTTCTCCCATACCTAAGCCAGGCTAAGAAGGCTTAGAAGGTGAGACAGTACAAGAAGGAAGTGGAAGATGGAGTAAACTATGGATTCCTCTTCCCCAAGTTTGGTACCACCATCCCAATGTTGTCTCATGGGGCAGAGAGGACAATTCAGAAAAGATTTCTTGTTTAGCACTAATCCATGGGGGACTTTGGTGGTGGCTAAGGTATTAGAAGATGCAATGGAGCCATTGTGGTCCAGAGAAAGCCACTGAAATCAAAGAGGAGGAAGAGAACTAGCTAGTCTGAGGAAAGGAAGGTCAAAATGGGTTTGGGATTAGAATTGATAATATCATGGAGTATAAGGAGAGCTTTGCTCACCAGAAACCATGAAAGGGAACTCCTGAGCCTCCTAAGGCTCAAAATAGGTAGCTTGAGGAGAAAATCCCACTGTGACTGGAAATATTTGAGAAACAGCATCCCAAGTGCTAACTGCCCAGCAATCCAAATTCTGAGTAGTGACTGTGCTGCAGCCTTCCCCCACATCCAGAAGTGAGAGAGGTTCCAGCCCTAAGATTCTAGATTCTGATTGTTGACCATTTATCTTCCTTGTCTTTGACCACCCAGACACTTTCCCACCATCTCCCATGCTGCCAGTCCATCATCCTCCTCGTTATTCCTCTCCCCACACTTGAACTTATATGTGGCTTGTCTGTCTTAGAACATGGGGTCAAACTCAAATAGAAACATTCTGGGGGGGGGGGCGTCACATATTAACCAAGAAAGCCACTAATTAACATTATCTAAATTATCTTGTGTTTTTATTTTGAGCTCACTAGGGAGTTTTGTGGGCTGTTGGACCCAACAAGTTCAACACTTTGGCTTCCTGTAAGAACTGTTTTTACTTTTGTATGTCTATACCTGAACTTAAAGCAGTGCCTCTTTCATAGCCAAGTGTTTAATAACTGTGTTTTCATTCTTTCATTCATTGGGTAAAAGTACCAATAGTATCAATAGTCTTCTGGGCAGCTAGGTAGTGCATTGGATAAAGCACGGGTCCTGGATTCAGGAGGACCTGAGTTCAAATTCAGCCTCAGACACTTGACACTTACTAGCTGTGTGACCTTGAGAAAGTCAATTACCTCTCATTACCCTGAAAAGTTTTCCAAGAGAATTAGATACATTAATGACACTAGATCCACATCCACTGACTTCATTCTCCATAGCCTCTCCATGGTGTAGATGTGTCCCTAGTCTCTCTTTTGGGAAGTCTAGCATATGGTCCATCCAACTGCTCCAAGAAGGCTTTGGCTGTGTCCCAGGTGACAAACTTTGGCAAATGTCTATCATCAGCCCATCACCCTATGGAAAGACTCATCACCATGAACTTGGCCATCAAGTGCTAAATCTCTTTTGGCCACAAGAATTCATGAAGAGTCATCAGATCTTAGCGGATAAAGAATTGGTCTTAGAGTCAGAAAGATTGAGTTCTGCTTCAGACACAATACTGACTGTGTGACTTTGACCAAGTCATTTAACTTCACTTGTTACAGGGACTTAAGTTGAAGTAGCAGAGCAAATGCTGAACTGAAAAAGGGGATTTCCTCACAGAGATTTCCCATATGCCGCTGAAAGCACAGGTGTCCCATACTTATACTCATCCCCCACCCCTAAGAAAATCCTTGTGAACATAATCAAAGGAAGGTAACATAGTAGGACTGGATTTGGGACGGTGTGTGCAAGAGGAGGATCCATATGGAAATGGCACCCCCAAATTGAAGCAATCTACCCACAGGGGTCTCCAATATGCCAATGGGCCCAGGGTGACATCTGGATCATTTCAGTTCTCAATTCCTCTACACTATGTCATCCCACATGGCTCTTGCTCCTGCTCTCCTCCCATCAGTCATGGGATCCACAGTATGACCTTTGGGGCAAATAACAATGTGTGTGTGCATGTGTGTGCATTCATGTGTGTGTGCATGCATGTACATGTGTGTGCATGTGTAAACATCAGGGGGTCCTTTGCTGTCCCACAGCCTCACACCTAACAAGCTCCTCTTATAATTATGCATCTTTTGGATGTATTTTATATCATCATCATGTCAACAGAGAAGCTAAGACTAATCTCTTCTCCTCTACCAATTCTGAGGGAGTTGTCAGAGAAAAGGCCCAACATTGCAGGGCACAATTATCCTTCCTGTCACTGAGTCCACAAGCTCAGAGTCATCCTTGACTCTTCCCTACCTCTCATCCCCCCAAACAAATCAGTTGCCAAGGTTAGTTTTTTGTTTGTTTGTTTGTTTTTTGTTTTTGCAGGGCAATTGGGGGTTAAATGGCTTGCCCAGGGTCACACAGCTAGTAAGGTCAAGGGTCCTCCTGAATCCATGGTCAGTACTTTATCCACCCAAGGTTGTTTTGTAATCATTGTTATGGCTGCCCAGCATTTCTCAACTGTCTTCATCTCTTTTCTCACATGGCCACCAGACTAGTTCAGGCCCTTGTTAGCTCTCTCTTGGACCATTGTAATAGTCTCCTAATTTGACTAATTTTCCAGTGGAGCCATCCAGCTGCCATCCTTCCCTAAGCACAGATCTTATTATATGAGACTATTCCCCAGGCTTAGAATTCAATAAGCATTGATCAGCTCAACACAGACAGGACCTTTGCTGCGTGCCAAGAAATGAAAGACAAAAATGAAAAAGCCCACACCCTAAAGGAGCTTCCATTTGAATGAGGGAGAAAATGTGTACATAGGAAGTGAAATACAAAATTACTAAGAAGGAACACCTGATGAGTGTGGCCAGAAAGAGGGCAGCATCCCAGGGCAGGCACTTTGAAGTTTAATCCCTTTTAGTAGAATTTCCTCCATTGCTTTCTTGAATGTAGACAACCAACTAAAAAATAAACCAAACCTGGATTTGTAGCATTTTCCAATTTCAGAGGTGTAAGTTCTCACATAGAAAACTGACCAATTGACTCAAGAGCTGGTTCAAGCTGGCTCTAGCATACCGCTAAGCACATCTCTAATTCCAGATAGCCCAGGAGCCTCAAGACCAAGCAAGTCTGAGAAAGCTCATTTCTTTGAACTAAGATTCAATGATTAAGGAAACAACAGAATTTAGAAAACATTAAGACATAAAATCTGTTATGGCATGGGCAGAGATGCCCATACCCAACTACAATGGAGCTGAAATGCACTGAAATGACACAGGTTTAAAGTCCTGAAGTTTTCATTCCAAAGAGACCCTGACAACCCACTGTTTCTCTTCATTGACTTATTCAAATGAGTTCCTGCCATTCCTCAGCTTATCAAAAGCAGAACAGCTCTTTCTCCAATATACAGAATCAGAGAACAGAAGACACTGAATTCTGGAACAAGAAAGGACCTCAGTGGTATTGGTTCCAGTCCATAAAAAAGAAAGAATCCCCACTGGGACACATTCAACAAATGTTCATCAGCCTCCGCTTATAGACCTCCAAGGAGGAACCCACCCTGCCTCCACCTGGGGACAGCTTTTATTGTTAGGAAACTTGCCTATATCAAACCAAATATGACCTCTGCAACTGGCATTCATGATCACTGTCTCTTCTATCTGGAGCCAAGCAGGAGTATAGTCCCTTCTCCAAATAGCAGCCATTCAAACACTGGCCTCCTATCCACCCTCCCAGTCCATCCTAGTCTCCCCTTCTTAAGGCTCACCAACCTCAGTTCTTCCAACAATCCTCCAACATGATCCCAAGACCTTGCCTTATCCTGGATATCTTCTGGATGCCTGCCTACTTCTCAGAATCTTTCCTAAGCCTGCCCCTCACCTACAGGGAAAGGAGCTCATGCCATGGGATTGCTCCCATCATCTCTACTTAAAAGGTCTTTCTTAAAGAACTAGGGGATGTGATCATTTCCCACAGGTCTTTGCATCATTGTTAGCTCATCTATAAGCTGTGCTAATGCTAGCAATCAGCCACATAGCTGCTTCTTAGGGCAGCCAGGTGTGGAAATGCTCATACCCAAGTGGAATCTATAAGAAGATAAGTGGACCACTGGTAATTATCCAGCTAAATAAGTTTCCCTCAAGATATTTCACTTGGGCTAGGAATTCAGTTGCACACAGTACATGTTTACATAATATCCTCTCACTAGGATTAGGAAGAGGGAATCCTTCACACCTCCACACTAGTCTGACTAAAAGGGGGACAATACTTGAGAATCTGCCAAAGGGGTTCAAGGTGTTAAGGGTTGTGCAAGCCCAATACAATGACAACAGACCATCTGTTCTCCAAGCAGCAGGGTAACAAAGTGGCAAGGTCTTCAGCAGCTGGGCCCCAGGGCCCCAACTTTCTCAGCAGCAAAAATAACTAGATAGGGGGCAGCTAGGTGGTACACTGGATAAAGCACTGGCCCTGGATTCAGGAGGACCTGAGTTCAAATCTGGCCTCAGACACTTGACACTTACTAGCTGTGTGACTATGGTCAAGTCACGTAACCCTCATTGCCCCCCAGAAAAAAAAAATAATAACCTGATAATTCTCCCACTGTCATGATCTATGTTCCCATAAAGAGCACCTCCCCTCCCCACTCACAACAGACCCTCCTCACCCCCCAAAATCCCAGATCTTTGGACAAAATAGCTTTAGGTACTTTGCAGACTTTTACCATTTTGCCCTGTGAGTCTTAATCTGAAAGTTCTAAGATCACTTGTGGCCCTGGTGGCTTAAACCACAGAGGGAAGAAGCAAGATAGGAAATCTCTAAAACAAGGCTTGCCATACTGAGGCGGCCAATGTTGATACTGGCCTCATCTAGCAATAATCTGAGTTGACGGCCCTCATCCAACAAAAGACAGAGGACAAACAAACACCAAATCAGGGCAGGTAGCTTTCTCACCAACCTGCCATTGTTCTCATTTTCAAGAGCAGCTGTTAACCTTTCTTCACTGCGTTGTCACAGAGAGGCTCAAGTTCAGTTTCCCAGACTTCACCAAGGGGTGGCATCTTTTTTTCCTATTGTCTTCTTGCAAAATGCTCCCTACTCATACTTAGCAAAGGGATGAGACCTCAAACTGCTTTCCTATTTCCAAACAGGAACTGTTCAGGAAATGGAACTGACAGCAGAGTCTTAGGGGGAAACTTTGCATGGGGTGTGTGGTGGTTGTTCTGATTTTTGTTTTTTCTTTAAGTTGAGATTGCAATTAGAAAGTGATGTAAGGCTATTTATTGCTGAGGTGGAGGTGGAAAGAGCTATAAATAGAACAAAGAAGAAAGCATTCAATGGAAGGAAAAGAGTCCCCAGGAAGCAAGTGATGGAGGGAATTGACATTGAAGGGGCCCCAGGAGCCAATCCCAGGAGATGGGTGGATGCCCTGGAAAGGATTTTTTTTTATTTTGAACAGGCTAAGGACAGAATTTCATATGATAAGAAGTCTGGAATACACTGGGATCTACACTGGCCAAACCTACACCAACGGGATCTTGGAAGTGGCTAAGAAAGTAAACATGACTAGGCTAATTAACTCATCTTAAACGTTTCTCTCAGCTGGGGAAAGGGGTGTCTAGAGGTTTCATCAGGGCTGCACTACCTTTGTCATTCTGCCCCTGACCTTGGAAAGCTCCTAGATTAGTTATGAGTAATGGCCACATTATCTACTTAGCATCAACATCACCCAAACTTCAAATGCTTAGGTCATCTTTCAGGAAGAATTTCATTTTTGATATAAAAAAAGACATTAAGAATGAAATTCTTGTTCCACCAGGCTGTTCCAAATATTGTTGGAACCTTCTCTGTGAAAAAAATAAAACATCCATAAACGTACTTTTATGTGAATCACATTAGATAATGACAATTCTCTTAGGAGAAATCGATGCCATCTCACACAATTTTCCCCCACAATTAAACACATCTTGGATCATGCAATTCAATTGCAGCTTGAAGCAGTTTGTCTCTCTAGCTCTTTTCTCAGTCAGTAGAGTCCTCAGCCACAAGTACATGGACCAGATGGTGGTCTAATTGTGGGCCCCCAAAGTGAGGCTGCCTTACTTCCCATGAAGGTTTGGAGACAAGAAAGATCATCAGAGGTTCTTTAGTTACAGATGTGGCTGGCTTAATTAAGACTGGAAGGCTGCTTAAGAGTACATTGGGACCTAAGTTCCAACCAGTAATCAATGGAATGAAGAGCATGTTAGATGATTTCCCACAGTCTGTTTCACCTTTGCAATTATATCAAAAAAGAAGCAGTAAGAAGCACAGTTTACCTCATTTTGTATAATGTCATTCTCATAAGAAAATAAGTGCCTGGAGTCTTGTGTTTGGTCAGACTCCATAGCTAGATTATTTGGGTCAGTTCTAGAAGCACAGTGACAAGCCTTGGGGTGAGAAGGCAGTGAATGTTTCCAAAATTATATCCTATATGAATCTATTACAGGAAATCTTAGTTCCCAGAGGCTGGAGAAAGCAGGAGGCTGGGAGCTGATTTGAAGGCTTCAAGTTGGAGATGATAGGCATGTTCTATCTGGCACCAGAATAAAGAGCTAGCAAGGTTTAGCAAAGTTCCGGTTGGCCTGGTTTCAGAAAAAAACAAAAAAACAAACAAAAATTTCCTAACAGTGAGAACTACCACCCAGTGGACTGAGCTGCCTTGAAGGGGATGGCTTCCACATTCAGCCTCAGACTCCAATAAGCTGTGTGATCCTAGGCAGGTCACTTAACCCTCTTTGCCTCAGTTTCCTTATTTGTAAAATGAGCTGGAGAAGGAAATGAAAAACTACTCCAGTATGTTTGATCTTTGTCACAAACACACACACACACACACACACACACACACACACACACACACACCCCAAATGGGGTCAAAAAAAATTGGATATGACTGAAATAATTAAACACAATACATGACAGGTGGGGTTGTGAACTGGTCTAACCATTCCATAGCACAATACAGAACTGTGCCAAAAGGGTTATCAAACTGGGCATACCCTTTGACCTAGATGGACTGGCTATGTTGTTTGAATGCCAAATGTATGTTCACCTAAAAGAATATTTTATGGAGATCTCACGCAAAGCAAGTACTTACATGGAGGTCAGAAGAAGTGATACAGGGACACTCTCAAGGTTGCTCTGAAGAACTTTGGAATTTATTGAAAGACATGTGTGGCACTGAAAAAAAGACCACTCAGCATGACATGTCCAAATGTGCAAAGAAGAATTGCAGCAGCTCCAAAGAAATGTGAGATGCACAAATGTAGAGACTTTCCACCCCAAATGTTCATGTGGACGACTTGTGCTCTAGTCTTCCCACCTCATACTAGTCTAATGAGCCAGTCAGGCATGCTATACTTTGACCCCAAGATGGTGATGTCATTTCATTCCTCTTTGAGGACAAAGGACAACAACTACCATCCAAAAGACATCAAAGAAAAAGGAAAAGGAACCTATTTGTACCAAAAAAAGTGAACAGCAGCTATTTTTGTGATTGCAAAGAACTATAAATTAAAGAAATGACCATCAGTTGGGGAATGGCTGAACAAGTTGTGGGATATGATCGTGATGGAATACTATTGTGCCATAAGAAATGATGAGGATGCTCTCAGAAAAACCTGGAAAGACTTATATGAACTGATGTTGAGTGAAATGAACAGAACCAGGAGAACATTGTACACAGTAACAGCAATATTGTAATGATGAACAACTGTGAAAGACTTCGCCATTCTGATCAATACAATGATCCAAGACAATTCCAAAGGACCAATGATGAAAAACGTTATACACCTCCAGAGAACTGATAAACTAAGTGCAGATTGAAGCATACTTTTTTTTTACTTTCTTTATTTTTTCTTCTTTGTGTATTGTGTTTGTGTGTTCATCTGCAATGTGTTCAAATATGTTTTTGCACTACTTCACATGTTTAATTGATATCGTATTGCTTGCCTTCTCAAGGGGTGGAAGAGTGGAGAAAAAGAGGAAGAGACTGGAAACTCAATTTTTTTTAAAATGAGTATTAAAAAATTTAATGTAATTGTTTTGTAAAATGTTTTAATATGCTTTAAAATGTTGCTCTGTTGAATGAAATGTTACTAAATGAAATACCATGAAAATTATTTAATGAAACAATAAAAATATATATTTTTAAAAGAAAGAGAAAAAGCCTGTGACACTTGCCCTGAGTCCCAAGCTTCCCTTCTCTCCTTCTTTATGTAAGACCAGGCTGGAAGGAGGTTACCCTCCATGGGTTTAGGAAATTTAGCTGTAACTGCCCCCCCCAAACAAGTGCCCCCAAATAAAGAACTCATATGTAGAGAACTTTTTCACTTAACTGCCAGGGAGTATAAAAGTTCCTATGGCACCAAAGAGTTGAAACCATTTGGCAGGAGGAGGAATTGTCCTGAATACAACCTGTTCAGGTGTGGTTATTTATCTGTGGGTCTAGCCATGTCCCTAGGGGGACACCTGAAGTACATGATGACATACACCTATTTATCAGCTGTTAACCTAATCCACATTTCTCTGTCACCAGAAGGTTCTTAGGCATGTCATTTTCTGCATTTAATTATTTAAGCCCCACCTCAGACTAGGCGGTCTTTCAGTCACTTTCTTTCCATCTTTCAGCTCTGATGTAGGACAGCCCTGTGACATTTGGTAAATCATTTCCTCTTTCTGAGCCTCAGTTGCTTTATCTGTAAAATGGGGACAACTATCCTTGCCCAACCTGCTTCATGGGTTTATCATGAGGAAGATGACGTGTCACACTTATGGGAGCTGTGATTGTCATGGTTACTTGTGTGTCATTTGGGCCCTTGCTTCATGTTCTGAAAGGAGCCTCTTCCTTTGCTCAGGTTCTACTCTGTGCAATGCCATCTGCCTAATGAGAGCTGCCCAGCTCAGCCCTCTAATGCACTCTTCGGGTAGTAGAAGTGGCAGAAGAGACTCCAGGATGCATGGAGTAAACATCTGGCAGGGGCATGGCCATGCTCCATCTGCACCCTCCATGTGGCCTCATGGGGAGAGTTCATTACCATGGGCCAGCTTTTAAAGCAGAACATTAATTTTCTCAGTTGCAGTAGGGAAGGTGATATTAATAACCTAACGTCCACCTCTCCCTGGTTTTTCTCTGCTTCTAGAAGGCAAGAAATAAAAGCTGCAGTTATTTCTCCTGCACGTGGTTGTGCATGTGTGAGCTCCTCCCGCATGGATGGGCATAGAGAGTTATTGGCTCCATGGCCCATATTTGTGGATGGGAAAAGTCCATCCATGACCACATGTAGACGTGCAAGGCTGGAGGTCTATGAAAACACACCCAATGCATTCTCATTTTCATCAAAATTGCTATTTACCTTTTTAATTTTTTACTTCTAATTTCCTTTCAAAGTAAGGAATCGTTTCTCTGAAGCCTGTTGGTTCCCTTCCCCGGTCCTGGCCTTAGGGGATGTCACTTTATTACCTTTCCAGGCCACACTTCAGAGGAATTAATTAATTGATGCTCTTAGTAGCTTCATCCTGACAAAAACATATGATGCTCAAATGTTAAACATGGAAGCTAAGATGAAACTGTCAGGAGGAGGCTGGAAGTGGTTATTAATATGGCTTGTGATAAATATCCACACGGCCTCACACTGCGTCTCGTCTGCTTTCATCTCAGAAAGTAGTTAATCTGATTGATGAAGATCCGCTCTCAGATTGTCTCCCATGCTGAGTTCAATAACTGCACTTTCCCTCCTCCTTTTTTGGCCCCCAACTCTCCCCCCCCAAAAAAGGCAAAGCAATGAAAGAAGCTCTCTAGGTGCTGATCAGAGAGGCCTGGTCCTTTCTCCTCCATTGTGCTAAAAAAGACACCCATCCAAAACATGGCTTGGGGCTCACGACATCCCCTTCCCATAGGGGCTGCACTTCATGGGGAAGAGGAGCAAGATCAGTCTCTTTTTGCGTCTCTGGCTACTTTGCAAGGGAGGCAAGATTCTGAGAAACCCTCAGCTCAGCTCTCTGCAGGCCCAGAAGAGTCAGCCCCCCTGGAGCACAACAGGAAGGGCTGTAAGATGCCCCAACTCATTTTCTCCCCTCCTCCACTCCCCAGATGCAGTAGAGATTGGCAAATCATCATTTTTATATTTCTGCTGCAGGATTAAACAGAGCTATGTGAATGGCTGCCAAGGGGTGCAAAGGCGGGAGTGTCTCCAAATTTGTTCCGGGAACATGAACATGCCTGCAGAGGAAGACGTCATTCACCCAGAAGCCCTGAAACCACTTCCATCTATCAATAGGACCAATAAAAAGTGACACCTAATCAATCTTGAACATTTCTCATTGACTGCCTTGTGACAAGGAATGTCTTCTGTACCCTGCCCTGGCTGGAAGGACAACTGCTCCATGACCCTCTTGTTGGTGGGTCCCTATGAATGCATCTTTCCAGCAGGAGCTCAGGGCTAGGGAAGCCTCCTCCGGTCCTATGCCCTCCTCGAGCTGGGCCCTGATGGGACATGTTGACACTGGCTCCTCTTCACAGTTAGGTAAGGAGACATCCCTTTAGCCTTGACCAACTGATCCATTGCTTGACTTCTGTCACTGGGACAAGATTTGTTGTTGTCATTGTCATCATTTTCATTGTTTTTGGTCCTGTCTGACTCTTTGTGACCCTACTTGGGGGATGTTCTTGGCAGAGATGCTGGGGCAGCTGGCCATTTCCTTCTCTAGCTCATTTTACATATGAGGAAACTGAGGCAAACAGGATTAAGTGACTTGCCCAGGGTCACATAGCTAGTAAGTCTCTGAGGCCAAATCTGAACTCAGATCTTCTTGATTCCAGGCCTATCTCTCTATTCACTGAACCTCGTACCTGCCCCTTATGGCAAGAAAAGAGAAATAATAGCAACACTTTATATGAGGCTTTAAGGTTTGCAAAGCATTGATAAATATCAGCTCATTTTATCCTCATAAAAACCCAGGGAGGTAGTTGCTATTATCATCTCTGTTTTTCAGATGAGGCAAGCTAATTCTTGCCCAGGATTACACAGCTAGTGTCTGAGGCCAGATTTGCACTCAGGTCTTCCTGACTCCACATGTAATGCCCTGTCCATTGTACAACCTAACAAACCTAACATGCAATGGGGCCCAAGTCAGTGCAACCTAGAGACCGAGACAACAAGGATGAATGGCAATATATGATTCTTCTGTTTCCCACTTGAGGCTCTAGGTCTTGGCTCCAGTACTTACTGCCTATATAACCTTGGGCAAATCATTTTCAATTGCCAGTCCTCATTTTCCTTATCAAGAGAGAGAGAGAGAGAGAGAGAGAGAGAGAGAGAGAGAACAAAAACAAAATCACTTTTAAAGTCCCTTCTATTCTAAATTTATATGATTCTAGGAGATACTAGGCACATTGGAGAGAGCACTGCACCTGACTCTGTGAGCTCCATGAAATTGTCACTTCTTCCTCAGGGCAGACCCCAACTCATCCATGCCTTCTCATTCAGGAAAACTTCTGTCAGGGACCCCACATAAGGTGTTCTCAGGGTAGTCACCCAAAATGGTGATAAACTGCCTCTAGCTGTCTTAATACCATGTGGTCACTGAATGCACACTCAAAGACAGTCAAAGACAGAAAGAAAGGCTTCACATATACCAAAATCTTTTGGCCACATCTTTTTTTTTTTTTTTTGTAGTAGCAGGGGAGAAGAAATAGAATTACCTAGTGACCCACTGATGTGGAAATGGCTGCTGGTGATATATGAATAGAATAGGCAGTGACTGGCAAGAAAGAAATGGCTAAACTGGAGAATTCAGAGCTACATGGCCAGACTTGTGTGGAGTGACATCAAATAAAACAAGCAGAACCAGAAGAATGCTGCACACAGAGCCCTGATAATGAAAATGAAAAAGAGGCTTCAATGAAGTTAAGGGATGAGGGGTTGGCCCCAGGGAAAAGAGGAGGAGCCAGCTCAGTGACCACCATGGTGGGTGGGGGTGGGAGTGGGGAACAAGCATTGACTAAGTGTCTCCTCTGTGTCAGGCATCTCATTAGATCCTTACGACAATACTGTAATGTAGGTGCTGTTATTACCACCATTTTGCAGTTGAGGAAACTGAAGCAGGCAGGCATTAAGTGACTTACCCAGGATTACATATGTAGTAAGTGTCTGAGGAAGGATTTGAACTCAGGTCATCTTCCCAACCCCAGCACTCTAGGAAGGAAGGGGACTAGTAGTGCACTAGGTTGCATAACTGTCCAGTTTTGTTTAACTGTTCATCTTTGTTAGATGGAATCAGGAAGACTTGGGTCCAGATCTACTAGATGTTTATGAAGTGTGTGGCCCTGGGCAAGTCTCTCAATTCTTCTGAGCCTCACTTTACTCCTTAGAATGAGGAGGTTGGGTTCAGTGGCCTCATGTCATATCCTGCCCCAAATTTCTTATTTTAGGACCCTAGGGGAGGGTTCATTGATTCTGGTGGTGGGATGGAGATGGGAGTTATCCAGAAATGACTGAAGGAAGGAGAGAGAGAGGATGTGGAGGAGGGGGGAGAAGGAGAGGGAGGAAGAAGAAGGAGGGAAAAGCAAGGAAGGAAGTACAGAGAAAGTGGGGGAGAGAGAGAGAGAGAGAGAGAGAGAGAGAGAGAGAGAGAGAGCGCACAGAGACCATTGATAAAACTTACTTTTTCAAATTAAAAATTAAATTTTCAGAGGCTGATCCTGCAGTGTGTGGGTGACCCAACTTTTTTCCCTTGCCCTCCCTGAACCTCCATCCTCCTTTCTTAGGCTCTACTGTCTTCAATAACATTGTTTAGACCACAGGTGATGTGCTGATCCCCACTGATGCCGCTCTCCCAATACATGGGTCCCACTGCTCTTTGGGGGCTCACTGATTCTTCAAAGATCACTGTATTCTGACACTGACAAAAAGATAAGTGTTTTTAATGGATAATAATAATAGATAAAGTAGAGAACTAATATTCATCTATAAAATATGTCACCAATGCTTGCTTCCATTTCTCAGGCTGGCCTCGTGAGCCCTGGAGAAGAAGTTACTATGGATCTGGAGAGAGAGTTGTCCATCATTAGCACTGAGAACTTTTATAGTAGTTTGGTGGCATCTATAGAACCTGAGTCTTAATGAAGTCCAGAGTTTGGCTGTGTGCTTGACCAAGGCCAAGTCCCATTTCTGAGCTAGATGAGACATCAAAGGCATCCAGTTGAAGCCATACCCAAGTGAATCCTTTCTACAGCCTCCTTGACATTTGCTTTATGATCTCCAGGGAGGAAAGGGAGGAGGGGGAAGAAGAAGGAAGGGGAGGAGCCCCCTTTTTCTACTTCACTAAGGGTACGAAGTTCTCCTTAACAGAATCTTTCAACAAGGAACACATATACACAGGACCTCACATTGTACACCCCTCCCTCTTAGGAAGATTTTCCTTATATCATGCCTTTTGTTTCCATGGGGTAGCAACACACTTTAAAAACAAATATATCTGCCCACAAAGCACGTGCCTTGAAAAGCATAGTTTCAATTAAGAATTTCTCTGCTGCTCTAATTTAAATGTTGAAAATGTTATTTCATCCTTTAGTTTCATCCTTTGGTGGCAGGGTAACCATTAGTGGATATCTGAGAAATTAAAAACTGGAGGAAAGTACCTTACTAATGTCTTTTTTTAATATTAAGACAATAAGTTTTGTTGTGTTAGGAAAGCCTTAAGTCCTTCCCAAAAAAGACAGCCATGTGACCTGTGGAAGCTTTTTTTCTAAATTCATGATTAGAGAGATGAAGAACAGGGCTTCATCATCCCACCAGGTAACCCTGAGTCTTGGAAATACAAGAGACACCTGTTTGTTGCCTCTGGCTATCAGTTTTGAAGTTTCTAAACACAAACACACACACACACACACACACACACACACACACACACACACACACACACACCCCCTCCCTCGAGCCCAATCTGCAAAATCAAATGCTGATAATTCAAGGATATGAACTTGGCAAATGGTAAAAGCACCCAGGATACCCTGCTTTCTCCCAGCAGACAGAGGAGGTTATTATTCATCATGATTTTCATTCACATTTCCAAACAAAAAGACAGCTGAAGATATATAGGAAAATGCAAACTGGCAGCATTTGTTATGTTGAATGAGCAGGCAAGAAGTGCTGGGTGCTGTGGAATCACTCACCCCAACTGGTAGCCCCCGGGGAACAATGAAAATGGGATATTGAAGAGGGCTTTGATGTGGCTGTTGAAAGACTGCCCAGCACCATAGGACAGGGGGAGGAAGTTCCCTAGGGAACTGAGGCTAAGCCACTCAATTCCCAGGTGAGGAAGCTGGACACCAGAGAGGGGCTTCTCTGGCCAGCAGCCCACAGGTGGCCAATGGCAGCGCTGGGATTGAAACCCAGAACCTCTACTCTACATCCTGTGACCTTTCCCCTGTACCACGTGGCCCACATAGCGCTTTCACCTGAATCTCCTCTGAGGGGAAAAGGTGATGATGTCCTAAGGCACCAGCCTGATAGCCTGGCAGTCGTTCTTCCTAAACAGCATGTCAACTCAGTCTGTATAAAGTGAGGCACCCTGGCAGGCAATGGGATTTGAAAGCATTGTCCTTCCATCAGGTAGACAGATGTTCCAGGAGGGTCAGGACCAATGGGCTGATGTGAGAGTGCTGCCAGGCTACAGTAGACCTTCTAGGTGGGGCTCCCACCAGGTAGCACTATCATCTTCCTGGTGCCACAAAGCAGGAAGAAGCCCTGGCATGGGGATTAGGAGAACTGGGCTCTAGTCCCACCTCAGGCACAAGTGCCTTCAGTGATCTTGGACAATTCCCCATCCACTCTGAACTTTGATTTTCTGATCTGGAAGAAGGTGTTGGGACAGATGTTCCCTCTCCTTGTTCTGTGATACTGGGAGTCAGAAAGACTTAGGTGTTTGACATGTGAGACCACTGCCCCTGACCCCATCTATACATCTATGGGCAAGCACAGGCTGTGTCCGCCTTCCAGGGCATCTGAGAATTTTGGATGAGAGAAGACATAGACACTTTGGGGTTGGACTGACAGAACCTAGAAAGACTCTTGTGGACATCCTGCCCCATTCCACCATAAATGTGCAGCTCTGAGTCTTAAGAGAGTTGTCCATAGTGGGCAGAGAGAAGTGAAATGCCCTGTCCAGTGTCACCCAGTCAGGCCAGGACATGACTGGAACTCTGGTTTTCCTGGTGCTGGCCAGCCTGCAAACCACTATGTCATACTGTACCCATGAAGTTATTTGCAAAATTTAAGTCATTACATAAATACTGGGGGGAGGAGAAAAAGGAGGAGGAGGAGTCATGGTGATGATGAGAATTCAATCTTGGGTGTTTTCTATGTGAAAGAGGACACCTGCACCGGGGGAATAGGAAATATCCCTGGAGTGAATCTTATCTATAGAGCTCAAAAGGATTGTAGAGTCTCCCTAGTGCATCACCCCCACCTCTCCATTTTACAGAAAATGAAACTGAGGACTGGGAAGGTTAATGGCTGACTGAAGGTCACACAGATAGTAACTGTCGAGGGTGAGATCTGAATCCAGTTGCTCTGATGACAAATGGATGGTAACATGGCAGAGCAGAGAGAAGTTGTACCTAGACTCCTATGAAGGAGTAGCCAGAAGGAGCAGGTGGTCAGCAGCATCAGATGCTTGGTGGAAGAGGCCAGGATCAAGAGTAGGAAGATGCAAGTTCCTATCTATGCTCTGTGACCTCCAGAATATAACATTCTTTCTGGGACTCAGATTCTTCATGGACAAAATAAGGAGGGTAGAGTGTCTGATGCCTAAGGCCCTTCCCAAATCAAGTATTCAAGTATTCAATACTGGATTGTGGGAAAATAATTATTAATAATGAATTTCTTGGGAAGACCCAGAGATCAGTTTGTCCTCCCCCTATATCATTGTTATGAGTGGAGGCAAAGTGATCTTCACGCACTTTAGAAGCTGTATATTCTAGGTACAAACGCTCAGTGTGTTTAGTCTACGTCTTTAGTATTCTCAACTCCAAAGCATGAAGCATGCTCAAGCATCCACTGGGACAACTTATCATCATTCCTCTTCCAAATATGTAGATTTCACAAATGTGGTGGTGGTTCTATGTGCCCAGACAGGGCCAGAGGAAAGGAGGAAACCCTGCTTCGTGCCCACCCTTCAGATTTCACCAAGTGTTGAGTCATCTGAGTTTATAAATGTGTTGGGGGCACCAACACCCTTGAATGATTTGGGCCCTGGTGTTGGACACCAGAAAAACCAAACCCAAAGAATAACAACATAGTTCTTACTCTTGAGCAAAGGATAAGGGTTAGACAGCCTTAGAACATAGACTGTGATAGAATTCTTTGCTCAGGAACAAGCATTCTAATGTAGCTTATGTTGAACTCTCCAATTCCTGACCTATTGAGGTCACTTGTTAAGTTGGAGATGCACAAATCTATATGTAATGACTTCTATATTGATATGAATTTGGGACTATTAAAGTTTAAACTGGTTTACTAGTCAAAGGAATGACACACCTTGAGAAGTAAGAGAGATAAGCCCATTAGGTGTGGCTGCTGCCTGATCTGAACCAGGGGACAGAGATAACTCCAGAAGTTAGGACCACCACCCCATTAAAGCTTTCCCCACCCCCAAAGGAAACTTCCATAGTCAGGTGGTCACCCTGTCTGTCACACCACCATCTATCTTCAATAAAAGCTTTTGCCTTTCTGCTGTTCAAGGAAAAATGTGTTTCAGAGAATCATGTCTCTGTGTCATTCTCTCCCCTTGAGAGAAGTTCTTGACTTCCTTCTTGGTCCCTTTCTCTAGTGCCTAAATAAAAGCCTATTTTATTCTAATTAAATTATGTGTGAGAGGATGTAATCCTTTAGAGAGGAATACCTAAAACCCCTACTACCTATTTTACCCATGATATATATCATAGAGGAGGAGTGTTCCACACCACCATCTCAATTTATACAATCAGTTTTAAATGTATGAACAAAATAGTCTACACCCAGTGATCTCTTTATGAGGTATGAGTTTCATTAAGTCCAGAAAGTAACAACTGATTGACTGATTCAAGAAGGTATCCTTTGGGCCTTTAAATAGCTGCAGGTGGTTTAGCAATCACTCTCCTAGCCCCAGTACTGAATCTGGGACTTCCCCATTTCCACACCAGAAGCCCTTTTACCCCAAAGATCACTTCCCTGGATTCCTAATTTGATTAATAAGGACTATGAGAAAAATATGGACCCCCCCTCTCAAAAGCTGATTGAAGTTGTCTGGGGAATTGTCTGGGAGGTGAATCTCAGCTAGGAGAAGGGTGCTTACTAATGGCTCCTTTCCTCCCCCTCCCCAGCAATCAGGATCACATGATGAGAGAGACCCAGGGTTGGTCATGTGGGGGAGGAGTTTAGAGGACTGCCCCTTTGACTACACTGCATTCCAATTGGCTGGCGTTTGGTGCCAGTGTCTTGCCTGGAAGATTGTAATTGAGGAAGAAAGGCAGAGTCAGTCTGTTGAGAGATAAAAGGGCTCCTGAGTCCCAGGATTGCAGCCATTTCCATTAGGGAGCTGGCCCATTCATGCTCGAATGTATAAATAAAGGCCTTTGATAACTTCTCCAACACTGAATCCCAGATGTTTTTAAATGGGGTTTCTCACAATTTGTTTCTCCCTTTGATGTGGTGTCTTCCTCCCATTAGAAGGGGAGTTTCTTGAGGACCGGGACTGAGTTTTTAAAACTTGTAGCACCAGCACTTAAAACAATGCTGGGCACATAGTCAGTCCTTAACAAATGCTTCAGGGACTACCTAGACCAACCCAAACCTAAGCAAGACTCCCCTCACCCCATAAGCAGCTCCTTCCACTTCGCAGTCACCCAAATTGTTGGGAAGTTTTTTCCCCCTTATCAAGCCAGAATTTGCTTTCCGGCAACTGACCCTACCCTAGTCCAGTCCTTTGAGGTCACACAGAACAAGACCGAGCCATCTGATCCCTCCTCTATGTGACTTAATCTCAAATACTTCACAAGGCTCAAGTAGTCAATTCCATGTGCATCTATGGTGCACCAGTAACCTTCAGGCAATGGATGCACCAAGTCCTGGGGCTATGGAGACCCACAGGGACAGAACCTGGCTCTTGGGCTCTTCTCTTCCCCAGCCAAAGCTGCCTCAAAACCTTCAGAGGAACCTTCTCCTATTCTCTTCTTGTCCTCCTCCTAGCTTCTGAAGCCTGCCTTGAAGGCAAACCACATTAAATGGGGAAATTTGACAGGGGAGAGAAGACATGAGCAGCTCCAACATCTCTTCCTCCAACCCAGGTTAGTAGGAAAGGCCCAGCCCAGAGGCCTGGCCTTTGTTTTGAGCAATTGCTGGGAAAGTTAATGGATAAGTCTGTCTGACAAGTTCCACTGGGGAGAGAACCCTGGCAGACTAACAATGAGTTGATCTCATTACCTGATCCTAGATCAGTCTGAGTAAAGAGTAAATCTGTGACCCAATTTGTCAATCTCTTCTTCTTAATAGCACTGTGAAAAACAACATGTTTAACGGAAAATGGCCTGCCTTTCCCTTCCCTTTCCCCCAGAGGGGCCTCCCCTCCTTCTCTCCACCCAGAATAATAGTCCTCCTGCAGGAAGCCAGACAGTAATTGTCATGAAAATGAGCCTGGCAGGTGAAGCGCTTGGGAAGGATCCTCCAACTTTTGTTTCCTCTGAAACATCCCTGATGTACAGTTGATATGCAAATGAGCACCAGTCCCACTCCAGCCCCCTTTTGGGCTGGGTCTGCATTAGCATGTCAATGCTACAATATTTTCATTATGGAAGGAAACTGCTTTCATCTGCTACATCCTGCAAGTGGGGCCGGCAGCCAAACCTTACAGGAGCAAGAAAAATGATGCCACTTTTGCACAAGATTAAAACATTTTAGGCCAAATTCATGGAGAGGGGAGATGCTCTGTAGCTTTTCAAGGCACACAAAAGTCTGATTGTCCTTTGATCACACTTCTGCACATGCCTCTCCTTTGCATTTCTTTGCAAGGGCTGTTAATGTGACTGGTTTAAAAATCACAGCAAATATGTTTTACTGCTCAATGGATACATCTGCCCCCCTAAGACCACCTTCCTTGTCCGAAGCAGATGGAGCAGCATCTACAGGGAATCCATCCGCCCTGACACGTGTTGCCCCATAATTTTCTCCAGTGCTCTGAAGCTTATGTCTCCACTTCCTGAATGTACTATTCTGTTGGCACAACAGACCATGGTTAAAAGTACTGGCATCTTGGTGGTTGTTCTGAGAGAGTTAGGTTGCCCCTGATGCTCTCTATGTCAATCAAACACCCCAATCATTATACTCTCAAGAGATGCTGAAAGCCCTGAGGTGGATGCCACAGGAAGGAAAAAGTTTGCTTTGTTGTCATAGCCTTGGCAAAATTGTCACCCAGCTTCTCCTCAACCAGCATCAGTGATAGCAGTCTGAGAGCCACAGTCTTCCTTGCCCCATAGCCTCTAATCTCAGATCCAGAATAGAGATCTTTGATCTCTTCTCTATTGTACCCTCCAGCCAAGACCAAATCTCCACATTTAGAAAATGTAATGACAGATAGAGATGATAGAGAGATGATAGAGTGATAGATGCATGTGTATGTGTATATGTATATATACACACATGTATGCATGTATGTGTGCAATGGGTTTTGGATGTAATTATAGGATCCCTTTAAAAATCGATAGATTTTTAAATAGATCACACCTACAAGCACCCATATATGTGTAAATATATACATGTGTAAACTCTAAATGTATCCATACATTTGTGTATGTATATATACACATCATTTCTTATAGCATGATAGTATTCCATCACAATCATACACCACAACTTGTCCAACCATTCCCTAATTGATAGGCACCCCCTTAATTTCTGATTATTATCCATAAAAAAGACCTGTTATAAATATTTTTATATAAATAGCTTCTTTTACCTTTTTCAAATCTTTTTTGGGATATAGACATAGTAGTGATATTGCCGGCTCAAAGGGTATACACAGTTTGATAATCATTTAGACATAGTTACAAATTACTCTCCAGAATGGTTGGATCAAATTACAACTCCACCAACAATGCATCAGTGTCTCAGTTTTCCCATATTCCCTTCAACATTGATCATTTTCCTTTCCTGTCATATCAGACAATCTGATGGGTATGAGGTGATATCTCAAAATTGTTTTAATTTGCATTTCATGAATCAATAGTGATTTAGAACGATTTTTTTTCATATGACTATAGATAGCTTAGATTATCTTGTCTGAAAATTGCCTGTTTATATCCTTTGGCCATTTTTCTTTTTTTCTTTTTTTTTTTTTTTGCAGGGCAATGAGGGTTAAGTGACTTGCCCAGGGTCACACAGCTAGTGTCAAGTTTCTGAGACTGGATTTGAACTCAGGTCCTCCTGAATCCAAGGCCAGTGCTTTATCCACTGAGCCACCTAGCTGCCCCCTTTGGCCATTTTTCAATTGGGGAATGACTTGTAATCTTATAAATTTGACTTAGTTTTTTATATATTTGAGAAATGAGGGCCTCAGAGACACTTGCTATAAAAATAAATATTTCCCATTATTGTCCTCTCCTCATTTTGGTTGCATCAGGTTTTGTGTGTGTGTGTACAAAAAGTTTTTAATTTTATATAATCTAAATTATGCATTTTTAAAATGGGGACACTAAGGCACTATTAGCAAAGTTGTGAATGGATCTAACCATTCTGGAGAACAATTTGGAAGTACGCCTAAAGGGCAACCAAATGTTCCTATACTTTGATCCAACAATATTATTATCAAAGAGATCATTTAAAAAGGCAAAAGGACCTACATGTAGAAAAATATTTATAACAACCCTTCTCCTGGTGGCAAAATATTGGAAATTAAGGGGATGCACATGAATTGGGGAATGGCTAAACAAGCTGTAGTATATGAATGTAATGACATAATACTGTGCAAAAAGACATGATGAACCTACAGATTTCAGAAAAACCTGGAAAGACTTATACAAACTCATGCAAAGTGAAATGAGCAGAACCACTAAAAACACTATACACAGTATCAGGATTATGGTGTGATGATCAGCTATGAATGACTCAGCTTTTCTCAGCAACACAATGATCCAAGACAAGTAAAAAGGACTCATGACGGAAAATGCTATCCACATCCAGATAAAGAACTGATGGACTCTGAATGCAGATCAAAGCATACTTTTTTCACTTACTTTATTCTTTTTTCAAGTTTTTTTTTCTTTTGATTTATTTCTTCTTTGAAAAGTGTGACTAATATGGAAATATGTCTTACACAGTAATTCATGTATAAGCTATATCAAATTGCCTACCATTTTAGGAAGAAGGAAGGGGAGTGAGGGAATGAGAAAAATTTGGAACTTAAAATCTCATTAAAATGAATGCTAAAAATCATTTTGACAAGTAAGTAAAAAATAAAATACTATTTTTAAAAGCATACAATCTTTTAAAATATCAATTTTATATTTTGTAAACTTCTCTATAATATCCTGTTTGATCCTAAATTCTTACCTTATCCATAGATCAGGTCACTTACTCCATGCTCTCCTAATTTGCTTATGGTATCTCCCTGTATGTCTAAATTATTTACACATTTTGACTTTATGTTGGTATACAGTGTGAGATGTTGGTCTATACCCAGTTTCCCCAGCAATTTGTGTCAAATAATGAATTTTTGTCCCAAAATTTTGGATCTTTGGGTTTATGAAACACTAAATTGTTACAGCCATTTACTACTGGCCATTTCTTTCTAAATTGCTTGAACACTTAGAGTAATCAGGAAAGGTTTCCCAAAGTAGGTGACATGAGCTGAAGGTAGGAATGAGCTAAAGATGTCAAGAAGGAGAAGGGAGATCACTCACCACATGGGAGATGGTCCGTGCAAAGGCCCCAATCAGTAAGTGAGATACTGTGTAGAGAAAATAGCAAGCAAGCCAGTTTCTCTCTCTCTCTCTCTCTCTCTCTCTCTCTCTCTCTCTCTCTCTCTCTCTCTCTCTCTCTCTTTTGGATGTTTTAGTCTTTTACAGGTTTGTTTTTTTTTTTTTTCTGGGGTAGACAATGGGGGTTAAGTGACTTGCCCAGGGTCACACAGCTAGTAAGTGTCAAGTGTATGAGACCAGATTTTTAACTCAGGTCCTCCTGAATCCAGGGCCAGTGCTTTATCCATTGAGCCATCTAGCTGTCCCGTTTAATTTTTTTTTAAATTATTTATTGGGCGGAGCCAAGATTGCGGAGGAAAGACATTAAACCCACAGTGCTCCTTAAACAATAACCCCTAAAATAGCAATAAAAGAAACCTTGGGGCAGAAAAACACACAAAAATATGGGCTGAGAGTTTTCTCTAGCTATAGATAGATTTCAAGGGGCCATGCTGGGCCAAAAATAAAGCCTAACCCTGCAATTGGCTGACACACCAGACACCCACCAGAGGAATTTGCCCCAGTGCCTCTGAATCGGCTGCAACACTGGCGTCTTCTGGAACCGAGCGCACGGTCGGACTGAATGGCTGGCCTGGAGGGGTAAGTGCAGGGGTACCAGTGGACTGGGGGAAAGGATTCAACTGTCCCACTCCAGGGGCAAACCAGGAAGAAATCCTGAGTGGCAGGAGACCCAGGTGGGGGAGAGGAGCAGGTGAGCAGTCTCATTGGAAGCTGAGAACCACACCACAGAAAGCTTTGCTGGTTGGTTGCTTAATAAAGTAGGCCTGAGGTTATCTCCTGACCTGAGAACAGGCCAGGTGAGATTAAAGCCTGCCTCGCCTCAACACAAAACACCTGGGACCCTCTGAAGCTGAGAACAGGAGTGGAGCTGAGAAGCAGCTCCCCTCCCCCTGTGGTGGAGAGTTTAAAATCAAATGAAAACAAGGACAGAAAGGCTGAGAAGAAGTCCAACCATCCCCCAGGCCATGCTGTAGCTGGAACAGTGTGTCCTGGAGGCAGTGCCACACTTTGAGAAGGAGTTAAAAGCCAAGAAATAGTAAGCCAGGATGAGTAGGCAGAGAAAGCAGAAGACCATTGAAAACTTCTTTGGGGGTAAGGTAGACCACAATACAACCTCAGAAGAAGAAGATAATGACAGGGTCAAAGCTCCAACATCCAAAGCTTCCAAGAAAAATATGAACTGGTCTCAGGCCATGGAAGCTCTCAAGAGGGACTTTGAAGAGAAAGTAGGAGAAATAGAAAGAAGATGTAGAGAAAAGGAGGAAAGAATGGAAAGGGAAATGAGAGCGATGCAGGAGAGTCATGAGAAAAAAGTCAACAGTTTGAAAAGCCAAATGGAAAAGGAGATTAAAAAACTGTCTGATGAAAATAACTGCCTAAGAATTAGGATTGAACAAATGGAAGCTAGTGACCTTATGAGAAACCAAGACACAGTAAAGCAAATGCAAGTGAATGAAAAAATAGAGGGCAATGTGAAATATCTCCTTGGAAAAACAGCTGACCTAGAAAATAAATCTAGGAGAGATAATTTGAAAATCATTGGACTACCTGAAAACCATGACCAAAATAAGAGCTTAGAAACCATCCTCCAAGAGATTATGAGGGAAAATTGCCCTGATATTCTAGAAGCAGAAGCTAAAATAGAAATTGAAAGAATCCACTGATCACCTCCTGAAAGAGATCCCAAAAGGAAAGCCTCCAGGAATATTATAGCCAAATTACAGAACTCCCAGGTCAAGGAGAAAAAACTGCAAGCTGCTAGAAAAAATGAATTCAAATACCGTGGAGCTCCGATAAGGATAAAGCAAGATCTAGCAGCTTCTACATTAAAGGACCGAAGGGCACGGAATATGATATTCCAGAGGGCAAAGGAACTGGGACTTCAGCCAAAAGTCACGTACCCAGCAAAACTGAGTATAATCTTTCAGAGGCAAAAATGGGATTTCATTGAGAAAGAGGTCTTTCAAGCATTTGTGATGAAAAGACCTGAACTGAATAGAAAATTTGACTTTCAAATACAAGATCCTGGAGAAAGACTTCATGAGGGATATTAAGAGATCAAACTGTTTACATTCCTACATGGGAAGAAAATACTTTAAAATTATAAGAACTGGGGGCAGCTAGGTGGCACAGTGAATAAAGCACCGGCCCTGGATTCAGGAGGACCTGAGTTCAAATCCGGCCTCAGACACTTGACACTTACTAGCTGTGCGACTCTGGGCAAGTCACTTAACCCCAATTGCCCCGCAAAAAAAAAAAAAAATCATAAGAACTATCTCAGTAAGAAATTCAGGGGCAGCTGGATGGTGCTGTGGATAGAGCGCCGGCCCTGGACTCAGGAGAACCTGAGTTCAAATGTGACCTCAGACACTTGACAATTACTAGCTGTGTGACCCGAGGCAAATCACTTAACCACAATTGCCTGACCATAAAAACAAAACAAAACAAAAAAGTCTTCACAAGAAATTCACAGAAGACAGGGCTGAACTGAATATGAAGGGATGATATCTGTAAAGCATTTATCTTTTGTTCTTTGTAGGGCAGATGAGGAAGGGTGTCTTATGTCTGGGGCCAGATTTGGGCTTGGGGCCTCCTGGGTCCAGGGCTGGTGCTTTGTCCACTGTGCCACCTAACTAATCCATGATGACATCATTAAAATAGGGTTGAGGTGTAGGAGGAATAAACTGGGGGAGGGAGAAGGGGAGAGATGGTCTGGGGAGAGGTAGTTCACATGGAGGAAACAAGAAGAAAGCTTATGGTGGAGAGTAGAAAAGGGGGAAGGAGTTGGGGAGTGAGTGAACCTTAATATCATCATAATTGGCTCAAAGAAGGACTAACATACATACTCAAGTAGGTATAGTAATATATTTTTGCCCGGGGTGGGGGGGAGGGAAGGAGGAAAGGGCAGATTTGGGGAGAGAGCAGTAAAAAGCAAAACACTTTCAAGGAAGATGAAGATGTTCTGCATTACTGCACCAGTATGACATATTGAATTGCTTGATCTAATAGGGAGGAAGAAAAACTTAGAACACAGAATTAGCTCAGAGACCCTGATCTCATTGGCGTGGGCTCATGGAGGGAATAGCTTTCATACCCAATTGGGAGGAGTAATCTAGTTAACCCTGCAAGAAAATAGGAGGGGAAGAGGACAAGGAAAGAAGGGTGAAAAAAAGGAGTGCAGAATGAGAGAGAAGATAGTCAAAAGTAAAACACCTCTGAGGAGGAATCGGTAAAAAGATAGAGTAAATATAATGGGAAGAGAGTGGGATGGAGGGAAATAGTTATGATGAATGATTATAATGGCAAAACGTGTGGTACCTACTTTGCTGGGCTTTTATGAAGAAATTTCCCTGTCAAGCTTAAGGTACTATATAAAGGTTATGATGAACAGGATACTATCAGAAAAACCTGGAAAGACCTACATGAACTGAAGCATAGTGAAATGTACTGTATATAAAATAACAGCAAAAGTGGAGGATGATCTGCTGGGAAGCATGTGGTTATTTTCAGCAAGAAAATGATCCAATATAACCCTGAAAGACTTATGAAGATTGCAGCCCATCTGCAGAGAAAGAACTGATAGTATCTGAAAACAGATGGAAACACATTTTAATTTTTTTTTTCATTTCCTCTTTGACAATTCCTTAATCTGTAGTTTTGGGTTTTTTTGACTGTTTTCTCTCACAACTAGCTAATATGGGAATTTTTCCATGACTACTCATGTATAACTTACTTTGAATTGCTTGAGTTCTTGTGGGTAGGGGGTGGGAATGGAGCGGGGAAGAGAAGTTGGAACACAAAGTTTCTTTAAAATTTATGTTAAAATTTTGTTTTTACATATCTTTTGGAAAAAAAATTCTATTCAGAATTTTAAAAATAGATAAAAATTTTTAAAAATTATTTATGTAGAATTTTTCCCCAGTTACATGTAAAAAACCAAAACAAAACAATCTTTTCATATTGATTTTTTAAAACTTTGTGTTCCACATTTTCTTCCTTGCTCCCTCCCTAAGAAATCAAGCAATTCAATATGCCATACATGTGGAATCATACAAAACATCTTCACGTTAGTCAGGTTATGAAAGAAAATAGACAAAATAACTTTAGAAAGAGGAACTAGCAAATAAAATTATACTTTAACATGTATTCAGATACCATCAGTTCTTTCTCTGTTGATGGTTTTGATTGTTCATATGTCCTTCTGATAACATCCTGCTCATCATCTCTTTCACAATTACTATTGCTAACTGTATTACCCTCCATCCTATTTCCTCCCCTTGATATTGACTCTATTTTCTATCTTCTTTCACCTTATCCCTCCTCAAAAGTGATTTGCTTTTTACTGCCCTCTCCCCCAATCTGCCCTCCCTTCCTTCACCTCTCCCCCTTTATTCCCTACCCCTCTCACTTTCCCTCAGGACAAAATTTATTATTATAACCACTACTCCCTCCCCATCTTCCCCTCCACTCCATAAGCATTTTCTTGTTTCTTTTATATGAGTTACTTTTCCCCATTCCACCCTCCCTTTCCCTTTCTTCCAGTGCATTCCCCTTTCACCTTCACTTTATTTTAAAGATGTCAGCATGGGTCAGTTAGGTGACACAGTGGACAAAGCACCAGTCCTGGACACAGGAGACTCCAAGCCCAAATCTGGCCCCAGACATAAGTGTCCCCACCCTGCCTGCCCCACAAAAAAACCAGGATAAACAAAAAAGAAATGCTTTACAGATATCATCCCTTCATATTCAATTCACACCTGTGTCTTCTAAGTATATTCCTTTCAGGTTCCCTAATATTGAGAAAGTTCTTGAGTTAGAAGTATTATCTTCCCATGTAGGAATGTAAACAGTTTAACCTTTTAATGTCCCTCATGATTTCTTTTTCCTGTCTACCTTTTTATGCTTCTCTAGGGTCTTGTATTCGAAAGGCAAATTTTCTATTCATTTCAGGTCTTTTCATCATAAATGCTTGAAAGCCCTCTTTTTCTTTGAAGTCCCATTCCCCCCCCCTGCAAGATTATACACAGTTTTTCTGGGTAGTTGATTTTTGGCTGTAGTCCCAATTCCTTTGCCTTCAGTAAAATCATATCCTATGCCCTCTGCTCCTTTAATGTATAAGCTACTAGATCTTGTGTTATTCTGACTATAGCTCCATGGTATTTGAATTCCTTTCTTCTAGCTGCTTGTAATATTTTATCCTTGACCTGGAATCTCTGGAATTTTGCTATAATATTACTGGAAGTTTTCATTTTGGGATTTCTTTTGTGATAAAATAATGGAATTTGGCAGAAACCCAGGGGTCCCACCTGATTTAGTATTGTTTGAGAAACCAAGTACCTACTTGGGATGATTAGATATAGGCCACACCTGGCCTGCCCTGAGTGACGGATACTGCTGATTTCAGCAAGGAAACCACTCTCAGCTATGCAACTTGAAGGACCCCCCCTTTTGGGGGAGGGAGAGAAAGGTATAAAAGGAAATGCTAGCTCAGAGGAGCTCTCCTTTCCTGTGGGTGAGCTTCTGAGAGTGGACTGGAAAGGGGCTACATAGCTGACTCCCATACAAAGTATAGACCCTAGGTGGTGAGTTAATAGAAACGAGGCCAGCTCCTCTGAATTAGCTGAGCTGGAAGCAAGTTTGGGGATTGAGTCAGTCTTTGCTAGAGACAGGGAGCTTATCCATTTTCCTCTTCCCATATTCACCTGTCATTGGCTTTATTAACTTCACCTTTGTTATATATTTTATTTCCATTAATAAAACCTGATTTGTTTGTGGAAAAGAGACTGTTAATCTCTGTTCTTATTAGCCTGGGAGAAATAACTTAAAAAGACAGTTTGGAAGGGACGAAACTTTGGACTTAGAGGTCCCTCATTATTTTCTGAACCCCAATATTATGGCGAGCCACCCAATTAACTCTCCTCATATTAAATTTGGCCCCTACACTTTCTGGAGGTGAGTGGTGGATTCTTTCAATTTCTATTTTACCTTCTGCTTTTGGAATATCAGGGCAATTTTCCTTGATAATTTCCTGGAAGATGATGTCTAAGTTCTTTCCTTGATCATGGTTTTCAGGTAATCCAATGATTTTCAGATTATCTCTCCTGGATATCTTTTCCAGATCAGCTGTTTTACCAAGGAGCTATTTCATATTGCCCTCTATTTTTTTTCTTCATTTGGATTTGCTTTATTGTGTCTTGATTTCTCATAAAGCAAATAGAAGCCTATGACTTTATCCTGATTCTTAAGTAATTATTTTCTACAGAGAGTTCATGCACATCCTTTTCCATTTGACCAATTTGACTTTTCAAGCTATTGAGTTTTTTTTATGATCCTCCTTCATCACTCTCATTTCTCTTTTCATTTTTTTTTCCTCTACCTCTCTTACATTATCTTCAAAGTCCTTTTGGAGCATTTCCATGGCCTGAGACCAATTCATATTTTTCTTGGAAGCTTTGGATGTAGGAGCTTTAACGTTGTTATTATCTTCTTCTGTGCGTGTACTTTGATCTACCTTTCAATCAAAGAAACTTTCAATGGTCTGCTGCTTTCTCTGCCTGGTCATCTTAGCCACATATTTTTTGGCTTTTAACTCCTTTTAAAGTGTAGTGCTGCTTCCAGAATGCACTGTCCCAAGCTACAGGGTATCCCAGGTGGTACAGTTTAGGCTCATTCTCTGTCCTCTTGAACTGTAAGTAACCACGGGTCTGCTTTCTCTCTAAGCCAGAAGAGGAAATCTGATTGAAATCTGATTCTTTATGGTCAAAAGATTGGCGTGGCTGTGCCCCTCCCCCACCGGGCCACTGCCCCTCAAGTTCACTTCCTGAATAACACCACAGTGCTCCTGCCTCTCATCCAGCAGATACCCCCTACTATTTCTCCCCAGCCAACTGCTGGACCCCCTTACTGGTCCATGAGCCAAGTTTCATAAGAAGCTGCTGGAGCCAAAGATCTCAAGGCTCTGGAGGCATGGCCTGCCTGGGACTGGATCTGTTCCACGGGCTGAACTCCCCTCTTACCACTTACAGTGTATGATCCCTGATTCCTATTTAAGCTGTCTTTGGTTGGAAAAATAGTCTCACTCTGTTCTTTTGTGTGTTTTGCTGCTCCAGGAGTTGTCTTATAGCATTTTTATTATGGAGGTCTGTGGACAGATTTGTTGGGAGCTCGGAGAGTTACAGTCTTTCCTCTGCCATCTTGGCTCCACCACCAAGTGAGCCAGTTTCAATGGAATATTGACAATTTGAGTGGGAACATTTGGAAAGTAGTCTGAAGAAAAACTGGAACATGATTGTTCATTTCAGTAAATTCTCCTTGGACCTCAGAACAAGCCTTTCAAGGTGGGATTTAAAATGATTTTATCCCTATTTTACAAACAAAGAAACAGTTTCAGAGATGTTAAATGACTTGCCCAAGGTCACATGATCAGTGGGTAACAGAGGTAACACAGAGAGAGAAGAGAGACAGAGACAGACAGAGAGAAAGAGAGGTAGGTGTCTTCCTACACTTCACTAAACCGAGCTCTGTTATAACTCATACAAAAGTTCCCCTATTGTAACATTGAATAATATAGGTTGTAGTTAAAAAATTTACCACCTACATGGTAAATTCTAGAGGAATTCTTCTTGCATGTTTTTGAACTCTAAAAAAAAATTAAAATTCTAAATTCAAGGGAAGATCTTAGGAACCCAGGATTACAGGATGTCATACCTGGGAAGGACTTTCAAGATCAAGTCAGATCTTCTCAATTTATAGACAAAAGCAAAGCTTTTGCTCACCTATTCACTGTCTTCCAGATAACTGGAAATCCTTCCTCAACCTTTCCCTTATTTCCCTATTACCCAATAAGACCCAGTCACTTGAACAGATGATGGGAACAGCCTATGGACAGAATTCATTGATATATCAAAGAGTTCCAAGAGAAAGAAAAGCAATTTGAAAATGAATTTCTTCTTCCTCCACAAACTTCTGTGGAAAGAATGAAACCTGCTTCTGTGTCCAACTCAACCAAAATAGTTTCTCAATTACACAAATGACAACAAAAATCAGGAAGCTTTCATTTTTGTTCTGTAATCTGCTCTGGAATCACATAGCAGCCATCTAGGATTTATAAGGAAATTTGTATTTAATAAAGGATCCTGAATCTGGGAGAGAGTATCATGCAAAATCATTTGCAAAAGCCCTGCTCTGACGCCTTATGATGAAGAAGCTTGAGCAGATGTACTCATGAACTTACTCTCAGGGCACAATTACTCTAGCCAACCTTCTTTTGCACTGACAGGACTCATTGTTGTCCTTCATGTTCAAAGAGAATGAAAATAATGTCACTATGTTGGAGTCAAGGGGCAGTGTGTCCAACTGTGGCTGATCAGACCAATATGAGCTTGCAAGGTTCTACCACAGGTCACGCACAAATAGTCCATGTGGACATTTTGAGTGGAGTTGTCTCTAAATTTGTACTTCCCACATTTTTTGAGCTACTGCAATTCTGTTCAGTTTATCCAACACAGAGCCTTCTTTGATGAGGACAGGCCATGCTGGGCTGTCCTAAGACAAGTTATACAATCAATTACAAAGTTCTTCACAGATAGTTTGATGGTGTCTTTGTATTGCTTCTACCAAGCCCCATATGAGCACTTGCCTTGTGTGAGTTCTCTGTAAAATATTCTTTTAGGCAAAAAGATGGTTTCCTTTGGAACAATGTGACCAACTCAGTGGATGGTACCTCATCTTGCCAAGTGATGTTCAGAATCTTCCTAACATAAATCAAATGGAAGTGATTCAGTTTCCTGGCATGGCACAAATAGACTGTCCAGATTTCATAGGCAGCAAGAAAAAGAATTAAACTCTTCCCTGTCTTACTCTGTGAAGTGGAGAAGAAAATAACAGAAAACAGAAGCTTGCAACACCCAAATCAACTATGTCCCTGATCTATTTCACCAATACTCAGCCAGAGAATTAAGTAACAGTAGAAACTGAAGCAGCAAGCCACCTTGTTGTGTGTATGTGTTTGCGGTTGAGGTAGGAGGCTACATAATATCTAGAGAAAAAAAAGACTTGCAAGTAGGTAAGGCCAATTTTGTCCTCTTAGAATTCACTTGGGTCAAAGACTGAATTACCCTCTCTTGGAGGAGGGTGAGAAAGCTTCGATGTGCAGTCCTCTGGGGAAGATCCCAGAGGGAAGAATCGGGAAGTAAATGATGAAGGAATAGAATGGAGAAAAAAGATTAAACTTACCAAAAATCCCAGCAGGATGAAAATATTTAAATATCATTTTTTTAAAAGCTCACTGAAACTTATTCTGGTCTGCTCTGGTTTGGTCTATATAGCCCAGAGATAGTCAGTCTAATGAGATTTTCATTTCACTTGCTTAAAGGGAACTATAAAGATAATGTTTACTGATATCTTTCTTATTTTTGTATCACCTAGATTCCCCCCACACACATATCCTTCCCTTCCCCTCTTCTAGAGTCATCATTATGACAAAGAATATTTTTAAGAAAAAAAATGAACAGGAAAAAATCAGCAAAACTGAACAATACATTAAAAAATATAGAAAAAACTCATTGAGCAAAAGCAAATAAACCTTTTGAGGGAAGGTATTCCTAACTGAAGGGGAAGTAGGCTCCCAATCATCTAAAAAGTTAAAACATTTCTCAATAAATGTAGCAAGACAAAAGAAAATGAATTAACATCTGAAGAGTCAGAGAAATCTATGGATTCCCAAGAGAGTATGAAAACATGGAAAGATTGGAAAGATGTTCCTAAATAGTTCTAGAAAGACTGATAACATACTGTATGTCCTACATAGCAGAAATAATTAATAATATTAAAAAATTCAGTCATTTGGAGTTATTCTCAACAAATAATTTTTAAAAACTTTGGGAATGTAGATACACAGAAGTAAAGGAAAACCTGTAAGAAGAAAATCAAAAGGCAATAATAGTAAAAGAAAACTTAATCTTTTTACAAACAAATAATTGATCTCAAAGACAGGATATATAAAGATAACTTATTGATGGCATACCATAAGAACCCATCAAGTAAAAACAAAACAAGAAGACCAAAAAAACAACAAAAACAACAAAAAAATACAAGAAGACTTGAATATAATAATGCAAGACATAATACAATGAATCTGTTCAGACAAGGTGAACATAGAAAAGAAAATTCCAATTCAAAAAATCTAGAGATTAGGTACAGGGATGGGGTACTACAAACTCCAAGACTGCATAGTGCTTAAATTTAATAATTTCAATGACAAAAAAGAAAAGTAATTCTACAGCTGATCAGTAGTTTGTCAAATAAACAGGAAGGGGAATTCCAATAATATAAGACTATCCTGCAACCACCAGAAATGACTGAATGAAATCAAATAATGCGTTCCAAGAAGCAAAGCACCTTAAGATGCAACCAAGGTTGACATACACTGCTAATGAGCTTACAGGAGCTTAATCATCAATGAAAAAGATGGGTGTTCACTGCAGGGCAGTGAGGGTTAAGTGACTTGCCCAGAGTCACACAGCTAGTAAATGTCAAGTGTTGGAGGCTGTATTTGAACTCAGGTACTCCTGAATCCAGAGCCGGTACTTTATCCACCTCACCACCTAGCTGCCCCTAAAAGAAGCATTTGACACATTTCTCCAAAGAAAAATAGAGCAGGAGAGGGGAAGGGGAAAGGGAGGGGGAGGGGGAGAGGAATTGTGATGTATTCAAGTCAATGGAAAATAATGAAAGGAAAATAATTCCTGTAATCTCTAAGGAATGAGGATCTGTCCGTAGGAAAATGGAAATATAGAAACATGGGTTAGGTGGCAAAGGAAGAGATTAACATTGGGAAGGACAGAAAAAATCTTAATTCATTTTTGGAAGGTGCTTCCACTAAAGAATCCTGCCATGGGGTAGGGGGGAAATATCCTGTGATGGGAGATTTGGTTCTTAAAGGGACTATCAACCACTGAGAATATATCTCAGAAATGATGAAATGAAAAGATAGTCTAGGCTACTGGGTGGCATAATGAATAAAACTGACCTTGAAGTCAGGAAGATCCAAGTTCAAAACCTGTCTCAGAAACTTACTATCAATGTAACCACAGGCAAGTAACAACCACTTTGTCTCAGTTTTCTTGTCTATAAAAATGATGCAGGGATGATGGAACAGAATGAACTCTAAGCTGTCTTGTAGTTCAAAATCTGTGGTCCATTGTTCCTCTTTTAAAAAGTTGAAGTGATTTGAAACTAGCCTTGTGACTGCTGCACCTCGGGGAAGTACAATCCAAATGAAGGAATGTCTATTACAATATGAGTTTCTATTCAATCAAGTAATAAATTAACACACATTTATTAAGTGCTTATTATATGCCAGATGCTAAACACTGGGGATACAGGAAAAAACACACAGAAACAGTCCCTGCCTTCAAGTCTTCCATTTTCCTGGAGGAGATCACATATACATAAATAGGAACATACTCAAGACAGAAAGAGTAAAAGGAAGATACCATGAAAAGAAAAGGTTCAATTGACCAGGAGACCAAGCAGACTTCCTGCAGGAGGAAGCATTAGTGGGAGCTGAGTCTTTAATACAGCCAGAAGTTTTCAAAGACAAAGGTAAGAACACAGAGTATGCCAGACACAGGAGACAACCAATACAAAAGTTTGGAGGAAGACATGGAGAATGGCACAGAGACTCGGATCACTGGGTTATAGTGAAGGCGAGTAAAACATGAGAGAACTGGAAAGTCAGGAAAGTTGTCAGGAGCCCAAAAGGCCGGAAGTTTGTATATGTGACCCTGGAAGTAACAGGGATCCCCTAGAGTCTATTGAATAGGAGGATGGCATAGTCAGACTCATGTTTAAGGAAAAAACATTTTGGCAGTTGAATGGAGGATAATAGACTTGATGCAGAAACACCAATTAAAAGGCTATTATAATAGACAAGGAGAAGGGGGATGGGGGTCTGAATAAAAGTACTGCTGTGTGAGTGAATGTAAGGAGACATGTACAAGAGATGTCAAGAATCGAACAAGATTTGACAATTGACTGAATACATGTGATAAATCAGAGTGCTAAGTCAAGGATGATGCTGAAGGTGTTAAGTTGGTGAGTGGGCAGATGGTGAAATTAAGAATGAGTTTTGAGACATCAAAAGAAAAAGGCATAGGAAATGATACACCCATATATAGTGGTCACTATACAATCCTGTCTTCGTAAGCTTGGCAAAGCCTTTTAAATCATACCTCACCCAAAGTCCTATCACCACAAACTAGAAGTTAAAAGAAACAGCTCTGAGGCAGCTAGGTTGTTCAATGGATAAAGTACTGGCCCTGAATTCAGGAAGACCAGAGTTCCAATCCAGCTTCAGACACTTGACACTTACTAGCTGTGTGACTCTGGGCAAGTCACTTAACCCTCATTGCCCCACATAAGAAAGAAAGCAAGAAAGGAAGGAAGGAAGGAAGGAAGGAAGGAAGGAAGGAAGGAAGGAAGGAAGGAAGGAAGGAAGGAAGGAAGGAAGGAAGGAAGGAAGGAAGGAACACTCATGGCAATTTAAATAAACCTACCCAGTTGGCTTTAGTAACTCTTGCAAACACAGATAATTGACAAGTGAGAGGGAACTGGGGGCTCTGTCCCACCTCTAGATACAAGGAAGATGCAACATGGGAAGCAGGTCCACTAACTAAGTACATAGAAAGAAAAGAATCTGATAAGAAATCAACTCTGATTTAATATTTCAAAATCTACAGATAGGATTTGAAGGGAGGTTTACTGCTTGTCCCTGGAAGAACTGGTGTGTGTGTGTGTGTGTGTGTGTGTCTGTGTGTGTGTGTGGTTAGAAGTCATAGCAACCAAAGAAAAAATGGAAAACTTCTCTATCAATTAGCACTTCTTAAGTACCTACTATGTATAAGGCACTGTGCCAAGTGCTAAAAATACAAAGAAAAGCAAAAGATAGTCTCAGGGCGTCAGCCTGTTGTAGATCTCTGGAACAATGAGAGTTCTTCTTGACAAGCATTCTGAAGAGGACTTTTCCATTGTGCTTATTTTGGGAAGCTATTTCCCTGCATAACAAACTGACTGATGCCATTTTGGTGGGTGCTGAGAAAAGCAGGCCAAGTAATATGGAGACTGAGCATGCTACATAAGAGAAAAGTCTTTCTGCCAGAGAATCCCAGGTAGAATAAGGAACAGATATAGAAGACTGGACCTGGTTTCAGGGAGCAAGGTCACTACCATCTTCTCAGAACTATGGAGAACTGGGTGCAGATGAACCCAGATTTCCCACCGATGACCTCAAGAGCTGTGGAGCAGGATCATGATTCTTCAGGAAGATCTCTTTTCCTAGAGGCAGCTTAGCCAGGCTGTGAATTTGAGGAATTGAGACTGCGTATATCACTGTTGCTAAAGGTGGGCATTCTCAATGCCCTAGGGCTCCATCCCTGTGTCTTGCTTTTTTCTTTATCTATAAGGGAACATTTTCCTTCTTTCAGCATTGTGAATCATGAGCTTGTAAGGGAAGCTAATAACACCCTGGTGGCTAGTCCTTATGCAGTAAAGTTTCCATTTTGGGAAGGGAGCAACGATGCAGAAAAAGAAGATGGCATTCAAAATATCCATGGGTCATTCAGATTATATGACACTAAGGTTACACACTGAGTGAAAGTACAGATAGCCACATGATTGACCTGACAACTGTGATCAGCACCAATTATGACAATGGCAAATGAGCATCACATTGGTGTGCCACAATCCAAGTAACTTGCTGTGAATAGACACCTTCTGTGAATGGGATCTTCTATTTTCAAATGTCAGCATGCTCCTGGACTTAACATCCTGCTTGCTTTTCTTAGACCATCCATTGGCACTTTTAAGCCAGATGCTTAATTAATACATGCATGGATAATTGTTTAGGCCAGTGAGTGAGATACAGAGGAGAGCTCTGTCACTCACATCCTTTCAAGTAAGACAGGCAAAGACAAAGAGGCAATAATTTTTGTAATTTCATGGAAATTTTCAGGGGAAAGTGCCAATTTCATGGTGACATCTTGGGAAATGTGATGATTTCATACGGATTCAATCTCCTGACCCACTCCCTTCCAAAAACCAACTACATAAATAGGAAGATAAGTGGTTTAAAATAAAAGCATTGGTTTCTTATTCATTTGCATCATGTCAGAGAAATATGGGCTGTGTCCATTCCCTAAAAGTGCTCATTCAACCTATCATATTCCTATATTTGCATTAAATAGTAATTTATTACTTATGTTAATTTGCATCAAAATGGTGAGTTAACAGTTTGTGAAGAAAACCAACACCTCGATTGAAAAGGTAGAATAAACAATAGCCGGAGAATGTGTGCACCTCCCCAAAATGTACATAGGACCTGAAAAGGAACATCATGATTTCACTTTGAATAAATTTTCATGTTCAGTGAGTACTCCATCTCTCTTGCCTTCTGATCCATGACAAGAGGACAATCAGTGGAGGCTTAGCGAAGGGGAAAGAATACCGATGAACCCCTCAACTCAGATTTCAAGGTTTCAGGTTCAAATCCTAACTGTCCCCTGAGTGACCTTGAATAAGTCACTTGTTTCTTGGGTCTTGGTTTCTTCTTATGTGTAATGAAGGGACTGGGTAAGGTAGTCTTTAAGATCCTTTTCAGCTTTAGGCCTCTACTAATATTGCTTCTGCATTTTTAAGAGGCTGGGTGAAATTTATGTAACTCTGCTAGGCCTCACCTTCCTGTAATTCCACCTCCAGTGATTCTCTTTTGTGATGCTAACCCAAATGCTCCCATTTATGGAACTTAGAAGGCTGAAGTATTTGATTTAAATCACATATTTCCTGCAGTTGTCTAAGGAACATTTAATCTCGACAATCAGCCTCAATCCCCATACACTAGCCCATGGTGTCTTGTTCTAAACCTGAGTAGGATTATAGCCTGAATAACCTCTCTCCTTGAGGTAACAGAAGGGGATAAAGGGAAAGGGAATGACTCAAGGAGGATATCTAATAATGACATGTAATGAGTCTGCTTTTCTTCTAGTTGCTCAGCTGGTTCTGAAAGAAATTCCAAAAGCGATGCTCCAAGTGTTATTTGAACAAAGTGATGCATTTGAAAGGTGCCAGCCTGGTGTATCTGTAAAACATTGCAACTCATTACACTCCATCTCCAACCCTGACAAAGGATTGATACAAAGGAATAAAAAGGGCTCAGCATAGACTTGCCTCCTATCCTAATGAGGTAACATCCAGGACTAGTATTGGTACCATGAGGACTTCTGAGATTTTGTGCCTGAACTCACAGTACAGTGTCCCTTTGATGGGCACCATTTAAGCTCAAGCTTTGAGGCTTTCTGGTACCATGAATCACCAATGTGGGAAGGGAATCAAAGGTAAGAAAGTAAGTTAATGAGGTTCAGCCTACATATTTCCAAGGTAGATCTACTTTATGTATGTAGCATGAGAGCACAAAATGAAGCTACAGAAACTGAAGAGATGACTGTTCAAGAAAGCTGACTCAAAATCAACTGCAATGTTATCATATTCTGCCATTGCCCTCAAATCAGTGACTACCTGAGACATCTGGAGACCAGCCACACTGACATGTAGCATGCCCTCCAAACAGTAAAGTGGACTGCCAAGAGAAAGCCAGTGACCATTTTACTCCCAGGAAACTCGTGAGTATTAGGCACTGGATAGAGACATCCTGCACTGCTTCAGTGAACAAATCTTCCCCCACACTGGTAACAAGCTTGTGGGTTGCTTTGCTACCAACCGTACTGAGGCTTGTGCCCCATATGAAGGATTTCCCTCATCATGTCGCATAGAAGGCAAACTGGTCCTTGCTATAATGATCTTATCCCAGTGCTGAACCACAGCCTGTGGGTTCTTGCCAGCATCTCTGACAGTGCATGAACAAGTAAACTCTATCATTCTGGAGATCCTTGGCTCACAGGAATAACTGGCTTACTTCAAGCACTTGAAAGACTGACAGGAATACATCTCCAAGGAAAAGACACGAGCACTAACCCACAACATGCATATCCCTCAATGAGAATAAGGCTTTCGTCAAAGTCCTGAATTCAAGGTCTGAAGATACTCAGGTTTAGGGTGAAGGTATATATGCCTATCATCAAATGGAGAATGGCAAAATGAGAATGAATCTTTTTTTGTGTGGGGCAAGTGGGGTTAAGTGACTTGCCCAGGGTCACACGGCTAGTAAGTTTTAAGTATTTGAGGCTGGATCTGAACTCAGGTCTTCCTGAATCCAGGGCCAGTGCTCTATCCACTGGGCCACCTAGCTGCCCCAAAGGAGAATGAATCTTGACAGACTCTACTTGTGACTTTAAGGGCACGACTAATGCCAGTTAGAAGAAAGGAACAGGGTCCACCATATGAAGAAGTCCAGAGATTTGGGAAGTAGCACTGGGTCAGACATTTAACCCCTTATGTGCCTTCCTTGAACTTTCTAATCCCTTACTCCCTCAGCTGTGAAACATTACCTCACAACTGTTCCTCTCACTCATATTAGTTCAGATTGCACTCATGTGACAACCTGGTCTGAACCTAGATTGACTTCTTAGTTGATGTTGCTTTCCTTCCATCTCAAGACCTTGGATCTTTACAATAATATTTAAATTGCGCTTTCCCATTAACTGAAGACTGACCTAATCTTTGTTATATTTAACTGAAATTCACCGGGGCAGGACATACCCATGTCAGAGTTTATATGCTATTAGCAATATGTTTGAAGACCTAGGATTGACCATAAGTAAGCAGAGGGGTAAACAAAAAATTCACTGGAGTCCTACCTCCCTCGTATAGTAGAGGTATATTGTTGCTGCTGTTGTTGTCTCTGCTATATGATCCCTCTTATATTGGCGGGGGTGTGGGGGAGGTTACAATAGAAAGTATTGGAAAACTAGTCATTATTTTGCTATTATTCTCATATTTAAATATTGTATATGTGGGGAGATGATTGCCTTAATACTTAAATAAGAGTAACGGAATGTAAGCTCATCTTCTGAAGATTCACTAAATGCATTTGTGGGACAATTCTAGCACCATACAGAATGACAGGGATGGCATGTACCTTGTTTTGATCCCTCAAAGTTTGAAGTTCTTGGGGCAGCTCGGTGGCACAGTGGATAGAGCACCGGCCCTGGAGTCAGGAGTACCCGAGTTCAAATCAGGCCTCAGACACAACACTTACTAGCTGTGTGACCCTGGGCAAGTCACTTAACCCCAATTGCTTCACTAAAAAAACAAAAACAAAAACAAAAAAAAAAGTTTGAAGTTCTTCCAAGAGATCCATTGATTTTGAAAATTTTTCACTGTATATAATTTGGATACCATGATGTAATGGGATGCTTAAAACAATGAAAGTGTTATAGCTCAATGATGAGTTCTAGCCAAAATTATGGTCTAGTTCCAGCAGAGCTGATTTACTCACATTTCTAAATACATGGGAGCCTTTCTTTGGTATATAGGGATTTGTCATCTCTTAGTTTGCTACAGATAATTAGGCTGTGGCATGAAATTCTAACCTTCAAATCATGTGCTTCTTAGAATTGTTTCAGTTAAATTATTGGAGAATTAGGCTGGGTTTTCTAAAATATTGCTACTTATAAATTAATGGCTATTATACCAATTTAGGTAGTAAGCATTTATTATTGAAGTATAATAAATATTATTAAAGAAAAAAAACCAGTCCCATTTTGTCTCCAACCAGGACCCTCCTGTGCTCCTGAGTTTCATCCTTTTTTATAAAGGTTTGTTGCTACAATCTGATCAAAGATAATTGGTCAGTGTCATTCAATTCCCCTGATTGACATGACTTAAGGGAGGTCCATATTAAAATAGGAGACCGAACCCCTGACAGCAAGGTCAAAGTCCAGATGGGTGAGGCTTAAGTTCACTGAGCTAGTCAGAGTCTATTCTCCATTTCTTTTGTAAACCCTGCACAGGATTAGGCCTTGCATTTAGCTGAACTTTCTGAAGTACGGGTGAAGAGAGAAAAGGTCCCCCAAAAAACATTATTAATAACTATTTTCTCACAGAATCCAGCAGATGCAAAATTTTTGCAACCTGCAACAATGTGTCAGTTTCCACCATTTCATTGCAACATTCATATCAATCAGTAAGTCCTAGATCCTTATGGAGAACCTTTCTGTAATTTCTAGTGGCAATGACCTAATCATGAGCAGAAATCCCTCCATTTCTTTAAACATATGTGCATAACTAAACATTTTGTCATTTTTCCTATATTTCTTGGTCACCATTTTGTTAGTTGAGTTGATGAACATAGCACTTATGGAGCACCATTTGACTTCACGCTTGGATATTAGTAATTTCATAGGTTCTGCCTAAAGGTTGTGAGAAAATAATGGGATTTGGCAGATGCCCAGGGGCCCCACCTGAAGATTGATTTGGAATTGATTGAATTGGGTGAGACTGACTGAGAACCCACTTAAGGTTGATTAAATCAAGACCACACCTGGCAGGCCCTGAGTGGGGTGTTGTTTTCAGAGGCTGTGTACTACAAAATCAACAGGAGACCACCATCAACCAATCAGTTTCAAGGACCTCCCCCTCTGGGGGAGGGGGACAGGAAGTAGGAGGTGAGGCTGGCTGCCTGGCTTGGCCCTTTTCATTCTGGGACTTCAGGTTGGTGGCAGAGAGAGAGGAAAGGAAATAGGCTTTTCTTGTTTTACTTTCGGTACTCTCTTTACTCTTTAATAAATGCTTAATGCCAAAAACTGGTGCTGACATTTCTAGCTTATAAGTAAACCTTAGCTAGTTCTCCCCCACACTGGGGATAGAAACAAGGTGACCACACATTAGATTTCAAACACCACAAGGTAAAGCATATGGTGACATTAAAGAGATCTAGAAATGTACACTTTCTGCTAGCCTTAACCATTCTATTGTGAAATGAGATGTGTTTGTTCCAAAAGGATTTCAATAAACTTTACCCAGTTTATCACGTGCTCTTTATTGTTTTTATATTCTCTGTCAAATATTGTGTCGGGGGGGAGGAATGTGTTTCTTCATGCCGGTTCTAATAGATACCAAGTTTTTTGAGTAACTTTTTTGGTATAGTGGGTTAATTAAATGGATTCATACCATTAACATCAAAAGTGGCATTTTAAGATTCTAGTCTTAATATATTCCTCTCCATTTCAAAGTTATTGTAGCTGTCAGCACTACTTTGACCACCTGCTTCATTAAAGATGTTTCTAAGGTCTTTGTTAAGTACAGATTTTCAAAGCCTTCAGGTTCTTCAGTTTTATCCTACCAGATTTAAGCTATTCCTCAATTTCTACATTTATTATATAAGATCAATAGAAGACCTGAGCCAGAATCACTATCAAAAGTTCCCCATGCCTACTCACCCAGTTCCATAACCAAAGTCTAACAAGCTTCTTACTTTGGTCAGTTGAACTTTTTTTCCCTAAATGCAAAGATTTTGCAACCAGACAAAATCTGTTTTGGTCACTAAATCTGAGCTCCTTCAGAATGTCCTTTCTGTAACTTTTGACAGCATCTTATATTATTCTAAGAAGTTGCTCTGTAAACAAATCCTCATGATTTAGCTCTTTCTTCTCTGATTCTTTGTTGATATGTTTGTGGTTAGGTCGATGTGGATGTCACTCATGAAGGACCTCCAATTATGTCTGTGAGTCTTAGCTACTTCACAGGTTTGATTTAATCACATAAATCAATGTTAGTTATTTTCCATATGTCTAATATATGTACCATTACCTGCCTTTGCTCAATTAAATTATGTTGATTTGTTCCAGAAGTGATTCACAAGTTTTTAACATGAGAACGTATATCCATTCTCTCCCTTCTTTTTTCAAGGAAGTATTAAATTATCTACAACTGGTTTTCAGTTTCATTATCACTGCATGGGTTTTGACTTACAAACATTCGAAATCCATTTTCACCCACTACTATTCCAGAATTTTACATTGACTAGCATGGTTAAAGCGTTACTTGCTCTAAACATTGAAGTATATTTTTGAATTCAGAAGGTAAGTAAATCTCCTGACATATCCATCTCATCTTCATTATTAAGTATTGCTATTATTTCATACTGTGCCTCTTTATGTTAAATAGTGCTCAGATAGGAACAATTCTGGAACCATTCACTAAGCTACTATTGTTCTTTAAAGAAAACATTTAGCAGACTATTGAACATATGAATAACATTATTTACTTTTGAAAACCAGTGAAAGTGTTGGAATTCAAACTTATCTTGTGTACACTCACTAAATGCATGTTTGAGCAACACTTATAGTAGACAGGATAATGGTGATTTGTGTGGACTTCATCCTCTTCAGTGAATTCTTCCACTACATCTCCATATTTTAAGCATTTTTAATTCTATGTGATTTGGTTATTGTGAGTATTTTATTTGCAGACAGTTATATATTTTAAAAATGCGATATTTTTTGTGGGTCAATTTTATGTTTGTGAGATTATGAGTGATAATGCTATCTGAAATAATTATTTAATTCCAATATAGTTTACTGGTTGTGCTTTTTGGGATGATTTAGGGTTTATATTAGTAATACATAGATTTGTCTGGTTAGTTTGTAGAGACTAGTGAGCTTCTGTTCTCTAATTCTGAGATTTGATAATGCCCTCAATATTTAGGAGCCATTAATATAAGTTTTATTGTTGATATTTCTTTCAGCTTATGTTTGTTTGATACTCCTTAGATAGAAATTGACCTAGGATAGGTCACTAGTTTCCTATGATGCCTCTGTATTTAACAGGTTGGGGACTTTGCACAGGTAGACGAAATGACTGATTTAAGAGAATCCAAGTGTTGGGCTAGAAATCCTTTTTCTTCAGTCTCACTGACAGAACTCACAGGACAACTCCAAGAACAAAAAGGATGAAGTTCTTTATTCCATATGGTATGGAAATCATACATATTTGGTATGGTACTATTCCAAATTCTTATCATCTGACTGTCTCTGTTTAGGTTTTTAAAAGGTGACAATTTTGCATCCTGAAGGGATATATAGGAGAATTTAACTTTTTCTTAATACGAACTGCATACATCAACAAGTATGAATTACTTAAACTTTTTAAATGTAATTTCTGATGACAATTACCCAATCATAAATTATCATTAAACTACTCAATCTCTAAAAATAAGTCTACATGATCAGTCTATTTTTTTTTAATTTTGGTCAACATGCTGTTCATTCAGTCCATGTAGATATTGACCAAGGAGCCAGCTAGGTGATACAGAGGATAAAGTTTGGACTTGGAGTCAGGAAGCCATGCATTCAAGTCCAAGCTCAGACACTCACTTGCTATGTGACTCTGGGCAAATCACTTTAAAACCTAGGGATCATATATGTTAAGACATGTAAAGAACTTTGCAAATGGCAAAATACTACATAAATGCTAGTTATTATTAGTATTGAAAGCCTTTGGGTTTTTATCTTGAATCTCAGCTGTCTCAGGGGCTCTATCAGGCAGCCAACCATTTTTGGTTACACTTGACAAATCCCAAATGGTCTCTGTCTATTGTCAGACTTTCAGTGGAGCGGGGCATATTTGTTTTAAGAGAATATTTTCCCAATATTAATGCATTACTCTTCTTATATCAAAGTATTTATGCTTAAATTCTAGTTTCCATAGGTTCCCTAAAACATATTATAAATGGAATTGATATAATTAAATTCATATTTTGCAAGAGAAAAATTTATAATAAGGAATTGTTTTGCTGATTAGGTGCCTGATTGCTTACTTTTAATTTAAAAATAAGAATAAATGCTATATTTAATCAAATATAAATAAATTAGCATAATAGACACAACAGTGGACCATGATTCTGGAGATTATAATCCTGTTTTTTGCCACTAATGACATTTTTCTCTTTGGTTAAATTGAAACCTCTCTGAGAATCAGTTTTCTTATCTATTGAAAAGACTTACATAGGTTGCCTATGAAGATGAAATGGGATAATGCTTGAGAAATGTTAAACTATGAGGTGTGATGATTACCCTCACCCTGACCATTAATTAAATTTGAAGTGATGAAAAACTTCCTCAAATTCAGTTATCAAAAATTAAGTGGGCTACCTTAGTAGGTGGTGGTTTCCACTTCACTGGAGAGCATTTATCAGGAATAACATAAAAAAAGATTATTTTCTGTTATAGGTTGGATTAGATGTATCTAAGATGTCTTGCATCTTCAGACCAATAAGCCTTTCAACTCAGAGATTCTATGTTCCATGATGAACATATTTCATTATCAATCTCTGTGGCCATTTAATGGATTTTATGTGCAATTTATATATTTCTGCATCATGTCTTAAGATTGCAGATTTAGAAGGCAATTACTGAGTATGGTTGTGTCTACTTTTACATAATATCTATTCTTAAAAGCAATATTATGACATTTGCAGTGTGAAATCAGCCACCTCTACATTGGTTTCTACAAAAAATAAATCTTGGGCTATGCCAATGTAGAGATGCCTATTATGTAGCACATAATCATGGGATCCAATGCAATCATGAACAAGACCAGCCAATTTTTATTTTGGGTGGCTAGAGAGGATCATGTAATTTCCAGCATAATATCTGTGTTGCTTCATGATTTCAAATACTTACTGGAAAGAGTCAGAAATAAGTCATCTATACTCCAACAGTAAACTGCTGATCTATTAAAGAGGCAGGAGATTGATGTAAAAGACCTTACTGGTGATTGACTGGGAAAATGGAGCATATTAAAATAAAAGAAAATGAAAATTTCTTCAGACTGATGACTCCTCTAAATCGAAGCTTAGATGTTCCCTTTGCCTAATGATAGAAGACTCCTGGACAACCAAGAATGTTGGGATTCTGTACCTTTGCCATTGAGATGCACCATATAGCTTTCAGTCTGGGCTGGGGTGTAATGACACATTGACAGTTGGATACATTTTTTAACATACTTTCGTTGTCAGCAAGAAATATCAATATTTAGGAAAGAGGGTCCATAAAGGAACTCAAGGTAGCCTGAGGCAGACAAAACCCAGTTTACTTGTTTGTCTTTGGGGATAGGGGGTTGATTTTGGATCAGTTACTGGACACATTTCCACTTATGTAAATGGATATCATTAATAAGTGTCTATAACTTCCTGAAAGTGGGGGTTGAAGAGATTAGGAGGCATTTTATTTCTTTAGAGTACATTCCCTATAGTCAGAACAAAGATAACATCACCATTCACCAACTCTGATCTGTTGTGTCCTAACCAGTCTGAGTGTTATCTGCTGTGGATGAAAATGACAGACTTGATTGGACTGTCTAGTTAACGGATTGTGTCTGCTAATGCGGTCAGTGTGAGGAGTCGAAATAGTCAATTATGAAACTGAGGAAGACAAAATGAATGCTAATATCCCAGAGTTCTGTTGCAAAGTAAAATAAATGAATAGCCATTCTGGGGTTTGGATTCTATTTGAAATGTTCTACGTGGCATTTTCCAACAAAAGACGCAATTACTGTCATGGCCGTGGCTGTCATATTGCATCCGAAACACTTCACTGCTTGTCTGTCAAAATCCACACCACTGTCACAATTTCCCAGAAAAAATCCCACTTTATAGAATTCCTGTGAGCTTATGAAGCCAAACCAATAATTATACAGATAACAGCCAGGAATGCAGATGAGAAAATTCATAGATTTTCACCCTACCCCTCACCAAAGTTCCTATTTTGTACATTCCTAAGATTTTTGAAGATGTGACTGAAAATGAGGGAACTCTGAGACTGTTATGACATTGACATGATTTGGGGAAGAGAAGATGGCACATTTCCCACTGAGCATCACCCAAATGCCATTAAACATGTAGCTTGCTGTTAGCCTCTTCTAACCTTTCTGTCCTTTAGATGGTATTTTACATCTGTCATTCTGAAGACTTTTAGAGAATTGTATTGGTATTTATTTCCATGATTGGAAAGGAAGGAACGGTTAGCTAACAAGGAGAAGAGGTGACCTTGCAAATGAAGATAAATCTAAGAGACCAAATTATGGGTGTTTCTAGTGTGGCATAGATAGATTTTCCCCTACCCACTCTCTCCCCAATTATACCTTTTGTGAGATCTAAACTTTGAGCTAATTTGTCAATTCTTAGTTTTACCTCCCTTTCTTGCAAATGGGAAATAAAAGGCACAATGGGACAAAAGAGTGCGGGAGGGGGTTGGATTTGAGGATTTCTATCCAACCTTTCCACCCTCAAAAGAGAAAACTGATGCTATAAAATGTCAGTATCTTGTTCAGGGTTGGTTCTTGTCCTTAGTCTTGAGGAGGACCAAGATGACATTTATCATGTTAAAGTCAAGTTACAGTGTATCTTACTGTGGCTGATCAGACCAATATAAGCCCAAAATGCTCTCCCAGAGGTCGGGCCCAAATAATCCACATGAACATTTAGGTTCGCTTCTCTAAATGTGCACATTAAATCTGAGCATCTTTCTCAGGGTGACAGAAGCACTAAGTAGCAGGTCAGAAGTGGAAATGGAGTCCTCTACCTCCAAATCCAGAAGCCAGTGTGGAAGTTGGTATTTATGGCATGGCATTGAATCAAATGTGGCACTTGTAACAAGGTGCAGAAATTCCCAATTCCATTGGTCATTCCCTGACACACAAGGATCACAAAAGGAAGAATTCAGAAAGAAGGAAGCGGCTCTGGAGATTTTGAGGCACGTGGGGAACATCTGCAATGGCAGCCAGCATAGGGAAGGGAATGGAATTAAATTTGGAAAACTGCCTCCTGGGCCACAGCCTGAATCCCCTAGAACTTTCCATGTTAGGGAAAAGGGAAAGCAGAGAAAGTTAAGCTAGGCAGGTGGAAAGGGTGCAATGCCTGGTTAATGTTCTCAGAAGTTCTGAATATGAGAATTTGGGCAAGAATGGGACAGATTGGGAAGAAATGGTTCAAATAAGAATTTTTTTTAAAAGATTCCTCTCTACATTCCAAGAAGATCAAATTGGGACAATCTCACATTCCAACCCAAAGACAGAAAGTAGGCCTTTTCAGTGGGATGCCTGCCATTGTACAACAATCTGAATTTCCCTTTCATAGAGAATGTCATCAAAGAGCTTTATGTTTCAAAATATTATGCCCCAAAGTATCAATAAATGGGGTGGCATGGGTCTGAGATCCAGGGGGCATCTATGCCCCAGATATGCTAATGCCTCCAACATACCAATGATTAATGAGATGAATAAAAGAACCCTTTATTCCCTGTTGCGGATTGGCAGATGAGTGCCAATTCTCCCTTTCTGAATAACAAGGGTTAAAAATTGAGCCGGGTTTCCTAGCACAGGTGTTTCCACTTGTCAGGAGACAGACAGGGAGGAGACCAGCTGAGGACTCTGTTCTGTTTACAGCTTTATCCTTTAAGTGAGTAAATTTCCATTAAATCTGGGTATTGTGGCCAATTTCACAGTAGGAGTGCCCAGAAACAGATTAGAATAAAGACAACCCTTTTCTTTCTAAAGTGTGAAAGAATTTATTCATTTATTGATTGTCTTGTCTTCTCCTTCTGATCCTTTGGAATATGATTTTAAAAAGCATCTCCATTTCCTAGGCTGTGATTTGCCTGTAATAGAATTTTCTCCCAATATAGGCTGATCTCTGCCTTCCTAAAAAGACTGCCATTGATGTGAAAAGTCCAAGGGAGGCTGAGGTACCCCTGAAACCCAATCTAGTATTTTCTGGTCTTTGGACAGATGACAAAATCACTCTTGCCTAAACAGTCCACATCCTAGGAACAAAGAAGGCTTGGGGGCAGCTAGATGGCACAGTGGATAGAGCACCGGTCCTGGGTTCAGGAGTACCTGAGTTCAAATCCGACCTCAGACACTTAACACTTACTAGCTATGTGACCCTGGGCAAGTCACTTAACCCCAATTGCCCAGCCAAAAAAAAAAAAAAAAAAAAAGAGAAGGCTTGAACACAGGGTCAGAGTAGACAGAAATCTGGTTCTAAAGTCAGCAGGCCACCATTCAAATCCCATCTGGAGCTTTCTCCCTGGGTAACTGTAGGCAAGTCACTTAACCCCGACCCCCTCCGTGGGTCTCAGTTTCATCATTTTCATAATTAGTTTATTTGGCTAGATGGTCCTTGCAGGTCCTTCCAGCTCAACATTTATTGTTTTTCCAGCTCCAGATTTCTACAGTGGCTCTGCTACTTCACTGGGTATCCAAGCTAGGGCCCTGCACTGTACCCAACCTGATGGCCATGGGGAGCAGGGCAGGTAGGATGGATCCCACTGCTGTGTCGGCCACCTGGTGGTCATGGGAGGATCTTTGTCTGCAAAGCCAGAAAAGGGGCAGCCCTCACGAACCATGGATGGGCTAGTTCATCTCTTGATGTTGTCACTCCACTACACTTTCCCCATATTCCTGGATGACTCCTTTCTCTTCCACCTCCACCATTGCCAACCAGTCTGGACCCCAGTGCTTCCAGACTGTAACGATTGGAATGATGCCACCTGCTGGAGACTTACTGTAGAAAAGCTCCGCCATGAGGTGAAGGTCTCTGAGGGCAGACCATGGTTTTCCTTTGGCGTCAGGAAGTGACGATTGCTTGTGTGAGGAGGAAGGGGGAGCCTGGCACTCTGACTCGCTCTCTTTCCTGTGGACTGGTGGAGAGCAGAGCTAGAAAGGCGCTCTCCCTTTAATAGATAGATGAATGTAGGCCTTTCTCTCTATCTTTACCAAATTCTTATTCTTAATAAATGCTTAAAAGCCTAACTCTTGCTAAAGCTTATAATTTATTGGCGACCACTCAGATATTTTAGATAGTTTTACTAGAATTTTAGCCTTAACAAGCCAGCTGTCAGTGTCCCAAGTTGGGCAGCTTTTGAGAAACATAACCTTAAGACTGACCAGGTCCCAACAGACATATTCTTTGCAGAGGGCTGTGCATAAGCTAATTTCACAGAGTGAACCATCTGGCTTCCCATGGTTGTGGTCAACTGAGAACACAGGACTTTAAACCTCAATGTTTTCTACTAAGAGAACTCTTCATTAAAACAGCTGAATAGACAAAATAGCTAGTTACAATTAAATTCTATTTAGAGCATTTTTTTATTATTATTATTATTATTATTATTATTATTATTATTATTATTATTATTATTATTATTATTATGAGGCAATTGGGGTTAAGTGGCTTGCCTAGGGTCACACAGCTAGTAAGTATGAAGTGTCTGAGGCCAGATTTGAACTCAGGTTCTCCTGACTCCAGGGCCAGTGCTCTATCCACTGTGCCACCTACCTGCTCCTAGAACATTATTTTTTAAAAGCCAAACACAGAAATAAAGTTTAATAATCCAGTTCTCATTCTGCCCTTTTCATCTGGAATCATCTCTCAAAGGTCTTTCTATAGATAACAATTTTTCTAGCACTGCTTTGATTACAAGTAGAACTGGCCGGGGCAGCTACGTGGCAGAAAGAGCACTGGGCTTGGAATCAGGAAGACTCATCTTTATGAGTTCAAGTCTAGCCTCAGACACTTACTAGCTGTGTGACCCCTTTCAAGTCACTTACCCCTGTTTTCCTAAGTTTCTCATCTGTAAAAAATGAGCTGGAAAAGGAAATTTAAAATCCTTCCAGGATCTTTGCCAAGAAACCCCAAATGGAATCTTGAAGACTCAAATACCACTGAAACTAGTGAATAACAACAGAACTGATCAGAGCTCGTGTTCCACAAGCAAAGGCTATCAAAGTTCAGGTACATGAGGTGATGCTGTTTTTACCATCCCAGAACCAGTGAGGTATAATGTATAGAAAACCAGCCTTGAGGCCAGAAACAACTTGACTTCAGTCCTGCCTCTGACATGTACTGCCAAGTGACCCTGAGCAAGCCACAACCTCTCAGGGACCCAAGCAAATCTTTGACAAAAATTACAGAGAAGGTGACAGCCTGCATTGGCAGAAATTCCCCACACCAATGAAAATACTTGTCCATTCCCTATCTTCATTCCTATCTTTGTCATTCTAATGGGTATAAGATGTAATTAAGGTTGTTTTGATTTACATTTTATCTTATACTTACATAATGTAGTGTGTGTGTGTGTGTGTGTGTGTGTGTGTGTGTGTGTATATATATATATATATGTTCCTTGGTTAAATTTTTTTTTACATTCTTTAACAATGTTATCCTGGGGACTAGATTTTATTCATCATAGATTATGCATCAGCTCCTATTTGATGTTTTTATGGGAAATGTTTTGTTTTCTAATCTGTTTCTATTAATTTTGTTTTTATGGCCCAAAATTGTTTTATCTCTGTATAATCAAATCTATTGACTTTATCTTCAATTATTTATCTTTATTTGATAAACTTTCTTCTCTCCACAGTTGAGACAACTATACTATTCCTTTTATTTCCAGTTTTTTTAATGATTTTATGTTTAGCACTTTGATGCAGAGTTTTTGTAATGTATCGTAGGAGAAATAGATCCAAAACTATTTTTATCAAATAGCAATCCTCGTCTTCGGGATGCAGAGGGCAGGAGACATAATGTCTAGCTTTACCAAGAACTGGTACTTAGAAACACTGGATGCCCTTTCTGGGTTCTCTATCCTATAAAGGTGATTTCTCTATCAGCTTACTTGTATCTTAGTGATTTCTCTATCAGCTTACTTGGATCTTGGTGCTGGTTTATAGCCAACATAGATGAATTTTCTCAATTTATCTTGTATCCATCTATTTTATCAAAGCCCTTTCTTATCTCCACTATTTCCATTGTGATCATTTTTGTTGTAAATTGCTGTCATTTTTCTAGATATACAATCATGTTAGGTATAAATAAAGAGGTTTTCATACCTTCATTGTTCATGTTCATTTCCTAAATTTTCTTTTTATATCTTATTTTATGGCCTGAGACCAGTTCATATTTTTCTTGGAACCTTTGGATGTTGGAGCTTTGACCCTGTTATTATTTTCTTCTTCTGAGGTTGTATTGTGGTCTACCTTACCCCCAAAGAAGTTTTCGATGGTCTTCTGCTTTCTCTGCCTACTCATCCTGGATTACTATTTCTTGGCTTTTAACTCTTTCTTAAAGTGTGGCACTGCTTCCAGGACACACTGAGCTACAGCATGGCCTGGGGGGATTGTTGGGCTTCTTCTTGGCCTGCCTGACTTCCCTTTTCTTTGATTTTAAACTCTCCACTGGGGGGTTGGGGGGTGGAGGTGGGGCTGCTTCTCGGCCTTGCTTCAGAGGGTCCCAGGTGATTTGGTTGGGGGGGGGGCAGGTTTTAATCTCACCTGGCCTGTTATCTGGTCCAGAGATAACCTCTAGCCTACTTACTAAGCAACCAGCCAGCAAAACTTTCTATGCTGTGGTTCTTAGCTTCTGATGATGAACCTGCTCCCCTGCTCCCCTCCCCTACCTGGGCCTCCTGCCACTCAGGATTTCTTCCTGGTTCTCCACTGGGGTGGGACAGTCAAATCCTTCTCCCTAGTCCACTGGTACCCCTGCACTTACCCCTCCAGGCCAGCTGTTCAACCTGACCATGCTCAGTTCCAGAATACACCAGTGCTGCAACTGATTCAGAGGCACTAGGGCAAATTCCTCAGGCAGGTGTCTGGTGTCCACCGATTGTGAGGTTAGGATTTATTTGTGGCCCAGCATGGCCCCCTGAAATCTATCTATAGCTGGAGAAAACTCTCAGCCTGTCTTTGAAGAGAAAGTAGGAGAAACAGAAAGAAGATATAGAGAAAGGGAGGAAAGAATGGAAAGAGAAATGAGAGCAATGCAGGAGAGTCATGAGAAAAAAGTCAACAGTTTGAAAAGCCAAATGGAAAAGGAGATTAAAAAACTCTCTGATGAAAATAATTGCCTAAGAATTAGGATTGAACAGATGGAAGCTAGTGACCTTATGAGAAACCAAGACACAGTAAAGCAAATGCAAGTGAATGAAAAAATAGAGGGCAATGTGAAATATCTCCTTGGAAAAAGAACTGACCTGGAAAATAAATCTAGGAGAGATCATTTGAAAATCATTGGACTACCTGAAAACCATGACCAAAACAAAAGCTTAGACACCATCCTCCAAGAGATTGTGAAGGAAAATCGCCCTGGTATCCCAGAAGCAGAAGCTAAAATAGAAATTGAAAGAAGCCACCAATCACCTTCTGAAAGAGATTCCAAAAGGAAAACCTTCAGGAATATTATAGCTGAATTCCAGAACTCCCAGGTCAAGGAGAAAATATTGCAAGCAGATGGAAAAAAAGGAATTCAAATACTGTGGAGCTCCAATAAGGATAAAGCAAGATCTAGCAGCTTCTATATCTTATTTCAATTTCTAAAATTCTCTTAAATCGGTATAAAGTTCTTTCATTGCCAACTGTATAAAAATGATAACTTGTTTTTACATGAATTTCATTTCTGAATACATCATTCTTTTCCTTTCCTACTCAGTGAGCCATCTCTTCTAATAAGATGAATAAATAAGAAAGAGGGACGGAAGAGCAAAAGTAGATCAACCAAATTCACCAAAGCATCCACTGAATCTGTCAGTGGATACAACATTCCACATGCTTGGTCTACCACCTCTGGTAAGAAAAAATTGTGGTGCCTTCTCCTCTTTTTCAGGATGAATTTGGTCTTTAGAATCCCAAGGCTCTTCCATTTTGCTGTGGTCATGGTAGTTATTTTTATTCTTTCCCTTTCTCTTGTTGCAGGCATTATGTTTACAACTCTCCTGATTCTCCTTCCTTTCTTCGGTGTCAGTTCATAGGAAGATTCCCATGCTTCCCTGAAATCTTAGTGCTTGGAATTTCTATGCTCAATCACATCTCATACACCCCTGTACCCCCATGTGTTTAGAAGGCTTGCAGGCAAGAGGCATGACTTTATCTCTAACTCCTTGCTACCACGCCAGTTACCTGTATAAGATGGGAATGCTTCAAGTGTTTCACCAATAAGGGAATATGTACTTGTAGTTTATAGCTCCTGTTAACTAGAGACTTCTGCTCTCACCTTTCTGCAGGGCCTAGTGTGCTATTCTAGTGTGCTCCCACCAATCAAACCAAAAATAAGAGAGCCATGATTCTGAGAAAACACGAGTTTTTGACAGATCAGTTATTATACTCTCATTATATTTGTTGTGCCACATAACCAGGAACAACAGCCAAAAAATATAATCAAGAAACATGTAGTGTCAATTACTAGAAGGATGATAGATTAGGGTAACCGCCCAGCTGAACTCTCCCAATATGATCCTCCAAACAACTTTATTTTTTGACAATTTATCAATGAAGGAGTTGCTTTTATTTTTATAAAATTGACTCAGTTCTATACTAGTATATATTTGAGAAATGAGACCTTTATCAGAGAAACTTGCTGTAAAATTTTTTCTGATATTACTCCATTGTCTATAGTTTCTTTTAACAAAATATACTTTTCCTAATTATCTTTGACCTCATAAACTTTCATCTAACAAACATCATGGGAGTCAAATGGTTGACTGGAAGAAGAATGAAGGACTAAACACACATATACAGTATTCAGACAACAGGCTTAATAGTCCTGACCAGATAGGGCCATGGATGTAGGTAAGGAAGAACAAGCACACACCCAGTGATTGAGGTACCTCAGGGAGTAAGAAGAACTTCAGAGAGGAGAGAAAGGCCTGGGGTTGGGCTCCCAGACTAAAATCAGAAAATAACAGTAAGGAGGACCTGAAGCCTGAGGCACCATTACCCACAATTTAAGATTAAAACCCAATTACAATAATAAGCTGCTAAAATAGAAGAAAATCAAAATGAGTTAACAAAGGAAAAAAGAACCTGACCATAGATTATACTATGGTGTAAGAAGATCTGCGTTCATATTCAGAGAAAGATAGTTTATATTAAAACAGCCACTCCTACCCCAAAGAGTAATGCCAAATGGTCCAAGCCCCAAAAGAGTATTTGGAAGAACTTAAAAAGGACTTCAAAAATAAAATTAAAAAACTGAAGGAAAAAATAGGAAACAAAATAAAAGTAATCCAAGAAAACTATGAAAAGAAAGTTAACTAATTGGAAAAAGAGGTCCAGAATCTTAAGGCACAAAATAACTCCTTGAAAACTAGAATTGGGCAAGGGGTGTCAAGTGATATAAGACACCAAGGAATTAATAAAACTAGAAAAAAATAGAAGAGAATCTGAAACATCTCATTAGAAAGAAAAATGATCAGGAGAACAGATAGAGAGACAATATAAAAATTGTGGGACTCTATTAACGACTTCAGCAAAAGTTGCAGGATCCAGAATAAACCCACATAAATCATCAGCGCATATATATATATATATATATATATACATATCCAACAAAGTCCAGCAACAACAGATCGAAAGAGAAATTCCATTTAAAGTAAGTGTGGCCAATATAAAATACATGGGAGTCTACCTGCCAAGACAAACCCAGGAACTATATGACAAGAACTAGGAAAAAAAAAACACTTTTTACACAAATAAAGACAGATCTAAACAACTGGAAAAATATTAATTGCTCATGGTTAGGCTGAGCCAATATAATAAAAATGACAATCCTACCTAAGTTTATTTAGTGCTATACCAATCAAACTACTAATAAATATTTTACAGATCTAGAAAAAATAATAAAGTTCATTTGGAAAAACAAAAGTTCAAGGATATCATGAAAAATTAATCAATGAAAAAAATACGAAAGAAGGTGATCTAGCAGTACCAAATCTCAAATTGTATTGTAAAGTGGTAATTACCAAAACAATCTTGTACTGGCTAAGAAATAGAGAGGTGGAAGAATAGATACAAATGCACTATAGTAAATGACTATAGTGATCTAATATATTATAAACCAAAAGATCCAAACTTTTAGAACAAAAGCTCATTATTTGACAGAAGCTGCTAGGGAAACTGGAAAACTGTATGGCAGAAACCAGGTATAGACCAAAATATCACACCATATGCTAAAATAGGGTCAAAATGGGTACTTGATTTACACATAAAGGATAATACAGTATGCAAATTAAGAGAGGATGGAATTGTTTATCTGTCAAATTTATGGGCAGAGGAAGAATTTAGATGAAAGAAGTTATAGAGTAAAACAAAATGTAAAATAGGTTATTTTGATTATATAAAATTAAAAATGTTTTGCACAAAAAAACTAATATAACCAAGATTACAAGGGAAGCAGAAAACTGGGAAAGAATTTTTGAAACAAATATCTCTGAGAAAGGCTGCATTTCTTAAATATAGAGAGAACTGAATCAAATTTATAAAAATACAAGTCATTTCCCAATTGACAAATGGTCAAGGGATATGAACAGACAGTTTTCAGACAAAAAGAAAAATCAGAGCTATCTACAATCATATGAAAAAAAGTTCTATATCACTATTGATGAGAGAAATGCAAATTAAAACAACTCGGAGGTATCACCTCATACCTATCAGAGTGGCAAATATAACAAAAAAGGAAAATATTGAATGTTGGAAGGGATGTGAGAAAGCTGGGACACTAATCCAATATTGGTGGTGTTGTGAAAAGATCTGACCATTATGGAGAGTAATTTGGGACTATGCCCAAAGGGCAATAGAACTATGCACACCCTTTGATCCAGCAATACCACTGCTTGGTTTATATTCCAAAGACATCCCCAAAAAGAGAAAAAGACTTATTTGTATGAAAATATTTACAGAAGCTCTTTTTTTGTGGTGGCTAAAAATTGGGAACCAAAGGAATACCCATCAATTGGGGAATGGCTAAACAAGCTGTGGTATATAATGGTGATGGAACATTAGTGTGATATAAGAAATGACAAGCAGGATGATTTTGAAAAGGCTGGGAAAGATTTGTATGAATTGATATATAGTGAAGAGAACAGAAGCAAGAGAACATTGAACACAGAGACAACAATATTGTTTGATGAAGAACTGTGAAAGACTTGACAGTTCTCAACCATACAATGATCCAAGACAGTTCCAAAGGACTAATAATGAAGCATAACAACCACCACCAATGAAAAGAACTGACATCAATTGAACACAGACTGAAGCATGCTATTTTTCACTTTCATTTTTTCCTATTCAAGTTTCTTTTTGATACAAAATGACCAACATGGTAATGTTTTACATAATCATACATGTATAACCTATTTCCGAGTCCTTACTGCCTCAGGGAGGGAAATGGGGAGGAGAGAAGGAGTGATAAAAATTGGAATATAAAACTATAAATAAAAATGTTTATTATTTAAAAAAAAAGAAAAGTAAAAGAAAGACTTTGGGGAAAAAATAGCCAAGTTCATTTGGAAGAACAAAAGGTCAAGAATGTCAAAGAAACCAGGAAAAAAAAATGTAAAAGAAATAGCTTCAGGGCAGCTAGGTGGCACAGTGGATAGAACACTGGCCCTGGAGACAGGAGGACCTGAGTTCAAATCTGACCTCAGATATTTGATGCTTACTAGCTGTGTGACCTTGGGCAAGTCACTTAACCCCAATTGCCTCACACAAAAAAGAAAAAAAGAAATAGCTTCAGCAGTACCAGACCTTAAACTCTATTATAAGGTAAGAGTATTGTTGAAGTATAAGTAATGGACACTTTTGATTATTTTAATTATTTTTTTCTTGTATAAATAAGACCTATGTAGCCAAAAATGAAAAAAAAATAGAATTGTTAGACTACCTGAAAGTTATGAACAAAAAAACATCTTGATTTAATATTATAAGAAATTATTGGGGCAGCTAGGTGGTACAGTGGATAGAGCACCAGCCCTGGAGTCAGGAGTACCTGAGTTCAAATCCGGCCTCAGACACTTAACACTTACTAGCTGTGTGACCCTGGGCAAGTCACTTAACCCCAATTGCCTCACAAAAAAAAAAAGAAAAAAAGAAAAGAAATTATTAAGGAAAATTGCCCTGAAGCTCTAGAGGGTTAAGTAGAAATAGTGGGGCAGGGGGAGCCTACCATTCAACTACTTGGGCAATTCCAGGAGGAAAACTTAAAAGAATACTACCCCCTCTCAGAACTAGATAAGTCTAACAAAAAATTAATAAGTAAATAAGAAGACGAGGAAGTAAGCAGAATTTTACATAAGTTAAATTTGATAAATAGAGAAATGAATGTAAATAGAAAGGAATACACCTTTTTTTTTTTCTCAGCAGCTTCCTTTTCAGATCACAATGCAATAAAAATTGTATTTTATAAGGGACCATGTAAATGTAGATCAAAAACCAGTTGGAGATTCAATAATCTAATCTTAAAGAATGAGTGGGTTAATGAACAAATCATAGAAGCATTCCAATAATTTCATTGGAAAATGACAATGAAACAACATATCAAAACCTATGGGATTCAGGAAAAGCAGTAATAAGAACAACATTTTTATCTGTAAATGCTTACATCAATAAAATAGAGACCAAGAAGACCAATGAATGGGGTATGCAATTTTAAAAATTAGAAAAAAGAATAAACTAAAAGTCCCCAAATTAAACACTGAATTGGAAATGTTAAAATTAAAGGTGAGATTAATAAAAGTGAGCACAAAAAATTGAATTAGTAAATAAAACTAAGAGTTGGTTTTATAAAAAATAGTGAAATAGATAAATGATTGGTTAATTTATTTTTTTAAAAAAGAAAAGAAAACCAAAAAACTGGTACTAAAATTGAAAAGGGTAAATGTATCACTAAGAAAAATGAAGTTAAAGCACTTATAAGGATTTATTTTGCCCAGTTAAATGGCAATGAATTTAGCAATTTAAGTGAAATGGAAAATTACAAAAATATAAACTTCCTAGATTAGTTGAAGAGGAAATACAATATCTAAATAGACCTATTTTAGAAAAAAAATTGAGCAGACCGTAAGCTTCCTAAGAAAAAAAAAAAGAACCAGTACCAGACAGATTTACAGGTGAATTCTATCAAACATTTAAAGATCAACTAATTTCAGTATTAAATAAATTATTTGGAATAACAAGCAAAAAAAACCATCCTACATGAGTTGAAACAATAATTTTAGCAAAGTAGCAGAGTGTAAATCATATAAACCTTCAGCATTTCTATATATCCCAAACAAAACCCTGCAAGAAGGGATACCCCATTTAAAATAACTCTAGACAGCATAAAAACCTATGAGTACATCTGCCAAAACAAACCAGGGATTATATCAACAAAAAATATTTTAAATAAAAAATTTATACAAATAAAATCAGATTTCAATAGCTAAAGGAATATTAATTGTTTGTGTCAGGAAGGGCCAATATAATAAAAAGGACAATTTTATCCAATCTAATTTATACATTCAATGCCATCCCAATTAAATTACCAAAAAAAAAATCCCTAAACTCATTGGAAGAACAAAAAGTCAAGAATATCAAAGGAACTAATAAAAAATGTAAAGGAATGAAGTTTATCAGTGCCATAGCTTAAACTATATTATAAGGCAGTAATTACCAATACTATTTGACACTGGCTAAGAAATACAAAGGTAGATCAGTGCAATAGAGTAGACATACAATTTACTGCAGCAAACAAATATAGCTACACTGTATTTGACAAATGTTAAAGACTTAAGTTTTGGGAATAAGAATCCATTAATTGGTGTTAAAAAAAAAAAGAGGAAGTTGGAAAAAATGAAAAGCAGTATGGCTGAAATTGGGCAGAGAAAAATGTCTTACTCAATTTACCAAGAAAAGGTCAAATTTACAAATGATTGAGCTATAAAGAGAGATACTACCAAAAAATTGAAGAATATGAAACATATTACTTATCAGACTTAGGTATAGGTACACAATTTATGAATAAACAAGAGCTAGAGAGAAGATAAAGGTGTTAAATAGATAATTTCAATTACATTAAATTTAAAAGGCTTTATACAAATAAATGCATCCAAGATGAGAAGGAAAGGAGAAAACTTTGGGAAAAAATTATAGACAGTTTCTCAGATCAAGGACTCATATCTCAAATATATAAAGAACTTTGTCAAATCTATAAGAATACTATCCATTCACCTATTGATAAATGGTTAAAGGATATCAACATGCACTTTTCTAATGAAGAAACCAAAAGAATTTATAGTCATATGGAAAACAAACCCTAAATCATTATTGATTAGCAAAATGTACATTATCTTGAGATATCATTCTACACCTATCAGATTGGCTACAATGACCGAAGGGGAAAGTAACAAAATGTTGGAGGGGATGTGGAAAAAATGGGATACTAATTCACTGTTAGTGGAACTTGTGAACTGATCCAACCATTTCATAGAGCAATCTGCAATTATTCCCAAAGAGTTACTAAATTGTCCATTCCTTTTGACACAGTAATACCACTGCTAGGTCTATTTCTAAAGATGATAATTGGAATAAAAGGAAAATAACCTATAAGTTCTAAAGTATTTATTAGCAACTCTCTTTGTTGTGACAAAGAACCAGAAGTTGTGGGAATGCTTGTCATGATGGAATGTTACTGTGCTATAAGAAATGATGAGTTCATTGATTTAGAAAAACATGGACAGATTTGCATGAAATAAAGTGAAATGATGACAACCAAGAGAACATTGTATACAGTAACAGCAATATTGTTTTAAGAACAACATTGAAGCACTAAATCATTACAATTATAAATACCCAAATTAACTACAAAGGACATACGAAGGAAGGTGCTATCTGCATCCAGAGAAAGAACTGATAAATAGAAGTGTGTATAGAATGATTTTACATATATAAACACATTTTTGTCTACTGTTAGCCATCTCTAAGAAGGGAAGGAGGGAAGAAAAAAAGGAGGGAAATTTACATGATAACTTCATTATATTTTTTAAAAGAATAGCAAATTTTACACACTAGATTTGCAGTTTCCTGTGTAATTGTCTTTTTATTGTTATACAAATGCTTGTTTTATTTCATAAATTAAAAAGAAAAAAGAAAAATTTTAAAAAGAAAATGAATGAAAGGTTAAGAATAAGAGAACTTGAAATCTAGAAAAGACAAGATGGAATGAGATCACTTGTGCATGTAGAGGGATTTGCCTTAAAAAGGAAAAGGGTCACCTCTTCATGTGAAACAGAGATAAAGGAGATAGACAGAAGGCATCTGGGTGACATGAAATAAGAAAAGAAGATGAAAGACGAAGGTCTCAGAAAATTATCTCAATTGTTTTCAGTGAAATAGGAAACTAAGTTTTTAGGAAAGAGAGTGGGGGAAGGGATATCTGTCAGAGGAATGAAAAAATTTGGAAAAACATTTGTATGAGGGTAAAGCATGGTGATTCAAGTAGGGAGATATAAAAGAATTTACCTGTCATGATGAAGCCCAACTGAGATTGTGTAATATAAACTTGCAGTAAAGTCAGTCAGCACAGTTTCTTGATTTTGTCCATTTTCAATCAGGAACAAGTAGTGGTGAAGGCATAGGATGAGGGGGTAATTAAATACTGTGGTTTTGCCAGGACAAGAATTTTGATGCGGTTAAGGGGTAAAGCACTTAAGAAAAAAGACAATACATAGTTGTACTACTTCACCAAGGGGACAAATGGGGATGGGAAGAGAATATATTTTGTGCCTAGAAGAAAAACTGAGGGATAGAGGGATCGAAAGTTGTGGTGAGAATAAAGGAAAGGGTTTGGCACCCCAAGGTTGACATAAAGGTGGACTGACAAGAGATTTTGATCCAATAAATAAATTTAAGAGCTCACGAATATGGATGTAGGACACTTGACAAGATCAAAGCTATGACCACGTTGCTTTGTAACTGTAGTAGAGTAAAGGAGTAGGTAATTGAAAAATGAATTAACTGACAAACTGGGATGTTACACCATTTGAAGGAGAATCAATATGTTCCTTAGTAGGAAGGCAGGGACTGGGGAGAAGACAAAGGCTGTGAGACAGGCACTGAAGTCATTGAGGAAGAAAAAAGAGATCCCTAGAACTATCAGAATCTTGATTGAATGGTAAATATTGGTTGAATGAACATTAAAGGAGAAGTTACTAAGTGATAATGGCAGAGGGAGAAGCTCAAAGTGGCAGTGGGAAGCAAGGAGGCAGCCAGCTCTCCACTATGACCAGTGAGTCATGGATATGAATGAATGTGCAACCAGTCCTGGAAAGGGCAGCCAGGGAAGCAGCAGCATCAAGAGGCAGGCAGGGTTCAGTGATCACAAGAAAATGGAGGGAAGAAGAAAGGGAAATGTTTAAAGTGAAATTGCTTTTGTCACCTACAAAGCAGACTTTCCAGACAATGCAGTATAAGGCTCTAAAGTTGGAGGTTGAGGGGAGGAGTTGTTGGGTTGAGAGCAAAGGGAATGGGCAGCTAGGTGTAGCAGTGGATAAAACACCAGCCCTGGATTCAGGAGGACCTGGGTTCAAATCTGACCTCAGACCCTTGACACGTACTAGCTGTGTGACCCTGGGCAAGTCATTTAACCCCCATTGCCCCACAAAAAGAAAAAAAAAAGAGTGAAGGGAACAAGGCAGTGGAGGGGTGGTGGGGTGGAGAATGGAGCTTAAACAATGGCAACCAAGGCTTCAGTATCACTGAGGTGGAGTGGATTTAATGGTGTGGAAGTACATTCAATAGTGAGGAATATTTTCAAGTAGGTTATCATTCCCTTGGTTAGAATTGTCCTGGGTATCTAGCAATTCTGCGTAGCTGGAGAGGGGAAAAGAGGGTGCCCAGCTAGAGGCAACAAAAATGCTATAGATCTATAGGTGGTCTGAGATGGTACCCAGAGCTCAAGGGAATATTATGGGCAAGGCAAGCCCTGTGGAGTTGTAGGCAGCATCAGAGAGAAACTGGAGAATGAGAGAATAAAAGTGTACAGGGGACTTGTGACACGGATCGGGGGCTAGCTCATCCAAAGAAATGAACGCTCATTCTGAATCTTGTAAAATAAAAAGAGATTTATTAGGAGAGAGAAATACGGCTTGGGGATCAGTATGGAAGTCTATCCCATTGGAGTAAGAGAGGACCTGCTCTTTGGTATCTTTATAAAACAAGGGGTATAGGAAGGGCAAGATAACCACAAGGGGATCTTTGAATAATGGGATGCCAGTAGGATATAAAGCATCCATCCATATCCTCCAGACCTAGATATTGTTTATCAGCAGAGCAGTGTCATGCTCTGCCACACCTTATTCCTGAGATGGGAGATAGAGTTGTTTTTCCCTTGGCCTAATAGGGTTTGGAATCTTTGGGATTTCTTGGGGTCCCACTACAAGAGCAAGACCTGACCAGGATCACACAGCTAAGAAGAGTCAGAAGCAGGATTGAAAACCAGGTCTTCTTGTCTCCAAGCCTGACATTATAGGCAACCACGTGATGTTGCTTCTAAGGAAACAAAGCTACTTCCAACACCAAGGTTAATATCTAGATATCAATTCTTTAGTGTGGAGACCAATTTATACAAAAAAATGGCAGAATTCTTTAACTCACAAAGAAGCTGTTGAACATCACCATATCTGCTTTTCATTCACCCCACAGCATTGGCTCAACCTCTGAACATATAATATTCCTCCACTGGGACAATATAGTGTTGTGACACACAGAAATCTTTGTTGGGAACAGTGGGGAGAAATGAGAGGGAGGCAGAGCATCTCTTCCTTATCCTGTGAATCTCCAGAGAGACAAGAGAAATCCATACCCCCCCACCTCACCCCCCCCCACAAAGTTTACAATTATTCACTCTACCTCTTCTAAATGGGAAGGGGATGGGGAAGAAATTGAGCTCTTTTATGAATAACTTCCTATATCACAACAGTTGAGGAGGAAATAAAAGAAACTATCAGAAATTCTCTAGCCACCCCCCCAAAAGATAACTTAGAAAAAATAAATGAATACTTGCACCAAAAAAAATCCCACAAAATATCCAGATTAACAACAGAAGAAAATATATGATTTAAATAATTCAGTATCAAAAAAGAAACTGAACAAATCATAAATAACTTCACAAGGTGGTCGGAGGGGATACCAGTACCCAGATAAATGTAAAGGGAAGTCTATTCAATTAATTCCAATAGTAACTAGTGTTTGCAGTAACAAGAAAAGAAGGTACTCTTACGATCTTGTTCTGTGATACAAATATGATATGATATTTAAACCAGGGGGAGAGAAAGCTGAGGGAGAAAAGTCAAGACTAATGTCACTGATTAACATTATTTTTAAAATGAAAATGAAATATTAGCCAGTAGGCTACAACAACTTATTAGAAAGATCATACAATATGATCAGGTTTTATTTATTCTAGGAATGCAGGATTGGGTAAACTTGAGGAATTTTATAATGATAATGAGCCATGTCAATGGTATATTTTTAACATGATTATAAAATAGATGCTGAAAAGACTTCTGACAAAATCCAACACTTATTTCTATTTTATAATAAAAATCATAGAGGGGTGGCTGGGTGGCACAGTGGATAAAGCACCGGCTCTGGGGTCAGGAGTACCTGAGTTCAAATCCGGCCTCAGACACTTAACACTTACCAGCTATGTGACCCTGGGCAAGTCACTTAACCCCAATTGCCTCAAAAAAAAATAATAGAAATAAATGATCCCTTCATTAATACGCTAAATAATAGCTCTAAATTGAAGAGCATATTTTATATGTAATGGAGAAAAGTTAGAAGTCTTCCCAATATGATGAGGAATAAAACCAAGGTGCCTGTTATCACAACTACTATTTAATGTATTATAGGTTAAATTTCTATAACATAGAAATAATAGCTATAGTAATAAAGTGAAGAAAAGAAATGAGTTAACAAGCACAGGCAAAAAAATAATAATAATTTTAATAGATAATATGTTCATACACCTCAAGAACTCTAGAAAGTCAACTAAAAAGTTAATTGAGACAATTTCAACAAAGTTGCAGGATATAAAATAAATCTACATAAATCATCACAATTCCTACATATTACTAAGAAAACCCAGAAGGAAGATCTAGAAGTAGAAATTCCACTCATAATAAATACAAAATTTTTGGCAGGGTAATGAACAAGATTCAGGAACTATATTAATTCAGCTACAATGCACCTTCACAGGAAAAAAAATACCTAAATCATTATAAAAGCATCAGTTGTTCATGATCAAGCCAATATGAGAAATATAACACTGCATAAATTAATTTATGAATTCATTATTGTACAAGTGTTGTACAATTATTAATTAATTATTAATTATTGTATTTATAACACTAGAAAAAATATTTCACATGGAGGAACAAATGGTCTAGTATCAAGGGAAATAATGAAAAAAACGAAAAAGGAGTTGGGTCTATTAATACCTCTCTCGGAGCATACTACAATATAGTAATCATTAAAATGATCCTGAAGGGAGAGGGGAGGAAAGAAAGGGAGAGTAAAAAGGAGAGAGGGAAGAGGGAGGGTTGATCAGTGAAACAAATTAAGCATACACCATACAGAAGCAAAAAACACCACCACCACCAACAACAACACAGTAGTGTATTATTTAATAAATGTAAAGACCCCAGGTTGAGTTGAAAACTCATTATTTGATAAAACCTGTTGGGAAGACTGGAGAGCCACTTGGAAGAAATTAGGTTTTACCAAACAAGTGATAAAAAAAAGATCACACAAGATAAAATGGACAGTTTTGATTTTATAAAGTTAAAAGGTTTTATACAAATGAGTAACATTTAGTTAAAATTAGAAGAGAAACAGATAGCTTGGAAAAATAGCTACAGCAACTTTCTCTGATAAAGGTTTCATATCCAGGATACATAAGAAACTGATTCAAACCAATAAGAATAAGAGTCATTCCCCAGTAGGTAAATGATCAAAGGTTGTGAAAAGGTAGTTTTCAATGAAAGAAATCCAAGCTGTTAACAGCCATGGATAAATACTCTTAATATGTTATAATGCAAATTAAAGCAAATTTGAAATTCTACTTCACACTGGGAAAGTGATAAATAATAAATATTGGAGCATCTGTGAGAAAACTACTGTTGTGTTGGTGGAGTTATGAGTCACTTCTGATAAGCAATTTGGAACCATGCCTTAGAAGTGAATATCCTTTGATTCAATTTTACCACTGCTGGGGCTCTACCTCCAAAGAGGAAAAAGACATATATAGCTGGCATTGTTGATTGTTTTATGGTTTACAAAGGACTTTACATATGTTAACTCCTTTGATCTCCACACCAACCGTATGAGGTAGATGCTATTATTATTCCCATTTTATAGATGAGGAAACTGAAGTGCTGAGATATCAGATACTTTGCTTAGGGTCACACAGCTAAGTATCTGGGTCAATATTTGAACTCAGGCCTTCCTGACTCTAAGCCCTAGTATTTATCTACCGTGCCATCTTGCTGCCACTATGTGTTATTATTCAGTCAATTTTTAGTCATGTTCAACTCTTCATGACCCAATTTAAGGTTTTCTTGGCAATGATACCAGAGTGGTTTGTCACTTACTTCTCCAGCTCATTTAACAGATAAGGAAATTGAGGCAAATAGGTTAAATGACTTGCCTCGGGTCACACAGGTAGTAAGTCTCTAAGTTGAGCTTAGGAAGATGAGTCTTCCTGATTCTAGGCCCAGCACTCTATCCACGGCACCACTTAGTTACCCCTAAATACAAAAAACTGGAAACTAATGGAATGTCTTCCTTATTAAGATATAAATATGTAAAGATATTTTTGTCACTACAAAGAGTGAAATGCAATGTTTTAGGGAGAAATGAGACTAATTAGGAACTGCAGGAGAGCAAAGTAAGCAATATTAGGAGGACAAATCATATGATGATAGGATCATAGAGAAAAATAACTTGTAAGACTTCAAGTCTCTGATTAATGTAATGAGAAATAATGAATTTAAAAGAATGAAGATTAAACAGGCCACTCACATTCTATCAGAGAAGTGAACAAATTAAAATTAAGAGACAAGTTTTTTGAACATGACCAATGTAAGAATGTGTTTGGCTGAACCATTCATGTTTATTCTGAGGCCTTTATTCTGGTTTTTTGTTTGTTTGTTTGTTTGTTTTGCTTGAGGTGGGAAGGAGATGAGGGAATAGTAGAAGGGGAAAATGAAAAAATGAAAGTACCAATGAAAATGACTAGTTTATTGTAGACTACATTCTTTCCACATACCTATGGGACCAGGTGGATTTCCAAGGTCCCTCCCAGCACTGAATTTCTCTGAATTTAATAATCTGAAATGCTCTTTTAGAATGAAGTATAACCCCAGCAATGGGCAGCCCAGCCTTGCTGAGTTTGGAGAGGATAACCATGCCTGGTTATATGGTGAAGATTTTTTTCTTCTTAAACCATCTCACAATGACCACCCAAACTAGGAAATTGTGGGTTCTTGGAGTCTTGGAGAAATTCTGGCATATATAAGGCAGCTTCTAAGCATCCCTTCTGTCAAAGCCCTTCCCAATCCTTCAATCCATTCATTGATTCCCCTAATTGAGAGGTGTCTTTGTGATCAGAGTCCAAAGCCTGCAGCTGAGCTTATCTTCTGAGCTGAATGCCCTTCCTGCTTCTGGAATCACTGTTATTTACAGACAGAGTAGCTTGTCCATCACTTGCACTGAAATATTTCCCCCAACTTTACATCCTCCGACACCCTGTTATTAGGAGTGACACTTTGGCTCCAGCAATAAGGAGTCTCTGGCACTGTAATGACATTTCTGGAAGTACTGTCTAAGAAATGCTCGATGAAATTATGTTTTGTGGGACAGGTCTATGACTGTTGGATTAAAGAGGTAAACCTGGGGAACAGATATTTTATTACCCCAGGAGACATCAGCATAATGGAGGGCTTGAAGTGGAAGTTGTTAAGTGCTCTCCTTCCCTTTGGCAAGAAACCAGGCCTGGGGGGAGGGGGGAGGGGAGAGGGCAGGCTGATTGCAGCTCTCCAGAGATCCTGGAAATGGAAGTCTTGCTGGGAATGTGCTGCCCTAATGCCTGTTACCTCAGAATGGGAAGAAAATACATGAGACCCTGTAGGGAGAGAGGGAAGAGCAATGGAAATGAAAGAGGAGGGTTCATTTGAGTTAATCAACCCAATCACCCCACCCCTCTAAAAGTGAAGTCAGTATGCTTTGTTCAGATATCTTAACCAGGTCAGAACACATGCTATATAATCAGTCCATCATAGGCTTTATAGTGAGTACAGAAAAAGGCCTTGATCAGTTAAAGATCTTTGAAAGCTATGAGATGAACTAAACATATCTTGCAGACAAATGTGTTCATATTGGTTGAAGAAACTTAGTCACAACCTGTGAGTCATCTAGAAAATAATGACCCAGTTCAAAACTGATAGATTCAAATATTGAGGAGTTTAGTGGTAGAAACCTCCATGTGAGCCACTGATATGGAATCACTTGGGTCAGGGCGCACCTCAGTCTTAGCCTAGACTTTGACCTTGGCTGACATCTTTTCTCCATCCCCTTTGATAAAAGAGGGCCTCGTGAAATTTGGAAGACAAGACAATTTGCTTTTACATGGCACTCTAACAGCATCATCTTTGAAACAGCAGTTCTTAGAGGGAGTTTGGGCATCAGAACCCAAGAATAGACTAGACATGAAGAAGAAAGACAGATTGAAGATCCTGAAGGAAACTCAGCAGAAAAGAAGCATCAGTTAGGGAAACTTCCTGAGTACTATATGAATGACAAATGAGGATTTTCAGGAATCAAAATCTTTTGGCTAACCCCTTTGCCACATATGCTCAAGACTTAGCACATTTCTCCTGTACTCAACATGAAACTTGTCAGGTAATACATTACAGAATTGGGGGGGGGGAATTGCAGGATATCATGTACCACTTATACAACCAGAGTAAGTACCTATTATTAAAAGGCTTAGTATGACTTACTAATCAGTGTCAAATAATAATCAATGGAGGAAGCATACTAGGCAGGGTCTATGAGTTATAAGAGAAACTAAACTCTCCAACCTCTCAGGGCTCCCCCTAGACCCCTGTGTGGACAAGAAACAGCCCAGCCTGCTAAGGTCAGTGGAGATTGAGAAAGCAGCCCCACAGTCTTTGTTATGTAACAGTCTCCTCAAACTGAAACTCTTGCTGGATAAGTGTTGCATAAATACAGTTTCCAGAAATCCAGTCATCATCATCCAGAAGAGCCACCTGGCTACTCTAGGAATTGAACTCAATGGTAAAGGCCCCGAAGTTCAGGGATAGTTCTGCTCAGTGGGTGTCTGCAGAGATCAACAAATCCCTTGTAATGTCTGATTCACTGTTTTCAGATTGGGCTTCCAGCTTACTGTATAGTAATAAGCTGGATTGATCATTAAGAGAATGAAGTGGTGGCAAAAATGGCCAAAATGATCAGTTGGTCATCATGTCCCTGTCTGCCCATGTCTATTTAAAATATCTCCCAATAAAGATCCTGGAATCCTTTTTTGAAAGGATGTGTGTTAACACTGCTGAGATGTCCTTGGGCCTGATGGGATTGGAATGTGTCTAGTGTTTCCTGCTGAGTTGAGATCTGCCTTTATCTTTGATAAACTGATATTTATGTGAATATTGAAGCAGAAGATTCTACTGCAAATGCATCCTCTTCTAATAGATAAAAACAAATTCCATGGCACTTTAATTTGAAAAGAGCCAAAGATTTTTTTTTACCTTTTCAGAAAATAAAATCTCTTTCTTCAGATTAGCCCCAGGCACTCATTTTCTATTTTCATGACAAAGCCAAGACTTTTGACATATAGTCATAGTTTTGTACCAAAAATATTTAAGAGAATTTTTTTTATGTCAATGTATGTGTTGACTCCATTGTACCTGGACTGAGGTAACTCCTTTGGACATTCTCCTTCAAAATTTTTAGGACTTCTAACTTTCTCATAATGATCAATTTGGGTTTTTACTAAAGGTAGTTTTTAATCCAATGGGATTGTTTTCTAGATAATGCCTTACTATGGGCACTTTTGGTGATCTTTCTAATTACCAGTTTGACAAATAAATTCTTCTCCAAGCAAGTTTACATTCTTTGGTATACCAAATTGTCCCCAGAATGTTTTAAAAAATCACATGGGACCTCCTGCTTAGAAAAAAAATATGATTAGTAGAATCAATGAATTGACTAAGGAAATTTGTGTTTAAACTAAGTCTCCAGTCCTGTGAGGGCTGTTTGAGCTGTACATCACAGGAACAGGTATAAGGGAGGGAATTGGGGAATGATAGTAATGTTTCCAAGGCTTGAAAGAGAATATGGATGTTCTCCTTTAGCCTTTATCTTCAACCTTCAATACTAGTCTTTCCTTCAAAGCCTTACTGAGAATGATGAAGGAACTGCTCAGCTTCCTAAAAGCAAGTATTGCTTTGAACTGTGAGGCCATTGAGATTTCTTGGATGCTAAGGATGCATGATGCTTCAAAATTCAGCCCAACCATATTTATTGTTGAAATATTAGAGATTATGCTCTCTCCTACTACTATTTGACATTTCTTCTTCCACCAGCTGTATGTATATCAGGACCAGCTTGCTATTGGATGATAGAATTTCACATGTTCTCAGTTATGCAATTCTTACAAGCATTATTACTACTGTTGGGAATTTGAGAGAGAGTCACAATCTCAGACAAGTTAAGGAAATTGGTCAGTTATACAATCAGTAATTTAATTGAAACTGAATCCTAAAGCCCAGAGTCCAAATTTTCACACTCTGAAATAGAGAATGGCAGTCACTGTTATATATTTACACCTGAATCCTTGTACGTGCCGAGCCCCTAGCATAAGCATCTTCACAACAGGCCCAGAATCCCTTTCAGCCTAATGAAGACAAATGAGTGAAGCATCACAGCCTGGGGAGAGGAAGTGAGCTAGCAAGATCATCTTCCTTCTTTCTTTTGTTGTCCCACAGTTGGGGACAGGAGTAGCAAGTGGGGGACTTTCCAACTGTCATTGCTGACAGGCATGGGAAATTCATAATCTATAACTCTGACTATAGGTTGCCCAACTCTTGGAAGTAAACACAGCATGCTCAAACCATATGTGAACCGTGAGTTATAATATAATGTGCTCAGATAGTTCTGAGTGGCACTGCTGCCAAGAGGTTACATTGACGGGTCGTAATAACATAGCCCCATTCCACCCCTAAGGGAAACTCAAAGACCAAAAGGCTAAGGGGAAGAGGAGAAAGTAGTGACCCTGGGTAAGGGAGAGATAGATAATATGTTCCGAAGTATCGAGAATGGAATGAATTAATGTCAAAAGATTCATAAAATGTTAAATGCCCTTTTTAATATGACAGGTAGATTTAAAAGTCTGTATTCATTAAATTGGATATGGGGACCATACTAACTTCTCTCCTTATTCCTAGTCACAGTTTTCTCCTCCAATTGGCTACCAAATGGCTGAATTTCCTTATTTTCATGAAAATACTACAAACGAGGACTAGAAAGAAGAAGAGGCATGATGTAGTCTTCTAGATCCACTTTCTGATTTCCTTGAGGCCACTATGAAATAACAGGCCAGCTTCAGACATGTATTCATCCTCTCTTCACACAGTAGCATTTGTAGAGGGAACAATGGTATGATTATGAAGATGTTGAATGGGAGTTTTCTATATCGAAACAAGATTAAAGAAGGTTGCTCAAAATGGGTTGAGCTCTGGTGGTCGACCATCATGGTAGACCAGCGTTGGCTCTCTCAGATCATAGTAGGACAATGGAAGGAGAGGAGACAGATAGTCAGACAGTATCAGATAGAAAAGAGCTCAGATATCACCCATTCTGGCCCACACTGAGACAAGAATCTACTCCACAATGTACTTGGTAATTGGTGATGGTGCCATAAAGACTTCCAATAAAAATAACACACTACATCCAAGGGAACCCATTCAACCCTGAGACAGTAAATACTTTTTTTGAGACTTCAATAAATGTTATCTTAAGTCAGTACATTCACCTTCTGGATAGCTGTAGTTATTCATATTTTTTCTTCAGTTTAAATGTGATACTTCAGACCCTACACCCATTGCATCCTCTTTTCTCCCTACACGTTGGGCAGAACAAGCATGATCCTTCTTCTATATGATAGTTTTGCCAGCATTTGAGGCCAGCTAATATACCCCTATGGTGTCATGACTGCTATGAAAGGGAAAGCCCTGACTTCCAGCTGCTGGTGAGTCTGCTGGACTCCCAAATCTCTTAGTGTCTAGACTCCTGGGATTTTTAGTCCTTGGCTAGAACACATCAGAAATGCCCCCCCCCCAAAAGAAGAACATATCAAGAATTTACTAAGCACCAGGTACTGTGCAGAGAACTAGAGATGAAAAGAAAGGTCAAACGTGATCAATGCTTTCAAGCTTAAGAGACCATATAGGAAGATTGAAGTCTTATCTTCACCAAATCAAACATACTCAGTTTGGCTAGAACCCAGGTCAATTACCATTGAAAACATTCAGACAATTGAAAAAAATCTATGCTTCCAATAGGGCATTCGTGCCAAAGCCATGCACTTTGTGATCACCTATTCTTTTTCTAGAAACTCACACACTATTCCTTTAGGAGTATGTTCTAGAATAACTATTCCTTTAATAATATGTTCCAAAATATACCCAGGAATAAAATCCAAATGTATTGACCTATAGTTTGCAGACACCATTCTCATCCCTATTTTGAAAAAGGAGATTTGGGCCTGCAATCCTGGGGCACCTCTCCTCACCTTTGGAGTCTTTCATAGATTTGTTTTGTTATTTTTCAAACACTCAAGAATGTAACTCGTCTGTGCCAGATGACTTGAGTTCATCTAAAGTAGGTAGCTGGTTGCTCTTTTTTTATCTTGGACATTAAATCACTCTTATCCAGTCTGTTTTTAATTCTGCATCCAAAATATCATTCCCTTTGGCAAAGACAACATTGTAGAGTCCAGAGTTCATAAAATATTGGGGATGTGGGAGGATATCTTAGAGTGGTTCTCACAAAGATTATGTCCCTTGGAGGTGGTCATGGTTTAGACTGTATTCCAAGACCCTGGTGAAAAACTTATAGAGTGATGTGGTGCTTTGATGGGTCCGCCAAAATCACTCCAGGGTTTAAGGTCATGCATCAGAAGCAAACAAAGTTAAGCAAATAGGAAAGAATGCAAAAAATCAAAGATCAATGGATGGATATATAGAAAGACAGACAGACATGATTATAGATATAAATGTTGATGTAGATATAGATATAGATATCCCTTCTATCCTGAATTGGGAGATACCACAAAGATTGGTTTTCAGTTGAGTAATCCAGAAAATCATCTCCAAGGTGGCAGTATCAAGATGGCAGAGCAAGAGTCAGTACTTTGTGCTCCCCCTACACACCTCCTCCAAGACATCTGTAGGGGCCAAATTCCAATTTGGGAGTGTTAGCTGGGCAGCTCCCCGCGATACTGGGGCAAGATAGGAGATCAACAGCCTCCCCCAAAAACAGAACAGGGTTTATTAACAAGTTCAAACTTAAAAACACAAGCAAGATCAATAGAATTAAGGGAAATAAAAAAAAAGAATGGGGGAAGGGAAACAATACTACCTGAATCACACCACCACCCAGGGCTCAGGAGAACACATGGCCACATCCTGCCTTTTTCCAGCTCTATGCCAGAATGGCGAAACTCCTCCCTTCTCCTTCCCAGTAGACCCCAGACTGACCACACACAGCTCCAAGCTAATTGGCGTGCAAGCACTGCCTGACAGTCACATGACTGCCCTCACTGGGCTTCCAGTCATTATAATTTTGCCAGACCCATGTAGGTGTCAGCGAGTGGTGATGACGTGAGCTGCAAGTGCCATGGCTACAACCAGTGTGTGGAGCACCACACTGCTGGAGAGGCACAGAGCCTGAGCCCCAGGCCAGTGTGCATGCCAGGGTTTTTTTTTTTCATTCTAGCCAAAAGATAGGGTCATAAAAAGCTCAAATCACAATTAATTCTTTACACAACGTAAAAAACACTAGATGGAATTCTGACCAAAAAAGTCAAGGAAAAGTCAAAGTGAGTCATTTCTCTAGTCTAGAGAAGCTTAGGAAGATGTACAGAGAGGTCTATGGCTAGGGGCTAGCCAGAAGCATGGTACAAAGGCAGCATCCTGCAGCATTTGCAACAATGATGAGGCCACAATGAAAAGCCTTCAAGCATTCAGAAACATAAAGGAGGCTGTGACTGAACACCAGGGCTGGAAGCACAAGGACAGAATGAGCTTCCAGGGGACCCCAAAGAAGCACTGGGAACAGCAACAGGTACTATCTGTCAGTTTGATCACACATTAACCAGTTATAGATCACAGTTCCAGGGCAGAGAAGAGTGGTCATGAGAGGCCTTTGTTGTGTAATAGGCAAGGAGCAAATTGCAAAAACTTAGTTGTGTTGCTCTGAACCCAAGAGCAGAGGGGACACTCAGATTGAACCTTGAATCCTGCACACAGCCTTCAGTGGAATAATGAGGGCAGGAAAAACATCACCAAAGGGGAGTCAAGCAATTAGTCATTTGAAACTTGCAAAATCATCCAGTAGGCTCATAGTAACTAAGTACATCAGCAGTCTATTGTAACTCAAACATAAACAATCCACCAGACTCAAACTTGGGTAAGAAACTTGCAGAAATCATACAAAAATGACAGTGAACAAACTCTTCACATGAGACCATTATGGAGGTACCTGACTGAGCTATGAAAACAACAGAAGGTCATAAAAAGAGAGAAGTTGAAGCTGATCATCCCCCCTCCAAGAAGTAAAGAGAGCTTCTAGCATGAAGTCCAAAGTAATTAAGTGAGAAGGAGAAAACAAACAAAAGAATCCCACCATAAAAAGCTAATATGGTGGAAGCTTGGGACACAAACTCAGAAGACAAGTATGTGAAGATATCTACAAAGCCTCAAACAAATCAGATTTGACATAAGCTTAACAAAAATGCATAGAAGATTTAAAAATTTTAAAACAACCCCAAAATTTTAAAATCCAAATAAGAGTAGTAGAGAAAAATAAGGAAAAATAAATGAGAGCTACAGAAGAAAGTTATGAAAAGAAAATTATGTTAGTTTTTTAAAACATTACCAAAGAAAATAACCAAAGTAAAAAACAGAGTTGTCTAAATGGTAAAAGAGGTTTAAAACCTTACTGCAGAAAATAAGTGATTAAAAAAATTAGAATTGACCAAGCAGAAGCTACTGATTCCATGAGATATCAAGAAATTATAAAAACAAAATCAAAATACTGAGAAAAATAGTAGAAAATGTGAAATAACTCAAAGGAAAAACTGACATGGAATATATATTGAGGAGAGATAATTTAAGAAAAATTGTAACATCCAAAAACTTGGAACCAAAAATGATCCCAGATATCATATTTGAAGAAATGATGAAGGACACACTGGCTCCAAGATATCTTAGAACCAGAGAGCAAAGCAGAAATTGAAAGAATTCATTTGTAAGCTCCTGAAAGAAACCACAAAATGAAAATTCCCAGAAATATTGTAGTCAAAATGCAGAGTTCCAAAGTCAAGGAGAAAATATTACAATCATCCAGAAAGAAAATTCAAATATTGAGAAGTCACAATCAGGGTCACACGATATTTAGCATCCACCACAATAAATAAACAGAGAGGTTGGGGTATGAAATTCTAGTAGGAAAAGGAGCTAAAATTAGCTAAGAATGACCTCTCCAGAAAGACTGACTACATTCCTACAGGGAATATAATGGATATTCAATAGATTTTTTAATGCAATTTTCAAGCATTCCTGATGAACAGACCAGAGCTGAATTGAATAACTGACATTCAAACATAGGAGTAGGGAAAAACATCAAAATATAAACATGAAGGGAAAATCATAAGAGACTAAACAAGGCTAAATTGCTTACATTCTTATATTGGGAAAAGACACATGTAACACCCTCAGAAATTTATCATCACCATGGTTCTTGGAATTTAATTAGACAGAGGGCCTGGGTATAATTCTATTATGTCTGGATGATCTTAAAAGGAGAATGGAAGGCTAGGGAAGAGGAATTTATGGGAAGAGAAAGGAAGAGAAAAAGGGGTGAAATTGTTTCAAATAAATGGGGAACACAAGGAAGAGTATATAAAATGGAGAGGGTAGTAAAGGGGAGCATGAAATACTTCAACCTGTCATGTTAACTAGTTCAAGAACAAAAGAATAAACATACAGACACAGTTGAGTATATAAATTCAATTTATACAACAGGGAAGTAGTAAACAAAGAGGATAAGAGAAAGAGTGGGAGCAGGGGGATAAGGGTATATTAAGGGAGGCAGTGATCAGAAGTAAAATAAGACTCTCAAGGAAGGGATAGGGTGAAAAAAGAAAAGAATAACTAAGAGAATAGGATGGAACAAAATATACAGTTGCTAATCACAACTGTGAATGAGATTATCTCATCCACAAAAATAAAAGAATATCACCTTTAGAATAGATTAGAAACCAGAAACAACAATATGTTGTTTACAAGAAGCACCTGAAAGAGAAAGATACACATAGAGTTAAAATAAGGACCTGTAGCAGAATCTATTATACTTCAGCTGAAGTTTAAAAAAAAAAGGTTCAGAGTGATAATCATTGTCTCAGACAAAGCAAAAGCAAAATCAATCCTAATTAAAAGAGATAAACATGGAAACTACATTTTGCTAAACAGTACTATAGACAATGAAATGATGTCAATACTGAACATATAGGCATCAAATGGCATAGCAATCTAATTCTTAAAGGAAAAGATAAATGAGTTCTGGGATGAAATAGATAGTAAAACTCTAGTAGTGTGGGACTGTAATTCACCCTTCTCAGGCCTATTATAAATCTTATCATAAAATAAAAATGAAAGAGTTTAAGGAGATAAATAAAATTTTAGAAAAATTAGATATGATATACCTCTGGAGAATACTGAATAGGAAAGAATGGAGTATACCTATCATGGCCTGTGAATGGCACATTCACAAAAATTGAGCAAGTATTAGAGGATCAAACCCTCACAACAAAATACAGAAAAGCAGAAATATCAAATACATCACTTCTGATCATAATGCAATGAAACATATCCCATAAAGACCCTTTGATGCATAGATTAAAATATAATTGGAAACTGAATTACCTATTCCTAAAAAATGAATAGGTCAAAGAACAAAGAGCAGAAACAATTAACAATTATAGAGGAGAGAAAAGAAGGGGTAATGAATTGAACTAGGAAAATTATTTGCACAGTAACATCAATGTTTTTCTTTAATTTTAAAAGCTTCTACAAACAAAATGCAGTGAACCTAAATACTAAGCTTTTCAATTGCTGAAGTTAAGATGTGATGGATGTTTTGGAGCAATAAAGGGGAAAATTGAAATTGTTCTGAAGTATTCTATGAGGTAAGAGAACCTATCCAATGTTGTTCCTGATCATAAAATACTTACTGACAGAAAATCCTTCACTAAATAATTTTCATTTTACTCAACTAAGAATTAAACTAACCAAAAAAAAAGTAGTCTTTAATGGACATGAAATCCATTGGAGACCTTGTGTTACATAAATACCACATCGACATGGTCAGACAATCAATAAGCATTTTTTAAGTTCTCATTATGTTCCAAGCACTAAAATAAATGCTGGGGAAATAAAGACAAAAACGCTCCCTACCCTCAAGGAGCTAACATTCTAATGAGGGATGCAATATATAACCAAGTGGAATAAATACAAGATATTTATGGGTAGATAGAAGGCAGTCTGATAGTGGAAGCCATTAGCATCTGGGGAACCAGAGGAAGCTCCTCATAGTAGGTGAGCTTTGATGGAAGTCAGGGAAACTAAGGGGAAAGGATGAAAGTGATGAATGTCCCAATCATGTATAATTCATATAAAAGGCTTGGAAACCAGATGGAGTGTCACATTTGAAAAATAGCAAGTAAACCAAAGAGCATAGTAAACCTTAGAATTAAACCATGGAACATAGAATTTGTGGGAAGAAGTCAAGTGCAAGAGGCCTAGAAAGGTCAGAGGCAAATCAATTACCAGCAGATTGCTAAGAATGAAAATCAACGCTATCAATTGGCTCCTGGAAGCAATGGAAGTCCCTGGCCCTCACTGATTATGATGAAAAGTTATCAGTAGGGAGACTGGCTGGGAAATAAAAATGAAGTGCAGGAAAAATGACACATGCATATGTGTCAATGAAAACTGGACTAATTCAGGTGAGGCCTACTAGACTTGATGACTTGTATCATTCTACCTGCCAAATCTGAATTACCCAAATAAAAGCAGCAGCTTTGATGGTTCCCACCACTGGGCTTGCCCATGCCTCTATTCCAAGATGCCAGGTTCTTACCTCTAGTACTTACCTCCTTCGCAAGGCTTCATTTCAACATGAAAGCTTCTGTTTATACCTGATTCACAGTACAAAAGAAGTAGATTTGGGCCTGAAGGAGGAGAAATACAATGGATCCTGAGGTCCACTGGTTTACCGGCTTTTATGCTTTCAACAGTTTTCTTTTTTTAGTATTTTATTTTTCCCCAGTGACAGGTAAAAACAATTTTAACATCCATTTTTAAAACTTTGAGTTCCATTTTTTGTCCCTTCTTCTAACCCATCTCCATCCTTTGGGGAGGCACATGATTCAATATAGGTTATACATGTGTAGCCATGCAAAACCTTTCCATATTAGTCATGTTGTGAAAAAAAGGCATAAAAATTCAAGAAAAATAAAGTTAAAAAATTATGCTTCAATCTGTATCTAGTCATAATCAGTTCTTTCTCCAGGAACAGATAGCATTCTTCATCATATGTCCTTCAGTAGTGTCTTGGAACATTGTATTTTGCGGAGAATAGTTGTCATTCACAGTTGATCATCTTACAATATTGCTGTTACTTTGTACACAGTACATCTCAATTTGCATCAGCTCATGTAAGTCTTTCAAGGTTTTTCTGAGAGTATCTTACTCATTATTTATTGTTTTTCTTTCTTTCTTTCTTTTTTTTGGGGGTGAGGCAATCGGAGTTAAGTGACTTGCCCAGGGTCACACAGCTAGTAAGTGTCTAGTGTCTGAGGCAGGATTTGAACTCAGGTCCTCCTGAATCCAGGGCTGGTGCTCTATCCACTGCACCACCTAGCTTCCCCTTACTCATCATTTCTTATAGCATAATAGTATTTCATCATAATCTCATCCCACAATTTATTCAGTCATTTCCCATTTGATGGGCATCACCCCAATTTCCAATTCTTTGCCACCAGAAAAGAGCCACTATAAATATGTTGTACATATAGATCCTTTTCCTTTTTAACTCTTTTTGGCTACAGCCCTAGTAATGGTATTGTGAGGTCAAAGAGTATGAATGGTTTTATAGCCCTTTGGGCATAGTTCCAATTTTCTGTACAAAATGGTCGAATCAGTTCACAACTCCACCAACAGTGGATTAATGTCTCATTCCTTTTCCTGCATCCCCTCCAATATTTCTCATTTTCCTCTTCTGTTCTATTAGCCAAACAGGTATGAGGTAGTGCCCCAGAATTGTTTCAATTGAAATGTCTCCAATTAATAGTAAGTTAGAGCATTTTTTTCATGTGGCTATGGATAGCTTTGATCTTAACTTTTGATCATTTATCAATTGGGAAATGGGTCCTATTTTATAAATTTGACTCAGTTCTCCATATTTTTGAGAAATTCGGCCTTTATCAGAGAAACTTGCTTCAGTTTTTTACAGTTCCTATTGCTAACTGTATCTCTCTCCATTCTATTCCCTCCCCACCCTCACACCTATTTATTCTATTTTCTCTCTCCTTCTAACCCTGTTCCTCCACAAGTGTTTTGCTTCTGACTACCTTCTCTCCCAATCTGCCCTCCTATCCATCACACACCCCACCCCATCTTATCTTTCTCACTTCCTATTTACCTGTAGAGTTAGATAAATTTCTATACCCAATTGAGTATGTATGTTATTTCCTCTTTGAGCCAATTCTGATGAGAGCAAGGTTTAGTCACTCTCCCACAGAGGAAGTTTATTTTAATTGAAAAGTTCTTAGTTCAGAATTTTAGAAAATAGTGTCAAGTTCCCACTTATGAAAATTCCTAATGCCTAAGCAGAGGTTGGGCTCTACCTTACCTTACAATTATATCTATGACTATTTAACCCTGCCTTCTTTTTGGTTAAAGCAAAATTCAGTTTGAGAGAAATCTGGGGGGGTATCAAAACCACAGATTATATAAAAATGCCTTGGGATAGACAGGCATCAGTATGTGAAATTATGGAAAGAGCCTGCCTTCCTTCTCCTGGGCCATTCCTCATCTTGGTTCGGTTCCTTCAACTCCAAGATTATATATATATATATATATATATATATATATATATATATATATATATATATATATATATATATATATATATATGGAGAGAGAGAGAGAGAGAGAGAGAGAGAGAAAGAGAGAGAGAGAGAGAGAGAAAGAGAGAGAGAGGAGAGAGAGAAAGAGAGAGAGGAGAGAGAGAAAGAGAGAGAGAGGAGAGAGAGAGGAGAGAGAGAGGAGAGAGAGAGGAGAGAGAGAGAGGAGAGAGAGAGAGGAGAGAGAGAGAGGAGAGAGAGAGAGGAGAGAGAGAGGAGAGAGAGAGAGGAGAGAGAGAGAGGAGAGAGAGAGAGGAGAGAGAGAGAGGAGAGAGAGAGAGGAGAGAGAGAGAGGAGAGAGAGAGGAGAGAGAGAGGAGAGAGAGAGGAGAGAGAGAGGAGAGAGAGAGGAGAGAGAGAGGAGAGAGAGTGAGCGCTGATGACGTCTTTTTTCCTCTGAAATATTATACTCAGTTTTGCTGGATATGTGATTCTTAGTTATAATCCTAATTCCATTGCCCTCTGGAATATCATATTCCATGCCCTCTGATTCTTTAATGTAGAAGCTGCTAGATCTTGTACTATCTTGATCGGGGCTCCACAGTACTTGAATTCTTTCTTTTTGGCAGCTTGCAATATTTTCTTCTTGACCTGGGAGCTCTGGAATTTGGCTATAATATTCCTGGGAGTTTTCCTTTTGGGATCCCTTTCAGGAGGTGATTGGTGGATTCTTTCCATTTCTATTTTAGCTTCTGCTTCTATAATATAAGGGCAATTTTTCACTGACAATTAATTGGAAGATGATGTCTAAGCTCTTTCCTTGATCATGGCTTTCAGGTAGACCAATAATTTTCAGATTATCTCTCCTGGCTCTCTTTTCCAGGTCAGCAGTTTTTCCAAGAAGATATTTAACATTGCCCTCCATTTTTTTATTCATTTGGATTTGCTTTATTGTGCTTTGGTTTCTCATAAAGTCACTAGCTTCCATTTGTTCAATCCTAATTCTTAGGCAATTATTTTCATCAGAGAGCTTTTTCATTTGGCTTTTAAAGCTTTTGACATTTTTCTCATGTCTTTCCTGCATCACCCTCATTTCTCTTTCCATTTTTCCTCTACCTCTCTAACTTTATCTTCAAAGTCCTTTTTGAGTGTTTCTATGGCCTGAAACCAATTCATATTTTTCTTGGAAGCTTTAGATAAAGGGGCCCTGACATTGATATCTTCCTCTGAGGGTACACCTCAATCTTATTTGTCACTAAAAAAACTTTCTATGGTCCTTCCCTTTCTCTGCTCATCTTGCTTTTCTTTTACTTGCCTTTTAGCTCCTTACAGTAGGGCACTGTTTATAGGCTGAACCATCCCAAGTTTCAGAAGGTCCCCAGTGGTAAGATGTAAGGAGAAACAGGTTATTCTCTCAACTGGCCTTTTCCCTGGTCCATAGATAACCCCAGGCCAACTTGCTAATCAACCAGCTTTGTGTGTTATGGTTGTCAACTCCAATGAGCCTGTGCCCCTCCCCCACCTGGGCCACTGGCTCCCAGAAGGGCTGAAAAACCCAAGTTCTGCCTCAGTACCAGCAGAGACCCCTATAATCTCCACTTTGCCAAGGGGTCAGCCCTCTCCAGAGTGTGGGCTTAGTTCCAGACAACCCTGGCGCTGCAGATGATTCAGAGCTGGGGGGGGGGGGGTCTCTTTCTCTGTTGAGGCCTTCCTGCAACTGGATCTGTGTCAGAGTGACTGTGGGGTTGGGTCCACTCCTGTCTCAGCACAGCAGCTCCCTCCTTCTGAACTTCCAAGATGTCCTTGTTTGGAAAATTATCTCAGCACATTTTTCTGTGGGTCTTAATGCTCCAAGAATTATCCTATGACATTATTTGGATGTTTTTTGGAGTGATCAATCATGTCACGAGTTTAAGAGATCACTGCCTTTCCTCCACCATCTTGGCTGAAGCTGATGACTCTTCTTGATATCTCCTTTCTCTGATGCAGCTTAGTATTACCCTTTCTTTGTTGGTGATTCTAATCTCTCCGAATTCAGACACATAGAAAGCTAAAATAACTCCTTCCTCCTATAACAATTCC